>NC_134087.1:112924280-113229012 GCF_000715075.1 Nicotiana tabacum
ATGAGCAACTGAGGCTTAAGAGGTTCAAGAAGTACAAACCTCCTATTTTCAGCGGTCTAGCATCGGATGATGCTCTGGGATTTCTAGATAAGTGCTACCGCATTCTCCGTACCATGGGTATATCAGGATTGAGCGGGGTTTCCTTCACTACTTTCCAGCTTCGAGGAGCCGCCTATGAGTGGTGGCACACCTATGAGTTAGACAATCCGGATGAGGTTGCTTCACTGACTTGGACTCAGTTTTCAGATCTGTTCCTGAGAGAGTATATTCCTTAGAGCCCCATGGATGCATGGCACACAGAGTTTGAGAACTTGTTCCAGGGTGCTATGACTGTCTCAGAGTATGCTATCCGTTACACTAGTTTGGCTAGACATGCCCCAGCCTTGGTTTCTACTGTTTGCGAGATGGTTTACTGGTTTATTGAGGGTCTTATTCCCAGCATCAGGTCTAGTAAGGCTCGTGAGTTGAAGATGGACATTTCTTATCAGCAGGTGGTGAGCATTGATAGGAGGATTGAGGGGCTAGGGAGAGAGATGAGAGATATGCCAAGAGGTCTCGAGAGTCAGGCCATTTCTCTGGTGCCCGTGCCCCAACAGCAGGTCATCATGGTAGGGGTTATATGAGTTGCTCTGTTCATTCAGCTCTTTTAGCAGCCAGTGGTATTCCAACCCCTCCTAGACCTCAAGCGCCTTATTATGCACCTCCAGTATCTAGCACGCATCTTACGCGAGGTGCTTTCAGAGGTCAGTCCAGCAGATCTGGCCCGAGCTAGTCACAACCACCACGTCCTCCCAGAGCTTGTTTTGAGTGTGGTGACACACGCCATATGGTGAGGTATTGCCCTAGACTAGGTAGGGGTGCACCTCCACAGACTTCTCAGCTACAGCGTGCCCTGTAGAGTTTTTAGGCCGTGGTTACAGCTCCAGTTGCTACCCCACCTGCTTATCCAGCTAGAGGTGGAGGTCGGGGAGGTAGAGGTTTCCCTATAGGGGGAGGCCATGACAAATACTTTGCCCTTCCTGCTCGTACCGAGGCTGTTACCTCTAATTCTATCATCATAGGTATTATACTGGTTTGTCACAGAGATGCATCGGTTCTATTCGGTCTAGGCTCCACTTATTCTTATATGTCTTCTTATTTTGCTCCATATTTGGGTGTATCTCGGGATTCTTTGAGTTCCCCTTTTTATTTTTCTACTCCTGTGGGAGATTCTCTTGTTGTGGACCGCATTTATCGATCGTGTTTGGTTGCTCTTAGTTGTTTTGAGACCAGAGCCGATTTATTATTGCTCATCATGGTAGATTTTTACATTATCTTGGGCATGGACTGGTTATCGCCCCATTATGCTATCCTTGATTGTCACGCCAAAACCGTGACGCTGGCTATGCTAGGTGTACCGCGTGTTGAGTGGAAGGTTACTTTAGATCACACTCCCAATAGAGTTATTTCTTTTCTTAAAGCTCAACATATGGTTGAGAATGGGTGTGACGCGTATTTAGCTTATGTGAGAGATGTCAGTATTGATACCCCTTCAGTTGATTCAGTCCCAGTAGTATAAGATTTTCCCTATATGTTTCCAGCTGATCTTCCGGGCATACCGCCCGATAGAGATATTGATTTTGGCATTGATCTATTGCCGGGCACTTGGCCCATTTCTATCCCTCCGTATTGTATGGATCCTCTTGAGTTGAAGGATTAGTTACAGGAATTGCTTGATAAGGGTTTTATTCAGCCCAGTGTATCACCTTGGGGTGCTCCTGTCTTGTTTGTGAAGAAAAAGGATGGTTCTATGCATATGTGTATTGACTATCGCCAGTTGAACAAAGTTACAGTTAAGAACCGTTATCCTTTGTCTCGTATTAATGATCTGTTTGACCAGCTTTAGGATGCACGGGTGTTTTCTAAGATTGACTTGCGCTCAGATTACCATCAGTTGAAGATTCGGGAGCCAGATATCCTGAAGACTGCTTTCAAGACTCGATATGGTCATTACGAGTTCCTTGTTATGTCATTTGAGCTGACCAATGCCCCAACAACCTTTATGCATTTGATGCATAGTGTGTTTCGGCCGTATCTTGACTCATTCGTCATTGTCTTTATTGATGATATTCTGGTGTATTCCCGGAGTTGGAAAGATCATGAGCAGCACCTGAGGACTGTGCGTCAGACTCTAAGAGAGAAGAAGTTATATGCTAAGTTCTCGAAATGTGAGTTTTGGTTGGACTCCGTGGAATTCCTGGGCCATGTGGTATCGAGTGAGAGTATTCAGGTGGATCCGAAGAAAATATAGGCCGTGCAGAGTTGGCCCAGACCATCCTCAGCTACAGATATCCGCAGTTTTCTTGGCTTGGCGGGTTACTACCGTCGTTTTGTGGAGGGGTTTCATCGATTGCAGCCCCTATGACTAGGTTGACCCAGAAGGGTGCTCCGTTCCAGTGGACGGAAGAGTGTGAGGCGAGCTTTTAGAAGCTCAAGACAGCTTTGACTATAGCCCCAATTTTGATACTGCTTACAGGTTCGGAGTCTTATATGGTCTATTGTGATGCCTCGAGGATTGGCCTCAGAGCGGTGTTGATGCAGGACGGTAGGGTAATTGCCTACGCATCTAGACAGTTGAAGATACATGAGAAGAATTGCCCTATCCATGACCTTGAGTTAGCTACCATTGTTCACACCCTGAAAATCTGGCGCCATTATTTATACGGGGTTCCCTATGAGATTTATACTGACCATCGGAGCTTGCAGCATCTGTTGAAGCAAAAGGATCTAAATTTGCACCAGAGGAGATGGTTAGAGTTGCTGAAGGATTATGATATCACTATTTTGTATGACCTGAGCAAGGCCAATGGGGTGGCCGATGCCTTGAGTCGCCGGGCAGAGAGTTTGGGGAGTTTGGCTTATTTACCAGCATCGGAGAAACCTATGTCGATGGATGTTCAGGCCCTAGCCACCTAGTTTGTGAGATTGGATCTTTCAGAGCCCAGTCAGGTTCTAGCTTGCGTGGTTTCTCGGTCTTCCTTATTTGATCGTATCAATGAGCGACAGTATGATGACCCTCATTAGCTTGTCCTCAAGGACAAGGTTCAGCATGGTGATGCCAGAGATGTGACTATTAGTGATAATGGGGTATTGAGGATGCAGGGTCATATTTGTGTACCCAATGTTGATGGGCTTCGGGAGTTGATTTTGGAGGAGGCCCATAGCTCGCGGTATTCCATTCATCCGGGTGCCGCGAAGATGTATCAGGATTTGAGGCAGTACTACTGGTGGAGACGGATGAAGAAAGATATAGTTAGATTTGTAGCTCGGTGCCTTAAGTGTCAGCAGGTAAAGTATGAGCACCAGAGACCGGGTGGGTTGCTTCAGCAGATAGAGATTCCGGAGTGGAAGTGGGAGTGGATCACAATGGACTTTGTAGTTGGGCTCTCATGGACTTTGAGAAAGTTGATGCTATTTCGATGATTATGGATTGGCTGACCAAGTCCACTCATTTCATTCCTATGTGTATTACTTATTCTTTGGAGCGGTTGGCGGAGATCTATATCCGGGAGATTGTTCGTCTGCATGGTATTCCAGTTTCCATCATTTCAGATAGTGGTACTCAGTTCACACATGATTCTGGAGAGCCGTTCAACATGAGTTGGGTACTGGGTGGAGTTGAGTATAACATTTCACCCTCAGATGGACGGACAGTCTGAGCGCACTATTCAGATTCTTGAGGATATGCTCCGTGCGTGTGTGATTGAGTTTGGAGGGTCTTGGGATCAGTTCTTTCCATTGGCGGAGTTTGCTTACAACAATAGCTATCAGTCCAACATTTAGATGGCACCGTATGAGGCTTTATATGGGAGACGGTGTAGATCCAAAGAAGCAAACCACAATGTTTAAGAGTTCTACAAAGGCTGGATATAGAAGTATTGCAGCTACAGTAGCTGAACTCATTTGGCTATAAGGACTTATGAAAGAAATTGGACTTGAAGTCAACTTACCTATTGAACTTTACATTGACAACAAGGTTGCTATGCAAATTGCAACCAATCTTATGTATGATGAGAGAATCAAACACATAGAAATAGACTGTCATTTTATAAAAGAAAAGATAGTGCAAGGATCGATAGTAATAAAGTATATTCCTAGCAAAGATCAACCAGCAGACATACTTACCAAGGGCCTCAACAAAGTTCAACATGAACATCTAAGCTCCAAGATAGGTGTTCTAGATATTTTTGCACCACCTAGCTTGAGGGAGAGTGTTGAGAAAGGAGTAAGTTAGGAAGGTTAGATTAGTTATTTCGCAGCCTATATTAACCGAAATTAGAAAGTAGTTAAGGCTTCCATTAATCAGTTAATTAATTAACTATATATTGTAAGATTTCATCTAGTAAACACATGAAAATACAATTTATTTTTCTTATTCTCTCATTTCTCTAAACTCTCTCTAGCTTTATCTCTGTATTATGTCTTGCTCCTCAATTCCTAGGGTTCATACCCTATCAATCTTCAATTAACTACAGTAATGGCCTCTGGTGGTGCAGCCGTTCTTCTCCCCTTTTAATCTGTTTTGAATTAATTTTTACTTTTATTGATCTCTTAATAAAAAATTCATTTTGAACCAAAATTAGAGTCTTTTACCTTGTCTACATAACAGTTTTATGTTAAAGCTAAGGTCCTCTCTAACTAGAAATATGAGCATTTGTGAGAGGGAAAGCAAATATGCAAATATCTTCTATATATTACTACATCTTAACCTCCCCCCCCCGCTTTATCCGCACGCATATACCTACTTTCTAATACGTTGTTTTGTCAGCTAAAATATTAAACAGTTAATATCCATATGCTGTTGGAATTTGGACTTACGTTAATTGGTTATAGCTTGAAAGGATAGTGACGTGATCCAAATGGTGGATAAATAAAGGCTTATTAAATATTGTGTGTGTGGATAAGTGAACCTTTGATGGGTAGGTACTATTTATAAATAGAGGCCAACCCCCTTTCCTGTAACGACCCGGTCGGTCGTTTTAAGAGTTAATGCCCTGATCCCCTATTAACTGCATTCCCCGTGTTTGTTTCTGCTATTTGAGTTGCCGGGAGGATTTATTTGGAGTTTCGGAGAGATTTGGGACACTTAGTCCCTAAATGAGAGTTTAAGTTGTAGAATTTGGGTCGTAGTCAGAGCAATATGAAGACGACCTCGGAATGGAATTCCGTCGATTCCGTTAGCTCCGTTGGGTTTTCGGGCTTAGGGGCATGTTCGGATTATGTTTTGGAGGTCCGTAGCTTATTTAGGCTTGAAATGCCGAAAGTTGAATTTTTGAAGTTTACGATCCGAGAGTGAAATATTTGATATCGGGGTCGAAATAGAATTCCGGAAGTTGGAGTAGCTCTTTAGTGTTGAATGTGACGTACTTGCAAAGTTTTAGGTCATTAGGACGAGGTTTGATAGACTTTTTGATCGAAAACGTATTTTGAGAGTTTTTGAAGTTCTTAGACTTGTATCCGATGCTAATTGGTTGATTCGATGTTGTAGAGATTTGTATAAGTTTGGAGAGTGGTATATGAATTGTCTGTACTTTTTGTTGAGGTCCCGGGGGCCTCGAGATGATTTCGGGTGGTTAACGGGAAATTGCAAAGTAGGAATTTGCAGCTGAAGTTCTTTGGGCTACTGTCATAACCCCATATGCGGTTGAGAGGCCACAGATGCGACTCCCGCAGATGCGAAGTCAAGCCGCAGAAGCAGCTAAGAAGAAATAGAGCAGGGACCGCAGAAACGGATGGGTCACCGCACCTGCGGTACCGCAGATGCAACATTTGGGTCGCAGTTGCAGAGATGGAATTTTAAGTGAGAACCATAGAAGCGGTATCGCAGATGTGATGGGTGGACCGCAGAAGTGGATTTGTTGGGTAGAAAAATCAAAAATTCGAGGGTTTAGTTTCAAAAAGTTGGAAATTGGTTTGGGAACTCGGGATTGGCGATTTTGAGAGGGATTTTCACAAGGGTGTTTTGGGTAAGTAATTCTTACTCGGTTTTGATTAATTTTCACGAATCTATGCGTAAATTCATCATTTGAATTCGAATTTGGGGTGAAAACTTGGAAAAATATTGGGAAAAGTTCCTAGGCTTAACTTTTGGAGTTTTCTAAATTTTAACGTCGGATTGGGACAACTTTGATATAAATGAACTCTTGAGAGTATGAGGATTCTGAAAATGTAAATTCTACCCGATTCCAAGATGTGGGCCTGAGGGGAGTTTTGGTTATTTTACCTAATTTCGCGTATTAACTTAGAATTTATTTGTAGAATCAGTTACTTGAAGTGTTATTTACATTATGCAATTGAATTGAATAGATTTGGGCCATTTGGAGTCGAGTACTCGTGGCAAAAATGTGGTTTCGGGTTAACTTTTGAGCCATTTCGAGGTAAGTGACTTGCCTAACCTTGTGGGGGGGACCTCCCCTTAGGATTTGGTATTATTGATATTTGAAATGCCTTGTACGTGAGGTAACAAGTGCGTACCTGTGCTAATTGTTGAAAAATCCGGTTTTCATTAAGTAATTATAATTATGTTTCTATTCTTGTTTATACTACTTGCAATTCAATCCTGTTGTTAGCTTAGGGAAGAATGACTTAATTGCCTTACTTGCTCAAACTGCCTTATTTGGATTATGTGCAACATGCTAGGCTAGGAATACCTGTTTTACCTTGGCATGGAATTTGAATTGAACTGTGTATCCTTCTTGTTGTTGTTGTGTGTTTACTTTGGGACTGCAGGATGGTATCTGGAGAGATCCCCCTGCATGTTTACTTTGGGACTACGGATTGGTATTCCGGGAGATCCCCCTGCACGTTTATATTGGAACTATGGGACTGCACCCGATCGATTCCCCCTGTACTGTGTATTTACATTTGGAACTACGGATCAGTGTTCCAGGAGATCCCCGCGCATTATGAGTTGGACTACGGGATAGTATCCCGGAGATCCACTGGATATTTATATTTAGTACTAGATGACGGTATCCTAGGAGATCCCTAGTTGTAATCTCTATGTTGGGATGTTTTCTTTCCGTGATTATTTCGTCTCTGTTATAATTGCTATTGTTCTTTCCATCATGTGTTACTTCTTACTGTTGCACTTACTATACTGTCTTATTTTACACTGTTATACCTTGTATTTCATTTAACCTCAGTAGGGCCCTGACCTTCCTTGTCACTACCCGACCAAGGTTAGACTTGGCACTTACTGAGTACCACTATGGTGTACTCATGCCCTTTCTGCGCATATTTTTCATGTGCAGATCCAGGTACCTCGACTCAGTCTTATCGTCCTTGAGGCGAGGCGACTCTTCCAGAGACTTCAAGGTATATCTTCCGTGTTCACAGATCGAGGAGTCCCTTTCTATTCTCTCTTTAAGTATTAGCCCTTATGTGTTTTCTATTGTTAGACATTCTGGAGTTAGAAACTTGTAGAGATCCAAAAGTTTGTGATTTCATGAGATTTCGAGTTTTGGGAAAATGTTGTTAGTTCGAGAGTTGTTTTGTATATGCCGAGCGGCATTTAAATACTATTTCCTTTTATTATGTTGGTATTTAATTACTTCTTCCGCAAATTTGTTTATTTTCGCATTTGATTGGCTTACCTAGTCGTAGAGACTAGGTGCAATCACAATAGTTCACGGAGGGCGAACTGGGGTCGTGACATTTCCCTAGCTATTAGAAAACCCTCTGCCTCTTGATTACGTGGTAACGGTAGACATCCCATCATTCAAGTTCTCCGGGCTGTGAGAGCATGTAGTTAGTGGATTGTGGAAGTTGGTCTCAGGATTAATCACCGTTTGTTGTCGCTACTGAATCTATGAAGTTTAACGGCACACTTCTTAAATTCTAACTTTAGATTGCTTGCATAATTGTGTCTTAATATGGCTGCGATTTAATTATCTTAAAGTTGGTATTAGAGCCACCACAGTTAGGGGTTAAGATCAAAGAAATTAATCTTGAGTTAGTAATTATTGAACTCATTGTTTTAATCTGAATTAATTCAAAGCCGACGAAAGAAAACGCTTCTTTCGGCCCACGTTTCTCCGACTTTTGATGTTGGTGGTGACATCAATTGGCAAAATAGGGTTCACATGGTATTTCGAGGAAGCAATTACTTTTGTTTCTTGTCGCTGATTGATTGTTTTAGAATACTCAACATATTGTATTAGTAAAAGTTATTATTTTTTATTCTTTGGCTCACAAACAAAAGGCCTAAGATTTAGGTGTTTCTCTAAGGAATCATGCATTTAATGGTTTTTTGAGATCACGTGATGCTTATATGAACATAACATTCCCTAAGATAGTTTACTTTTGAGTGTTGCTTTATTCTGTAGTATCTTTTGATGGTTATTTAGTATCTAAATCTCTTTCAATAAAGTAAAATAAGGAATGTTCAAGAAGAGAGTTGTCTGATAACGTGTGAGCCTAAGACATCACTGCCTCTTGCTATTTTAGTTGGAGAATGAAATAAATATATTAAATGATTAAATGTATATGGGCTTTATTTTAATCACATGTATATAATATGTATAAATCAGAATTTGTGATTGATAAATAGTTTCCACCAAAGTGGTCTATTTATTTGGAGTCATTGGAAATTCTTAGAATTTTATAGATGTGAAATAATATTATTCATGGATTGAGAGTTATGATTAATGAATAGTTTCCATCAAAGTGGTTTATTTATTTGATTCATTGAAATATTCTCAATGTCCCATGTCTAAGTTGTCCGTAATAAGTGTATACTAGTTTTGGAGGTTTACCTTTTGATACTAGTGATGCTAAATTAATTTATGAGATAAGATATTATATTTCAACCTAAAAGATGAAGCTTAATATCTTGGATTCTCATGTATATATATATAAAATAAGTAAATAAATAAATAAGGATAATTTTATGTAAGAGGAGATTTTGTATCTCTTACCTAAAGGAAGGACACAATGTATGTTTTGTACTCTTGGATAATAAAGGGGAGGTTTGTATTCTTGCCTAAAGGTGAGGATGCAATGAATGCCTTGGACTCCTTGATTTTTAAAAAGGGTGACAGTTGCATCTTCTGCCCAAAGGAGGGGTGTAATGGATGTCTTTAACTCTTTCGATTTAATATATTCCTGCCCATAATTCTATCTAACTTTTGTGTTGTTTGCTTATCAGCTGTTAATAACATGATTACTCAATTGAATTCCGTTGAAACTCTGACTAGTAGCAACTATAAGAAGTGGAAACAAGATGTTGAAATAGTGTTAGGTCTGATGAACATGGACTTTACATTGACTGAACTAAAACCTGTTGAACTTACAACTACTAGCATTGCTGATGAAAAGACTAAGTATGAGAAATGGATGAAGGCTAACAAATTAAGCCTTATAATCATGAAGAGATCCATTTCTGATCACATAAAAGGTGCAATCAAGGATAATGGAAATGCAAAGGATTTCTTGAGTGCCATTGGACATAAATTCCTAGAATCTGATAAAGCTGAGATAGGTAGCCTGATTGATTCCCTTTCTACCATAAAGTATGACCTTGTAGGTAGTGTCTGTGATCATATTATGAAATTGGTTAACATTGCTACCAAACTGAATAATTTAGGTGTAACCATTACTGATGATTTTTTTGTTCATCAATACCTAAAGTCTCTTCTTGAGCAGTTTAAACAGCTTAAGACAAACTATAATGCACAAAAAAATAAGTGGAGTGTTGATGATCTTATTACTGTTTATGTGGTAGAGGAAGGGAAGATCTAAAAAGAGAAAGTTGAGGGCGTAGTAAACTTTGTTAGTTCGTCTAGATCAGCTGATTATCCCTCTTATAAAAAAAAGGTAGACCCAAATTTCATAAAAAGAAATATGGCCAGTCTCATCATCCAGGTGGTAATAATGGTCATACTAATAAGCCTGGTGTTAACCAAAGTCAGTCTCATAATCCTCTTGGTCCTCAAGCTGTAATTAAGAAAGAAATCAAGTGCTGGGATTGCAAACAAGTAGGTCATAAGAAAGCTAGCTGTTATCTAAAAAAGAAACCAGGTAATATTTTGGCTTTTGTTTGCTTTGAAACTAGTCTTGTTCATGTTCCTTTAAATTCCTGGTGGTTGGATAGTGGTGCAACTGTTCATGTAACCAATGACATGCAGGATTTAGTAAGCAGACAGAAGCCAAAAGAGTATGAAGCCAATGTTGTTGTGGGCAATGGACTCAAAGCAAAAGTAGAGTTTATAGGGACATCTATTTTATCTTTTAAAAATAGTTCTAATATTCATTTAGAAAATACTATTTTTGTATCGTCTATGAGATGAAAATTAGTTTCGGTTTCCATTTTGGACAAAGCTGGTTATTCATTTCAACAAAATAATGGTATTATTAAAATTTCATATGATTTCACATGATGTTGCTGATGCTTTTTTAAGTGATGGTCTATATCGCTTGAATATATTGAATGAAACATCTTTTGCAATGCATGTTGAAAATATTGCCCACAAATGGTCTGCTATGAGTAAAACATCTTACCTATTATGGCATAGGCGTCTTGGTCATATTTCTAAAGAAAGAATTGAACGGTTGGTAAAGGAAAATATTTTACCTGTTCTTGATCCAAAAGATTTTAAAACTTGTGTGGATTGTGTTAAGGGTAAAATGACCAAGGTTAAGAGAAAGGTTTTCACTAGGAGCTCTGAACTCTTAGAAATTATCCATACTAATATTAGTGGACCTTATGGACCTACTTTCACCAATCATAAGTATTTTATTACTTTTATTGATGACTTTTCAAGATACTGTTATATATATATCTTTTAAAAGAAAAATCTGAAGCACTTGATAAGTTTAAAATTTACAAGACTGAAGTTGAAAAACAGCTTAGGAAGTCTATTAAGAAAGTGAGGTCTGACCTGGTGGTGAGTACTATGGAAAATATGATGAGTCTGGTAAATGTACGAGGCCTTTTGCTTTATTTTTGCAAGAATATGGGATAGTAGTATGATGTTTTGCTTAAAGTATATATATTTGTATGTATATCACCTCATATATTACTTTTGTTTCGTGGATTTAGGATGTGAAATATGTTTATTTATGTTAATTTGATGTGTTTTTATGTGTAGGAATGATCCGGGAGCAATCGGGGGCGGAATGTGCAAAATTAGAGCCAAAACGGACAAAAATAGGAAAGTTGGACATTTCAGCGCCACAGGTGGCGCCTAGCCCTACCTGTTGCGCCAAAAATAGGAACCAAAAATTAGTTGTGCCGTGGAGGGCGTTTGGCGCTAGCTAGGGCTCCAATGACGTGAATTTTCTCCAAGTTCGCCCGTGACACTGTTATTTCGGCCCTAGACCTATCCAACACGTATAAAAGCAAGACTAAACATATTTTTGAAAGGGAAGACGCACTTTGGTGAGATCTAAAAAACTTTGAAGGAGAATTCACGTGTGGGAACACAAACCACGCGTGGTGGAGGCTTCTAACTAGTTTTTCTTCTCTTCTCTTCCTTTAGTTTCATAGTTTATTAGTTCTAGAGTTTTGGGTTCTACATGAACATTGTAGTTTAAAGCTTATTTTTCTTATTATTTTATCATATTGGTTTATTTATTCAATCTTGCGCTTAATTATTTGATTACTTGATCACCAATTGAATACTATCTACGAATCTAGGATTGAACTCGAGAAAGGGAATTCTAGATTGCATATAAGATTTAGTAAAGCAAGATCTTAACTCTGTGGGAGGGGGGAGGGATTTGCGATTAGGATAGGAATACACCTAATCGCCTTGCTTGGTTACTATACAAGAATTATTAATGTGTTTTTGTTAATTCCAACTCCATAGGAATATAGGCGTTAGGTTAGCTTGAATAGACGAGTAGTACTTCGGGAGAAGGCTACGAGCAATATTAACCCTGTCAACCAATAAACTAGATAAATTAATGTGATGACCCGACCAGTCATATCATGAGTTACCGTTCCGTTTCCCCCATTTATACTTCTTTATACTTTGTTCATCCGTGTTTTGTGGTATTAGGTTGGTCGGATCGAATCCAGAATGATTTTGGTAAGATTTGAGACACTTAGTCTCTTTTACGGAAGTTTAAGTTGGAAAAGTCAACCAGATGTTGACTTCAGTGTTAGAGGGATCGAATGTGAGTTTTGGTGGTCCGGTTAGCTTTGGGAGGTGATTTGGGACTTAGGAGTGCGATCGGAATGGGTTTTGGAGGTCCAGAGTAGATCTAGGCTTGAATTGGCGAAGTTGATACTTTGGCGATTTCCGGTTGGTAGGCCAGATTTTGATAAAGGGGTCGGAATGGAATTCCGAGAGTTGCAGTAGTTCCGTTGTGTCATTTGGGATGAGTGTGCAAAATTTCAGGTTATTCGGACGTGGTTTGGTTGGGGTTTTGATCAAAAGCGGAATTCGGAAGATTTTAGAAAGATTGGCTTGAATTCGATGTGTTTTGGTTGATTTGATGTTGTTTGAGGTGTTTTGAAGGTTGGTACAAGTTTGAATAAGGTTTTGGGTTATGTTTGTGTCTTTGGTTGAAGTCTCGGGGGCCTCGGGTGAATTTCGAGGGGTTGAACGGATCATTTTGAAGTTAAGAAAGTTGCAGATTTTGAGTTCCAGTAGTTGCAGGTATTTTGGTCTTCGCTTTCGCGAGTGGGCCCTCATGTTCACGAAGGGTCAGGAATGAAGGCATCAGGTTTGGCCTTCACTTTCGCGAAGGGTAGTCCCGTGTTCACGAAGGGCCGGGTTAGTATGCATCACGTTCGCGGCATTGTCGCATTCGCGAAGGGCTGAGTTAGTATGCATCGCGTTCGCGAGAGGCATTGTCGCGTTCATGCAGGTTTGAGAGGCTGAAGGGTCGCGTTCGTGATGGTAGGGTCGCATTCGCAAAGGAGAGATTTGGTCAGCAGAATTTTTTTGCTTCGCGAACGCGAGGCTTTGACCGCGTTCGCGAAGAAGGAATTAATGCCTGGGCAGAAGGTTTTTAAGCTCGTCTTGTCCGCTATTTTGGGGATTATTTCCTCCATAGTTGGTCGTTTTTGGAGCTTTTTGAAGGAGATTGAAGAGGGATTCAAGGGGAATCACTTGGAGGTAAGATTATTGGACTTAAAACTCGAGCATTATGTGAATTCCACCTAGAAAATCATGGAAATTAAGCCAAAAATTGAAGAACTAGGGCTTGGAAACTTAGACTTTTAATTGAGGATTTGAAGGACCATTTGCGGTCGGATTTGAGAACCTTTGATATGTATGAACTCGGGGGGAGATAAGGAATCTATTGATGTAAAATTATTGAATTTCGAGACATGGGCCCGGGGGTCGAGTTTTGGTAATTTCGGGATTTGTGTAGTATTTTGATTATTTTCACTTGGGCTTCGTTCCCTTAGCCTATTTTAATGTTCTCGTTCTAATTTTGGATAGATTCGACGTGAGTGAAGGCCGATTTGAGGGGAAAAGACGTCGCGAGCTAGAGATGTGACCGGTTCGAGGTGAGTAATGATTGTAAATAATGTTCTAAGGGTTTGAAACCCCGAATTTGCACATCGTAGTGCTATATTGAGGTGAGGCACACGCTCGATGACGAGTGTGGGGTCGTGCACTTTTGGGGATTGTGACTTGTTCCGTCCTGATTGATTATTTTACTACATATTTGATTGAAAACCATTTGCTATCGTTATTATTTGGGCTCAATGCCATATTTGGGCCTAGTGCCAACTATTTGAACCCTTCGGGGCTTTTTATTGATATTTCCTCACTATTTTGACTTTACACTTGAACTCAGTCATGCTATTTTCCACTGTTTTCATAGTCAACCATGTTTACTCAGTTTTAAGACTTAAATGATATTTTAAATGATGTTTGGGCTGAGAAACACTGTTTTACTATTGCCCGAGGGGCTTGTGAGGATTTTTGACTGAGTAAGGCCGATGGCATATGTTGTGAGGAAACACTGATATTAATATGAGGCCGAGGGCCTAGTGATGATTCCACAAGGTGGCTTGATATTGCGCTTGGGCCGTAAGGGCCCCTCCAGGAGTCTGTACACCCCCAGTGAGCGCGGGTACCCATTGTGATGTGAGATTGAGCCCGGGGGCTGGTATTGTTCTATGTGATTGCTCGAGGGGCTTGTATTGTTCTGAGATGTTGCCCGAGGGGCGGATTTGTTGTTACTGTGCCCGAGGGGCAAACCTTTATGTGTTTGTTTTTCATAATTGACTGTCAATTACATGCTTAATTATTGAAAAAGTCTTTCTATGAAACTACGTTTGAGCTAAAGAATTTTTATCTATCTTTCACCGATTTACTATTTTAATTGTTTTACTGCTTCATTATACAATGCCTTGTGCCTTACGTGTTTTCTTACTTTCAGTCGTTATTTACATTCGTTACTCACTGAGTTGGAGTACTCACTTTACTCCCTGCACCCCATGTGCAGATTCAGGCGTAGCTGGTTCTGCTCCTGAGTGCTGATCCCTCCAGCTTCATGCGAACATTCGGAGTTCACGAGGTAGCTGTTGGCATCCGCAGCCCCGTGTCTCTACTCCTTTATCACTTCTATCTCTTTTCAGACAGTTGTACTAGTTTATTTACTTAGCGGATTTGTATTATGACTTATAGATGCTCATGACTAGTGACACCCTGGTTAGGGCTATGTATGGGTGTTCTTCCGCGTATTTATGTTATCATTGTTACTTCAGATTTATTTTATCATGTTTAGACCGTCTCTTAAATGCTTAACTATTAATAATTAGAAAATGGGAAGTGTCGGCTGGTCTTGTCTTCACGAGAGGTGCCATCACGACCGGGTCCGGGTTAGGGTGGTGACAATTAATTAGACGATTTAAGTGGAAAACTCAACGGGATTGTTAGCTAACCCATAACTCTAGAATATTCACTCACATTGAATTCGTCTCAATAATTCACCAACTTGTTTTCTTTAATCTCTAAATTTGTTACTCTATATTAACTTTAGTTAAATATTCATACTTTAGAATTCGCTTGAATAAATTAATTGTTTGGGTTTAATTTAGTTGATAGTTAATCACAAATCCTTGTGGGTACGATATCTGGACTTACAATCTTATATTACTTGTTGGCCACATATATTTGCGTATGTATTTTGGAGCAATAAATTTTTGACGCCGTTGCCTGGGACTTAGAAATTAACTATTCTACTAGATTGGATTTTTACTTTTTGCCTATTCAAGTTTTTATTTTTTTATTTTCAACTTAGTTTATATTTTATTATCTTTGTTGATATGGCATCTTGGAATGATAATTGGTCGAATATTGGTTATTTTTATTATGGTGATCCTTGTACATATTGTGGAGGACCACACTTAGGGAAATATTGTGCATCTCAATCTGATATGTGGAATTTTTGTAATGTGTGTGGTTGTCAAGGTGGCAATTGGGATGGTTGTCCTAATTCTTATTATCCTTCCCAAAGTTCTTATTATAATGTTTCGAATAATATTTATGAGTTTGATAGGAGCAATGAAGTGGAGGATATGGAAATCGTGGCTCGTATTATGGACATTATGAGGCAAGTAGCTGAACAACAAGATAAAAATCTAAAGGCTATACAAAGAATTAGTGCAACAATCATGAGAATGAAGGCCGAGGCGGAAGAAGTGGCTGAAGAGAGCAAGTTCCCACAAGAAGATAACTTTGAAGAAGCAGATATAGTGAGCCAATCTTGGCTAGAAGAACAAGCTCAAGTGATAAAATTTCACGAGTCTCTCCGTGATGGTCTTTCAAATATGACAGAACAACTGATAGAAGGAAGAGCTGAGCTCAGGCAAGAGATAGACCAATTTGGCTCAGATATCCATGATATGCATGATCAATTGAATAAAAATGTTGAGGCGTCTGATGACCTACAACCAATTTATGTGGATACTGGCCAGTTTGAGGAGTGGAAAGAGGAACTTCAACTATTCGACCAAAATATTATTAATGATGCCAAGGTTGACGAAGAGTGCAAAATTAAGGATGTCAAAAATAATGCAATTTTGGAGTTGGAGCATATTGGACCTCATTCTAAACATTTTTCAACATCGTGTTTTGTTGGTGACATAGGAATTGATCCAGTCGATCATATGGAAGAGTCAATGGATGAGTAAGAAAGTGTTTATATTCTGAAATTTGCCATACCAAGGAGGCAAAATGACATTCCTCACTTAAGGGCCAAGAAGTGCAAGATGCGATATCTATTGCTTGGTTCCTTTATTTTTACACTACCTCCCCAGGAATGTGATAGAAATATGCAAAATTGGGGGCGCAATTCATATCTTCAAAGTGGAAGGAAAAGTGGTGAAAGTGATGGAATCGTGCCACGACTATAAATAAGACGCTTGTTGGGAGGCAACCCAGCCTGTATTTTAATTTTTTTATATAGTGTCAAGTTTCGTGTTGTTTTTATTTTGCAGAGTATGGGAAGTCTGAGTACCCGAAGTTGAAGCTGAGGAGCATGTTTGAGCTTAAGTGTGGGGTCGTCCCGACCCTTAATATTGAGGATCATGTCTGAGCTAGGCCTAAGAGGGCCTCAAGGAGTATTTCTCACCCATGTTTTAATATTTTTCTCTATGATCATGCATCGAGGACTATGCATAATATAAGTGTGGGGTGTGAAAACTACTTTCTGAAGTGTAATTGTATAAAACTATTTTTTTATTTAGTTTTTCTTTTAGAACTCGTAGTAGAAATAGTCTAGGTTAAGAAAAACGAAAATTGAAAAAAAAATTAGAAAAAGTTCGGACTTTTCCCGACGATGGATCTTTTGGAAAATTTTCTTGAGGGATAAAAGTCCGATTAAAATACCAAAAAGATTATTTTTTCTTAGAATAGTTAGGTAGTATTCCTTGGTTTTTCTTTGGGCACTGGTTCTTTTCCAAGGATGTAGCTCGAACCGGGTACTTTTATTTTTAGGAGTAATTTAGGAAGAAACTGAGTTGCTCCGAGATACTCATTGATATGGTTGATGCTGGCACATTAGGCTATAACATACATTCTGTTTTCCCATATATTTGGTTTGAATTGTGAATCCTAAGTAAAGTAAATAGCCTATTTTGTGACGCCTTTTCGCATTTGGTTGACTTGTATGCCACATAGTGTAATATTGTTTAATTTTCTCAATTATGTGTGCTTACTTGACTTGAGAGTTGAACAGAACCGTCTTGATAGAGTCATACGCAATGTGTGTGTGAGGATTTGTGATTTTCTGTGCTATCCTGTTTAATCTAGAACTTGTCTCGTGTGTTAATTGAAGCGAAATTGTAAGTTGTGCTAATCTAGGAGATGACGTAGGCATTTTCTTGCTTGATCATAGATGTGCTTGTCACATAAGAAAATAAAATTTTCCGTTGCTAGCCCCTTTGAGCCTATAGACCTTTTCTTTGGCAACCACATTACAAGCCATACTCCTATTTTGTTCTTAGTTTGAGATTGATTGAACCTTTACCTCCTAAGGCACTTAGTCGCTAAAAAGAGTAAGGTGAGATATTGGGGAGTAGTTTTTGAGTGGAACCATGAAAAGGCCCGTTGGTGCACTAAAAGTTGAAATCAAAAGTCACTAGCCGATGAAAGTTAATGTATGGAGTGTGTGAAGAAGAAAAAAAAGAGAAGAAAAAGAAAAGAAAAATGATAGTTAAAGTATGTAAAAAAGTACACACCTCCAATTCTTATTGATTTGTGCTAGTGAAAATATAGAAGTGCTTAATTGAAAAGAGGGCTATGTTGCATATGATTTGGGGCAAGTAAATTGGTTGAGAAGAATATGTGCTTGAATTGTGAATTTAATGTATTAAAGTGCTTAGGAGGGTTAATCACTATTTCTAAATATATCATACCCGTCCCTTAGTTTACATTACAACCTTAAAGTCCTAATTGATCCTAGATTTGACTAGCTTAAATTAGTAGAGATATACACTACGAGCAAGCTTATGGTACGACCATGGGATGCACATGAATTCTTTGTGAGAGTGAGCGAATTTTGTTCAATTGTGTGATGTCCTTAATCTATATTCAAAAGCACATTTGAATGTGTGGACTAGTATATATTCACTCTTTCGTTTGTTGGTAAGGGCGCATGATCTCATGAATGATTGGTGATGTTGTAAACTTTCTTGTTGGGTGAGTGCATGAGTTGAGGGTGCTTAGTGGTTACAAGTCAGTTTTTGAGGTTGGGTGGTGACAAATAGGTTGTTGGAATTGACTGAATTGAAATATTATACTTAGGCATGCTTAAACATAAGAATGTGAAATTTTGTATGTTCATGCTCGTATGCCGGTATTGATCATAGTCAAGGGTATAGTGTGTGGTTAAAAGTTAAAGTGCTCCTCCATAATTGAGACTTTTATGTAGTTGGGGGTTTATTTGATAGTCCCATTGCTCGAGGACGAGAAAGAATCTAAGTGTGGGGTGTTGATGTTTTGCTTAAAGTATATATATTTGTATGTATATTGCCTCATATCTTACTTTTGTTTCGTGGATTTAGGATGTGAAATGTGTTTATTTATGTTAATTTGATGTGTTTTTATGTGTAGGAATAATCCGTAAGCAATCAGGGGCGGAGTGTGCAAAATTAGAGCCAAAATGGACAAAAACAGAAAAGTTGGACATTTCAGCGCCACAGGTGGCGCCTAGCCCTACCCGTGGCACCAAAAATAGTAACCAAAAATTGGCAGCGCCGTGGAGGACGCCTAGCGCTAGCCAGGGTACCAGTGACGTGAATTTTCTCCAAGTTCGCCCGGGACACGGTTATTGCGGCCCTAGACCTACCCAACAGGTATAAAAGCAAGACTAAATATATTTTTGAATGGGAAGACGCCACTTTGGAGAGATCTAAAAAACTTTGAAGGAGAATTTACGTGGGAGAACACAAACCACGCTTGGAGGAGGCTTCTAACTAGTTTTTCTTCTCCTCTCTTCCTTTAATTTCATAGTTTATTAGTTCTAGAGTTTTGGGTACTACATGAACGTTGTAGTTTAAAGCTTAAATTTTTCTTATTATTTTATCATATTAGTTTATTTATTCAATCTTGCGCTTAATTATTTGATTACTTGATCACCAATTGAATACTATCTACGAATCTAGGATTGAACTCGAGAGAGAGAATTCTAGATTGCATATAAGATTGAGTAGAGCAAGATCTTAACTCTGGGGGGGGGGGGGATTTGCGATTAGGATAGGAATATACCTAATCGCCTTGCTTGGTTATTATACAGGAATTATTAACGCGTTCTTGTGAATTCCAATTCCATAGGGATATAGGTGTTAGGTTAGCTTGAATATACGAGTAGTATTTCGGGAGAAGGCTACGAGCAATATTAACCCTGTCAACCAATAAACTAGATAAATTAATTAGACGATTTAAGTGGAAAACTCAACGGGATTGTTAGCTAACCAATAACTCTAGAATATTCACTCACATTAAATTTGTCTCAATATTTGCCAACTTATTTTCTTTAATCTCTTAATTTGTTACTCTAGATTAACTTTAGTTAAATATTCATACTTTAGAATTCACTTGAATAGATTAATTGTTTGGGTTTAATTTAGTTGATAGTTAATCACAAGTCCTTGTTGGTATGATATCTGGACTTACAATTCCATATTACTTGTCGGCCACGTATACTTGCGTGTGCGTTTTGGAGCAACATAGCACAATATACAATGCCAGGTACTATTGAGCATAATGGTGCGGCTGAAAGACGGAATCATACTCTCATGGAAATAGTGAGAAGTATGATGTCAAGGACTAGCCTATCTGAGTCTCATTGGGGTGAAGCCTTAAAAACAACTAGCTATATCCTGAATAGAGTTCCTACAAAATCTGTCTTGAAAACTCCCTTTGAACTATGGACAACCCGAAAGCCTAGCTTGAATCATTTTCATATTTGGGGTTGTCCAGCTGAAGTTCGTATTTATTCACCCACAGAAAAGAAAACTGATCCTAAAACTAGCAGTTGTTTCTTTATAGGTTATCCTGATCATTCTAAAGGTTTCAGGTTTTTCTGTCCTGGGCGTGTCACTAGAATCGTTGAGTCTATCAATGCAAAATTTCTTGAGCATGATGTTTGTGATTGTGATTGTTCATGTGGTAAGGAAATTGTATTGAAAGATAAGGAAGTCATTGTCCCTGTACCTGTTGTACATGAAAAGATAGTAAACCAACCTATTCATGAAGGGGAGAATCAAGGGAACAACGACGCATATCCCATAGTTCCTGAGCAAAATGTTCACAATGAACTACTTTGTAGGTTACAAAGAGAAAGAAGGCCTACCATCTCTGATGATTTTATCGTCTATGTGACTGAAAATCTTAGTGATACTGGAGAGCCGACTGATCCTTTATCATATGATACTGGAGAGCTGACTGATCCTTTATCATATGCTCATGCTATTTCCTCTCCATTTGTTGATAAATGGCGTGAGGCAATGAAAGATGAAATGCTCTCTATGGAACACAATAGAGTGTGAGAGTTAGTTGAATTGCCGGTAGGTTTTAGGCCTATTGGTTGCAAATGGGTGTTTAAAACTAAAAGAGACTCCAAGGAAAAAATAGATCGTTATAAAGCAAGGTTGGTTGCTTAGGTTACACTCAGAAAGAAGGTATTAATTATAAAAAAATAGTTTTTCCTGTTTCATCCAAGGATGCTTTTAGAGTTGTGATGGCTCTTGTGGCTCATTTTGATTTAGAGTTGCACCAGATGGATGTTAAAACTGCATTCCTGAATGGGAGTCTTCTTGAAGAAGTTTACATGGTTCAACCTGAAGATTTTAAAGAAGCTAGTAAAGAACATCTAGTGTGCAAGTTTAACAAATCTATATATGGGCTTAAACAAGCCTCCATGCAGTGGTACTTGAAATTTGATGAAATTATTACAAAATTTGGATTTGTGGAAAATAAGCTTGACGAATGTGTTTATCTTAAAATAGCTAATGGTAATTTCATTATTATGGTTCTCTATGTTGATGACATTCTGCTTGCCACAAATGATTTGGGCTTGATGAATGAGACCAAACAATTTTTATCTAGGTCTTTTGATATGAAAGATCTTGGTGAAGCTTCTTTTGTTCTTGGGCTAGAAATTAAAAGAGATAGGTCACATGGTTTATTGGGTTTATCACAACATTCCTACATTGAGAGTGTTCTTAGAACTTCAATATGCAAGACTGTAGATCTGGTGTTGCACCCGTTGTAAAAGTAGACAAACTTAGCAAGGATCAATGTTCGAAAAATGATGTTGAAAAGAGAACTATGAGAGATGTGCCACATGCAAGTGTTGTTGGTTGTTTGATGTACATACAAGTTTGTACAAGGTCTGATATATCATTTGCTATTAATATGTTGGGAATATTTTCTTCTAATCCTGGGTGGACACATTGGGTTGCTGCAAAGAAAGTGATGAGATATCTACAACGCACCAAAGACTTCATGCTTGTGTATAAAAATATTGATAATTTAGACCTGCTGGTATACTCATATTCTAATTTTGTAGGTCATCAAGATACTATGAAATCAACTTCTGGGAATATTTTTATGTTGGGTGGAGGTGTTAACTAGATGCAGTGGCCTCAGATGCCGTGATCACATATATTATTTTTGTCTGCGGTAGAGATGCTTCGTTTTCTTTGAAAAGTGAGAAACAGAGCATCACTGCTACATCTACAATGGAAGCTGAGCTTATTTCTTGTTTTGAGACTGCTTCACATGTTGTTTGGATGAAGAATTTCTTACTAAATTGCAAATTGTGGATTTTATATCTAAGTCGATGACTATTTTCTGTAAAAACACTGCATCTGTGTTCTTCTTTAAGAATAACAAGAGAACAAGAGGCTCTAAGCATGTTAGCCTTAAGATTCTTAAGGTTAGAGATATGATAAAAGAAGGAGATATATGTATTGAGCATATTAGCACATAATCTATGTTGGCTGGCCCTTTGACTAAAGGTCTTAGGCCTGTAGTGTTTAATGAACATGCTAAAAATATGGGTATTTTAGAGTCTTTTGATGTGCTTTAGTCAGTGGAAATTATTTTATAGCTTTTGACTGAGATATTGCTTTTAATAAATTCTAATTTTATGCAAGCTTATGTTATTTTATATTTGTTATGTAAAACGAGCCGGCTGGTTGTTTTGAGCAATTGCGTCTGATTAGCCAGTTTGAAGTCACGAGCAACTTCATATTAAGTGTATCGACTTACATGCAAGGTTGAATTCAGTTAACGGATAATTTAGAGTCAAATTGGAAGAAGGAAACTAGTTTTGGAAGTTTAAACGATGAGAATTTGACCGGAATTGGACTTTTGAGTAAACGGCCCCGGAATGGGTCATGGGTGATCTCAATATCTTTGTATGGTGATTTTGGACTTAGGCGCGCATCCAGATTCAGATTTGGAAATTTGAGGCGTTTCGGCGAAAGTTGGAAAAGTTGAAGTTTGGAAAATGGAGAAGTTTGACCCATAATTGACTTTTGTGATATCAGGATCGAAATGTAATTCCGAGAGTTGGAACAACTTCGTTATGTCATTTTGAACTTGTCTGCAAAATTTGGCACCATTCCGGATTGATTTTGATAGGTTTCGGCACGAGTTTTGGAAGTTGGAAGGTTTGAAAGTTCCTAAATTCGATTCATGGTGTGATTTGTCATGTTGGCATTGTTTAATGTGATTTGTGACCTTGAGAGAGTCCATGTTAGGTTATATGACTTGTTTGTGTATTTGGACGGGGTCCCCGTGGCCTCGAGTGTGTTCCGGGTGGGCTACGAGTCATTTTTCCTTGTTTTTGAACTACTGTTTTCTGCTTCCGGTATCCTCTTTCGCGATCGCGAACCGCCATCCGCGTTCGCGAAGCTTTGTTTTTTACCACCTAGAAATCCTTCTCCGCATTCGCGTTCGCGAAGCTCTGTCTCTCCCTTCATTGCGTTCGCATTCCCCTCACGTGTTTGTGTAGTTATGCCGTTCCACTCTTCACGTTCACGTACTAGTTCATGCGTTCGCGAAGAGCAGTCTCTGGGCCGTAATATTTTTTCTTCTTCGCGTTCGCCGACGTGTTGTCGCGTTCGCGATGAGTAACTTGGGCACCTTCCTTTTTCTTCTTCGCGAACGCGATACTTCCTCCGCGTTCGCTATGCTTTAAGACTTGGGCAGGATAAATAGTACTCTATTCCGAGGGTTTGCATTTTCAGCAATTTTGGAGTTCTAGAGCTCGGTTTTGGGCGATTCCTTGTGGTTTTTTCAAGCAAAACGATTGGGTAAGTGTTCTTCACCTAGAATTGATTCTATTCCATGAATTTGTCTTCATTTTTATCATTTAATTTGTGATTTGGGTTGAGGAAAATATTGGTTTTTGAAGAAAATTCCCAAAATGAAAAATCATGATTTGAGGGGACAAATGGTATCAGAATTTAATAAATTTTGTACGGTTGAACTCATATTGGAATGGGTATTCAGTTTTTGTAAAATTTGTTGGGTTCCAAGGTGCGGGCCCGGGGGTCAACTTTTACACCGATTTTTGGGTTTTGTTAAAGATTGAGACTTTATGATCTGGGATAGTTTCTTATGTGTTTTATTTGTGCTTTGAAGTTAATTTGGTTCGATTTGAGTTGTCCGGAGGTCTTTTCACCCGAGAATCGCATTTTAAAGCATCGGTTTATCGTCTTTGAGGTAAGTATCTTGCCTAACCTTGTGTGGGGGACTTCTCCTTAGGATTTGAGTTTTCTATGCTAATTGTAGTCCGTGCACGCGAGGTGACGAGTATGTGCTCGGACTTATTTGTGGGAAATTTGCCTCTAGGGTTCTTAGGTACTTATGTTCATTATGTGCAAAGTATTCCGTTATGATTGAGTTTCTTAATTCCTTAAATTACCTCTATATGCTCCATATGATATTGCTAGCTTTCCTCTAATTCCTACGTGTTAGTTCACCCCTAATTGCCTTAATTGAAGTGATTGCCTTCCTTATTGTTTTGATACTTCTTAATTGTGAGTCCCCCTATGACTTCGTGCACATGTGTTACATGTCCAATTGTTATGGTTACCGGTGTAGTTATCACGTGCTTATTATGTCTTGTTGTTTTGTGAAAGTTAGTGTGTTTCTTGGTTTTTTCGTGATCCTTATTATGTACTATTCATGCTTGATTTGATGAGTATTCATGTTGGACCAAGCTTATGGTATTTCCTTGGTATTTGACCCTTTTTGAGTATTGACTCAAGTTGGGATTTATCTTGTGAAGTTAATTGTTGGAACGAGATTGGTTATTGTTGATTCCCTTGCCGGGATGTACTTGTTTCTATTGTTAATTCCCTTGTCGGGATGTATTTGTTTCTTTTGTTGATTTCCTTGCCAGGATGTTATTTCTACTGTTTGAATGAGGAAAGAGTGATAAAGTACGAAAGGTGATGCCGTGCACATTTACATTTATATTGATGCATATGGTGAGGAAGAGAGATAAAGAACAAAGGGTGATGCCGTGCACATTTATACTATTCATATGGTGAGGAAGAGTGATAAAGCATGAAGGATGATGTTGTGCATAGTTATATGATTCATATGGTAAGGAAGAGTGATAAAGCACGAAGGGTGATGCCGTGCACATTTCTATTATTGATTGTATGGTGAGGATTGAGAGTTAAACCACGAAGGGTGATGCCGTGCACTTTCTATTTGCTGTGTTTATTTGTGGTTATCAATTCAAGTGTTTTAACTATTTAAATTCCTTTACTGCTGTGATTCTTTGTGTTGGAACCTACAGTGTTTTCAATACCTCACCGTATTTATATATATACATTTCAATACTTCAGACTTCAATAATTGCTACATCTTTAATTCAATTAGTTTCTCAATTATATTCCCTTAAACCGTTTGAGGTTGTATTTTACTTAAAAGGAATTTCTACTAAGTTTTAAGTTATTAATTCCTATGTTAAATGTAATAATTCATTTGATGTTTTATATAAATTGAAAGGGGTACTTTGTTTACTCAAATGATTTCTAAAAATAACTTCATCTTTTCCCACTGATTTTCCTAATTAGTTTAGAAATATGAGACTTCTTGAACATCTTGAGTGCATTTGTACGAACATTATGTATTGTATAGCATGTGGCTTTTGTTGTTAAAAGTGAGATGGAAAATATGTGGGCACAAGGTGCCATGTGTGCTGAAGGTTCGGAAGTTGAGATTATGATATGAGAAATCGATGATTGAGATGGTCAGGATTGTGTGTTAGACATGATGTGATTTATTGAGTTGGCATTGCCTTCTTTATTTGAATACATTATGTGACGACCCGGCCAGTCGTATTAAGAATTAACGCCCCGATCCCTTATTAACTGCTTTCCCCAAGTTTATTTCTTCTATTTTGATTTGCCGGGTTGTTCGATTTTGAGTTTTGGGATACTTGGTCCCTAAATGAGAGCTTAAGTATTGGAAAGTTAACCGTAGTTAGAACAGTGTGAAGACGGCCTCGGAATAGAAATC
The DNA here is from genome assembly GCF_000715075.1 of Nicotiana tabacum. Taxonomy (NCBI): domain Eukaryota; kingdom Viridiplantae; phylum Streptophyta; class Magnoliopsida; order Solanales; family Solanaceae; genus Nicotiana; species Nicotiana tabacum. The sequence continues at coordinate 112,949,780 of NC_134087.1, forward strand.
TGATGATTCCTTTAGCTGCGTTGGGTGATTTCGGGCATAGGGGCGTGTTTGGATTGTATTTTGGAGGTCTGTAGCTAATTTAGGCTTGAAATGCCGAAAGTTGAATTTGTGAAGTTTTCAGTTCGATAGTGAGATTTTGATCCGAGGGTCAGAATGGAATTCCGGAAGTTGGAGTAGCTCCGTAGTGTTGAATGTGACGTGTGTGCAAAATTTCATGTCATTCGGACGAGGTTTGATAGACTTTTTGATCGAAAGCGTATTTTTAGAATTTTTGGAATTCTTAGGCTTAAATCCGATGAAAAATAGGTGTTTTGATGTTGTTTTGTGCGTTCCGAAGGTTGGAACAAGTTTGAATGATGTTTTTGGTTGGCAGGTTTGGTTGAGGTCCCGGGGGCCTCGGGGTGATTTCGGATGGTTGTCGGAATGATTTTGGAGTTAGAGTTGCAGCTTCAGCTGCTGGTTCTGTGATAACCGCACCTGCAGTTTGGATCCCGCAGGTGCGACACCGTAGAAGTGGCTCAACAGTCGTAGAAGCGGAAGTGAGGAAGAGGCCAGAGTCTGCAGATGCGGCCAGGTAACCGAAGAAGCGGCACCGCAGGTGTGGTAATGTAGTCGCAGGTGCGTAAAGTCCTCCTTTAATGAAATGTCGCAGATGCGACCTGGTTTTGCAGAAGCGGGACTACAGGTGCGGACCCAGTTTCACAGAAGGGGGACCGCACAGTACCGCAGATGCGGAAATAGCTGGGTAGAAATATGAAATTTCGAGGGTTTAGTTTCAAAAGTTGGGAATTCGATTTGGAGCTCGGGAAAATGGCGATTTTGAGAGGAAATTGAAGAGGAGATCATTGGGTAACGATTCTTTAACCCTTTCTAGTTATATTCCATTAATCTATAGTTAGTTTAATCATTTAATTTCGGATTGGAGATGAAAATTTGGGAAATGTTGGAAGAAAGTTCTTAGACCTAAAATTTGACTTTTGATTGGGAATTTGACCTTAGATTTGGATAATTTTGGTAAGCATGAACTCGTGAGAGCGTGAGGATTCTGAAAATATAAATTTTACCCGATTCTGAGACGTGGGCCCGAGGGGCATTTTGGTCATTTTACCTAATTTCGCGTAGTAGCTTAGAATTTCTTTGTAGAATTAGTTACTTGAAGTGTTATTTACATTATAAAATTAAATTGAACAGATTTGGGCCATTTGGAGTCGAGTACTCGTGGCAAGAGCGTGATTTCAGATTGATTATTGAGCTGGTTCGAGGTAAGTGGCTTGTCTAACCTTGTGTGGGGGACCTTCCCTTAGGATTGGTATATTTGGTAACTGAAATGCCTTGTATGTGAGGTGACGAGTATGTACTTGTGCTAATTGTTGGAAATCTATTTTTTTTAAGTAATTACTAGTATGTTTCCTTTCCGGTTTCTATTACTTGCACTATTAAGCCTGTTGTTAGCTTAGGAAAGCATGTCTAAGTGACTTAACTGCTTTATTTGCTCAACCTGCCTTACCTGAATTCTGTGCAGCATGCTAGGCTAGAATCATTTGTTGCCTTAATATGAAATTTGCCATTTTTGTGTATTTTCCTGTTGCTGCTGTGTATTTATTTTGGGGCTAGGGATGTGGGATTCCGGTAGACACCCCTACACAGTTATATGGAACTACAGGAATGCACCCAGTAGATTCTCCCAGTACTGAGTATTTACATTTGGGACTACGTAACGGGATTCCGGTAGATCCCCGCGCACTATGAGTTGGACTACAGGACGGGATCCCGGGAGATCCATTGGATATGTACATATGGGACTACAGGACGGTATCCTAGGAGACCCCCGATTGTTATTATTGGTGCTGAGCTGTATTTCCTTTCCGTGTTTACCTTGTTTCTGTATAGTTGTTGTTGTCCTATACATCCTGTGTTATTTTACTGCTGTACTTATTTATACTGTTCTGTTCTATACTGTTGACCTTTATATTTTATTTAACCTCAGTAGGGCCCTGTCCTTCCTCGTCACTACCCGACCGAGGTTAGGCTTGGCACTTACTGAGTATCGTTGTGGTGTACTCATGCCCTTTCTTTACATGTTTTTCATGTGCAGATCCAGGTACTATGACTCAGTATTATCACCCGTGAGGCGAGGCGACTGCTCTAGAGACTTCGAGGTACATCTGCTGCTTCCGCAGACCGAGGAGTCCCTTTCTATTCTAGCTTTTAAACATTTGCCCTTTTGCATTTCTTTCCCTTGTTAGATATTCTGGAGTTAGACATTGTAGATATCCAAAGGCTTGTGGTTCCGCGAGTTTCCGGGATTTGGGATAGTGTACTTGGTTCTGAGAAATGTTGTGTTGTGTGTGCGAGTACACTTTTTAACACTGTCTTTATCACTCTTCATTCTATTTTAATTTTTTTATATTTCGTATTTTGGTTATTTTCCGCAATTTAGGCTTACCTAGTTGTAGAGGACTAGGTGCCGTCACGATGGTTTATGGAGGACGAACCGGGGTTGTGACAAGTTGGTATCAGAGCTCTAGGTTCATAGGAGTCATGGATCACAAGCTAGTTTATTAGAGTCTTGCTGATCGGTACAGAGACGTCTATACTTATCTACGAGAGGCTATGTAACCGTTAGGAAAATTCCACTTATTTGATTTCCTTTTTGTGCGATATTTTGACATCACAATTCTAAACTTCTGTCTTCTATTCTTTCACAGAAGGTGAGGATACGTGCTACCCAAGATGATCAGGCACCCGCGCCTCTTACTACAGCCGTCAGAGGCCGGTGCTGGGGTAGAGCCCGAGGACACACACGTGGTGCAGCCAGAGCAGCTGCGCGAGCTGCTGCCGAGGTACCACCAGCAGTTCTAGATGGAGTCCAGGCACCTAACACGCCTACTGCTACCACTACTCCAGCTCTTCAGGAGACTTTGGCACAGTTCATGAGCATGTACACCACTCTGGCTCAGGCAGGGTTGCTGCCCCTTGCTGCAGCTACATCTCAAGCTGGAGGAGGAGCAAAGACTCCCGTTGCCCGCACTCCTGAGAAGCGAGTGCATGTTGAGCAAGTCCTTGAGATTATTCCTGTATCGCCTGCAGTGCCAGTTCAGCCCGAGGACAGGGCAGCGGCTTCCGAGGAGGAGCAGCTGAGGCTTGAGAGGTTCAAGAGGTACAAGCCTCCTGTATTCAACGGTCTAGCATCGGAGGATGCTCTGGGATTTCTGGATGTGAGTTACCACATTCTCCGTACCATGGGTATATCAGGATCGAGCAGGGTTTCCTTTACTACTTTCCAGCTTCGAGGAGCCGCCTATGAGTGGTGGCACACGTATGAGTTAGACAGTCTGAATGAGGTTGCTTCACTGACTTAGACTTAGTTTTCAGATCTGTTCCTGAGAGAGTATGTTCCTCAGAGCCTCAGAGATGCATGGCACGTAGAGTTTGAGTATTTGAGCTAGGGTACTATGACTGTCTCAGAGTATGCCGTTCATTACACCAGTTTGGCTAGGCATGCACCAGCCTTGGTTTCTACTATTCGCGAGAGGGTTTGCCGGTTTATTGAGGGCCTTATTACCAGCATCAGGTCTAGCATGTCTCGTGAGTTGGAGATGGATATTTCTTATCAGTAGGTGGTGAGCATTACTAGGAGGATTGCGGGTATGCATGCTAGGGAGAGAGAGGAGAGGGAGGCCAAGAGGTCTCGAGAGTCAGTCCATTTCTCTGGTGCCCATGCCCCAGCTGCAGGTTGTCATGGTAGGGGTTATATCAGTCCCCCTGTTCATTCGACTCTCCCCACAACCAGTGGTATTCCAGCTCCTCCTAGACTTTAGAAGCCTTATTATGCATCACTAGTATCTAGCGCGCCTCCTGCACAGGGTTCTTTTAGAGGTCAGTCTAGTAGACCTAGCCCGAGCCAGTCACAGCCACCACATCCTCCTAGAGCTTATTTTGAGTGTGGTGACACAAGTCATATGGTGAGGGATTGCCCCAGTCTTGGGAGGGGTGCACCTCCACAGACTTCTTAGCCACAACGTGCCCCACAGAGTTCTCAGGCTATGATTACAGCTCTAATTGCTACCCCACTTGCTCAGCCAACTAGAGGTGGAGGTCGGGGAGGTAGAGGTCGCCCTAGAGGGGGAGGCCAGGCCAAATACTATGCCCTTCCTGCCCGTACCGAGGTTGTTGCCTCTTATTCTGTTATCACGGGTATTATACTAGTTTGTCATAGAGATGCATCGGTTCAATTCGATACAGGCTCCACTTACTCTTATGTTTCTTCTTATTTTGCTCTGCATTTGGGCGTATCTCGGGATTCTTTGAGTTCCCCTGTTTATGTTTCTACTCTTATAGGAGATTCTCTTATTGTGGATCGCGTTTATCGGTCGTGTTTGGTTGCTCTTAGTGGTTTTGAGACCAGAGCCGATCTATTGTTGCTTAGCATGGTATATTTTGACATTATCTTGGGCATGGACTGGTTGTCGCCCCATTATGTTATTCTTGATTGTCATGCCAAAATTGTGACACTAGCTATGCCAGATGTACCGCGTGTTGAGTGGAGGGGTAATTTAGATCACACTCCTAGTAGAGTTATTTCTTTTCTTAAAGCTCAGCGTATGGTTGAGAAGGGGTATGACGTGTATTTAGCTTATGTGAGAGATGTCAGTATTGATACCCGTTCAGTTGATTCAGTCCTAGTAGTACGGGGATTTTCCCGATGTGTTTCTAGCTGACCTTCTGGGCATGCCTCCTGATAGAGATATTGATTTTGGCATTGATCTGTTGCGGGGCACTCAGCCCATTTCTATCCCTTCTTATCGTATGGCTCCTCCTGAGTTGAAGGATCAGTTATAGGAATTGCTTGATAAAGGTTTTATTTGGCCCAGGGTATCACCTTGGGGTGCTCCTATCTTGTTTGTGAAGAAAAAGGATAATTCTATGCGTATATGTATTGATTATCGCTAGTTGAACAAGGTTACAGTGAAGAACCATTATCTTTTGCCTTGTATTGATGATTTGTTTGACTAGCTTCAGGGCGCACTAGTGTTTTCTAAGATTGATTTGTGCTTAGGTTACCATCAGTTGAAGATTTGGGAGCCAGATATCTCGAAGATTGCTTTTAGGACGTCGTATGGTCAATACGAGTTCCTTGTTATGTCATTTGGGCTGACCAATGCCCCAGCAGCCTTTATGCATTTGATGCACAGTGTGTTCCGGCCGTATCTTGACTCGGTCATCATTGTCTTTATTGATGATATTCTGGTGTATTCCCGGAGTCGAGAATATCATGAGTAGCACCTAAGGATAGTGCTTCAGACCTTAAGAGAGAAGAAGTTATATGCTAAGTTCTCGAAATGTGAGTTTTGGTTGGATTCAGTGGCATTCTTAGGCCACGTGGTATCGAGTGAGGGTATTCAGGTGCATCCGAAGAAGATAGAGGCCATGTAGAGTTGGCCCAGACCATCCTCAGCTACCGAGATCCGCAGTTTACTTGGCTTGGCGGGTTACTACCGTCATTTTGTGGAGGGGTTTTCATCAATTGCAGCCCCTATGACCAGGTTGACCCAGAAGGGTGCTCCGTTTCAGTGTAAAGAGGAGTGTGAGGCGAGCTTTCAGAAGCTCAAGACAACTTTGACTACAACCCCAGTTTTGATATTACCTACAGGTTCAGGGTCTTATACTGTCTATTGTGATGTCTCCGGGATTGACCTCAGGGCGGTGTTGATGCAGAATAGTAGGTTGATTGCCTATGCATCCAGGCAGTTGAAGATACATGAGAAAAACTACCCTGTTCACGACCTTGAGTTAGCTGCCATTGTTCACGCCTTGAATATCTGGCGCCATTATTTATACGGGGTCCCCTGTGAGATTTATACTGACCATCGGAGCTTGCAGCACTTGTTCAAGCAAAAGGATCCAAATTTGCGTCAGAGGAGGTGGTTAGAGTTGCTGAAGGACTATGACATCACTATTTTGTATCACCCGGCCAAGGCCAATGTGGTGGCCGATGCTTTGAGTCACTGGTCAGAGAGTTTGGGGAGTTTAGCTTATTTACCAGCATCGGAGAGGCCTATGGCGATGGATGTAGAGGCCTTAGCCAGCTAGTTTGTAAGATTGGATCTCTCGGAGCCTAGTCGGGTTCTAGCTTGCGTGGTTTCTTGGTCTTCTTTATTTGGCCGTATCAGGGAGCGGTAGTACGATGACCCTCATTTGCTTGTAATCAAGGACAAGGTTCAGCACAGTGATGCCAGATATGTGACTATTGGTGATGATGGGGTATTGAGGATGCAGTGTCGGATTTGTGTACCCAATATTGATGGACTTCGAGAATTGATCCTAGAGGAGGCCCATAGCTCGCGATATTCCATTCATCTGGGTGCTGCGAAGATGTATTAAGATTTGAGGCAGCACTACTGGTGGATACGGATGAAAAAAGATATAGTTGGATTCGTAGCTCGGTGTCTCAATTGTCAGCATGTGAAGTGTGAGCACCAGAGACCAGGTGGGTTGCTTCAGCAGATAGAGATTCGGGAGTGGAAGTGGGAGCGGATCACCATGGACTTTGTAGTTGGGCTCCCACGGACTTTGAGAAAGTTCGATGCTATTTGGGTAATTATGGATTGGTTGACCAAGTCCGCTCACTTTATTCCTGTGTGTACTACTTATTCCTCGGAGCGATTGGCAGAGATTTATATTCGGGAGATTGTTCATCTGCATGGTATGCCAGTGTCCATCATTCGAATAGAGGTACAGAGTTCACCTCACAGTTCTAGAGGGCCGTTCAACATGAGTTGGGTACTCGGGGGGAGTTGAGTTACAACATTTCACCCTCAGACGGACGGACAGTCCGAGCGCACTATTCAGATTCTTGAGGATATGCTCCGTGCGTGTGTTATTGAGTTTGGAGTGTCTTGGGTTCAGTTTTTTCCATTGGCTGAGTTTGCTTACAACAACAACTATCAGTCCAATATTCAGATGGCACCGTATGAGGCTTTATATGGGAGACAGTGTAGATCCCCAGTGGGTTGGTTTGAGCCGGGTGAGGCTAGATTGTTGGGCACAGACCTGGTTCAGGATGCTTTGGAGACGGTTAAGGTGATTCAACATAGACTCCATACAGCCCAGTCTAGACAGAAGAGTTATGCGGACCGGAAGGTTCGTGATGTTTCCTATATGTTTGGAGAGCTTGTTCTACTTCGGGTTTTGCCTATGAAGGGCGTTATGAGATTTGGGAAGAAAGGGAAGTTGAGTCCAAGGTTTATTGTCCCTTTTGAGATATTGAGGCGTATTGGGGAGGTTGCTTATGAGATTGCCTTACCTCCCAGCTTAACCGGAGTTCATCCGGTATTTCATGTTTCGATGCTCAGGAGGTATCACGGTGATCCATCGCACGTGTTGGATTTTAGTTCAGTCCAGTTGAACAAGGATTTATCCTATGTTGAGGAGCCAATGGAAATATTAGACAGGCAGGTTAGAAAGCTCAGGTCAAAGAACATTGCATCAGTAAAGGTTTAGTGGCGGGGCCAGTCGGTCGAGGAGGCGACCTAGGAGACTGAGCACGATATGCATAGCCGTTACCCTCATCTTTTCACTACTTCAGGTATGTTTTTATGCTCGTTCGAGTATGAACGAATGTTTAAGTGTAGGAGGATGTGACGACCCGACCGGTCATATTAAGAATTAATGCCCTAATCCCCTATTAACTTCTTTTCCTAAGTGTATTTCTGCTATTTTGATTTACTGGGATGTTCGGTTTTGAGTTTCGGAGAGTTTTGGGACACTTGGTCCCTAAATGAGAGCTTAAGTGTTGGAAAGTTGACCGTAGTCGGAACAGTGTGAAGACGGACTCGGAATGGAAATCCGATGATTCCGTTAGCTCCGTCGGGTAATTTCGGGCTTTGGGGCGTGTTCGGATTGTATTTTGGAGGTCCTTAGCTAATTTAGGCTTGAAATGCCAAAAATTGAATTTTTGAAGTTTCTAGTTCGATAGTGAGATTTTGATCTGAGGGTCGGAATGGAATTCCAGAAGTTGGAGTAGCTCCGTAGTATTGAATATGACGTGTGTGCAAAATTTCAGGTCATTCAGATGAGGTTTGATATACTTTTTGATTGAAAGTGTATTTTTAGAGTTTTTTGAATTCTTAGGCTTGAATCCGATGAAAAATAGGCGCTTTGATGTTGTTTTGAGCATTCCGAAGGTTGGAACAAGTTTGAATGATGTTTTAGGATTGGTTGATAGGTTTGGTTGAGGTCCCGGGGGCCTTGGGGTGATTTTGGATGGTTGTCGGAAGGATTTTGGTGTTAGAGTTGCAGCTTCAGCTGCTGGTTCTATCATAACCGCACCTGTGGTTTGAGTCCCGCAGGTGCGACACCGCAGAAGTGGCTCAGCAGTCGCAGAAGCGAAAGTGAGGAAGGGGCCAGACTCCGCAGATGCAGTTAGGTAACCACAGAAGCGGTACCGCAGAAGCGGTACCGCATCTGCGGTAATGTAGTCGCAGGTGCGGAAAGTCCTCCTTTAATGAAATGTCACAGATGCGACCTGGTTTCGCAGAAGTGGGTCCGCAGGTGCGGTCCCAGCACCACAGATGCGGAAATAGTTGGGCAGAAATATGAAATTTCGAGGGTTTAATATCAAAAGTTGGGAATTCGATTTGGAGATCGGGAAAGGGCGATTTTGAGAGGAAATTGAAGAGGAAATCATTGGGTAACGATTCTTTAACTCTTTATAGTTATATTCCATCAATCTATAGTTAGTTTCATCATTTAATTTCGGATTGGAGATGAAAATTTGGGAAAATTTGGAAGAAAGTTCTTAGAACTAAAATTCGACTCTTGATTGCAAATTTGACCTTAGATTTGGATAATTTGGTATGCATGAACTCATAAGAGCGTGAGGATTCTAAAAATATAAATTTTACCCAATTCCGAGACGTGGGCCCGAGGGCGTTTTGGTCATTTTACCTAATTTCGCATAGTAGCTCAGAATTTCTTTGTAGAATCAATTACTTGAAGTGTTATTTACGTTATAAAATTAAATTGAATAGATTTGGGCCATTTGGAGTCGAGTACTCGTGGCAAGAGCGTGGTTTCAGATTGATTATTGAGCCGGTTCGAGGTAAGTGGCTTGTCTAACCTTGTGTAGGGGACTTCCCCTTAGGATTGGTATATTTTGTAATTGAAATGCCTTGTACGTGAGGTGACGAGTGTGTACTTGTGCTAATTGTTGGAAATCTGATTTTCTTTAAGTAATTACTAGTATGTTTCCTTTCCTGTTTCTATTACTTGCACTATTAAGCCTGTTGTTTGCTTAGGAAAGCATATCTAAGTGACTTAACTGCTTTATTTGCTCAACCTGCCTTACCTGAATTCTGTGCAGCATGCTAGGCTAGAATCACTTCTTGCCTTAATATGAAATTTTGCCATTTCTGTGTATTTTCCTGTTGCTGCTGTGTATTTATTTTGGGACTACGGATGTGGGATTTTGGTAGCTCCCCCTTGTCATTTTATTTTGGGACTATGGATGTGGGATTCCGGTAGATCCCCCTGCACTGTTATATGGATCTACAGGAATGCACCCGGTAGATTCCCCCAGTACTGGGTATTTACATTTGGGACTACAGAACGAGATTCCGGTAGATCCCCGCGCACTATAAGTTGGACTACGGGACGGGATCCCGGGAGATCCATTGGATATGTACATATGGGACTACAGGACGGTATCCTGGGAGATCCCCGATTGTTATTATTGGTGCTGAGCTGTATTTCCTTTTCGTGTTTACCTTGTTTCTGTATAGTTGTTGCTGTCCTGTACATCCTGTGTTATTTTACTGCTGTACTTATTTATACTATTCTGTTATATACTGTTGATCTTTATATTTTATTTTATTTAATCTCAGTAGGGCCATGACCTTCCTCGTCACTACCCGACCGAGGTTAGGCTTGGCACTTACAGAGTACCGTTGTGATGTGCTCATGCCCTTTCTATGCATGTTTTTCATGTGCAGATCCAGGTACTACGACTCAGTCTTATCACCCGTGAGGCGAGCCGACTGCTTTAGAGACTTCGAGGTACATCTGCCGGATCTGCAGATCGAGGAGTCCCTTTCTATTCTAGCTTTTAAACATTTGCCCTTCTGTATTTTTTTCCCTTGTTAGATGTTCTGGAGTTAGACATTATAGATATCCAAAGGCTTGTAGTTCCGTGAGTTTTCGGGTTTTGGGATAGGGTACTTGGTTCTGAGAAATGTTGTGTTGTGTATGCCGAGCGGCACTTTTTAACACTGTCTTTATCAGTCTTCATTCTATTTTAATTTGTTTATATTCCGCATTTTGGTTATCTTCCGCAATTTAGGCTTACCTAGTTTTAGAGGACTAGGTGCCGTCACGATGGTTCACGGAGGGCGAACCGGGGTCGTGACACATTCTTACTTGTCGATGTCCCTGTTATGTCATTGTTGATTTACTTGGTTATCTGATTTACTTGTTTATCGTTCTTTACCACCCGTGTTCTCCCTTTATTATCCCTATTATTGGTATTTTTATTTCTCTCCGCTGTTGATATTACCTCGTTATATTTATCTTGATATTTTATTATCATATTCTGTTAATTTCATTTGACCAGTAGGTGTTTTGACTATTCCTCATCACTACCCCATCGAGGTTAGTCTTGATCCTTACTAGGCACCATCGTGGTGTGCTTATACTACACTTCTGTATATTTTTGTGTACAGATCCAGGTATTGATCGATAGTAGCTGTGCGGGTCATCGCGGTGGAGACTCACGGTAACCTGCTATTGTGTTTGCAGGCTCGGAGTCACCTTCGTTTGTATTTACGTTCCATTGATTCCTTCTCATTCTGGAACAATGTTGTATTTATTTTGTATAACTACTCTTAGAAAGGCTTATGACGTGTACCACCAGTTTTGGAAATTGTGATTTATTCAGAGTTATTTAATTTGAAGTTAGTAAATGGCAATGTTAATTCAATAAATGTTAGGCTTACCTAGTTTAGAGACTAGGTGCCATCATGACTCATTCGGAGGGATTTTGGGTCGTGACAAGTTGGTATCAGAGCTCTAGGTTCATAGGTGCTACGAGTCATAAGCAAGTTTAGTAGAGTCTTGCGGATCGGTACGGAGACGTCTGTACTTATCTTCGAAAGACTATAGAACTATTAGGATAATCTCACATTCTTCATTCATTATCATGGGATATTGATTCAACTCGAAGCATATAACTTATGTTCCTTTACATCCACTCATGTGTAATATTACGCTCTCAGTGTCAGCTATGCGCCAATGGTTCATGATGCTATAGACAGGCTACGAAGGAGTCATGGATGCTCATGCATTGCCTCGATGTGTTGTCCAGACTGAAGATACATAGGCATTGAGAGACTATTTGGTTTTTCGTATGGAGGCGCATCGATTTCCGACATCTAATTGATGAGTGTGAGTTTGGGGAAGGTTTAATTGGTTGACTAGTCATCACGATTGTGTCAAGGCCACGGAGTGGGTGTTGATTAGGAATAGTTGGTGGTATTGGAGTACCTTGTGATCTGTGTTGTACGAGCTTTGAAGGTTAGTTTTGCGGATCATCAGACGTTGTTTTCTATGGCTTTGCGCCAAGTAGAGGAGTTCAATAGCGACATTCAGATTGCAGAGTCAGATTTATATCAGATTTGGCCTGAGGTATGTGTATATGTGGCATTAGTGGGTTCCCGGATTTTATGTATGACCAAGGTCTGAGATCTTGCAGGGGATGATGTTGGGGCTTACATTGTTTTCGTGTCATTAATAGATCTACATTTCAGCATCAATGGGAGTCGGAGGAACAACTTCAGATTTATAAAAGGTCTATTCAGCGTAAGTATTGCAGTTGCAGCAGAACAGGGTGCTTCAGATGAAATGCGGTAGTTTATGAGCTTTTGACTACGTGGTTCATGCTAGGGTCATCTGTATGTGGGGCTTGATGGGAATTATTTCACATCGACTATCCAAAGAAATATGTCAGGTCGGTGGTGTTGGGTCAGCATAACAATGAAGTAAATGGTCCTTTTGAATGGGAATTCTCTACTGGCATATATGGCAGCACTCTTGGATTGGACGGTTTGTGTGACTAGACTGAGTTGGGGAGGTGCAGTCCTGATGGCTTAGTTGCGTGCGGGTGGATCTCGGAGGGTTCTTGTTGGTTTTGCTACGGCTTGAGTTGGGTGTCTACTATGGGCGTAAGGAATATGTGGTACATTGTGTCTTTCTGAATAGGCATCAGAAATTAATGGAGTGTTGACATTGTTGGCTATCATATATGAAGAGTGTGCATTTTGGAAAGGACTTTGAGGTTTGGTTTGTGGGTGCATGGCTGGTAGCATGGTGATTACTGGGTTTTGAGGCCTTCGAGGTCCATGTTTTGTTATGCGACCAGGAACTGTGTATGAGTGCTTCACCAGAATGATAGGGTGTAAGTGTTGTACCATCCATTTGATTTGCGTAGTGGAGTTTGAGTATGGAAATTTTGGTATTCCTAAGGTTTTGGGCTAGATGCCGTCATATGTGGACCATTTCCTGTTGGCGGGTTGTGAAGAAACGCTGAGGATGAGGTAACTAATAGAATGCATGATTGATAGGTCGCTGTGAATTTTTGAAAATGATATTTACCTATTTGGAAATAATCAGGATTTTGGTTGGGGGCTATTTGAAAGCTCAATGAGAATATGTATGTTGCGTCAAATCAAGTTTGTGTGCCTCTGTGAGGTTGTCACTTTGGTTATGTTATCAGGTAGAATGGATATTAATTGTGCCCCTAGCCTATGTTATATGCCACTCTTTTATGTTGTGTTAGGCGGTGAGGTTGTATGATTATTCCCCACGCATGTCGTAATTCTGTTCAGGCCTTATGGCGATGCAGGCGAGATAGCCCTCATGATGTTGATATGCTCATTGCACCTTAGTTGTGCTTGCTTCTTTCATATTTAGCACTTTTATTTATTTTCCCACAGTTTTATTTGTGCACTCTGTTGTACTTGATGTCATTATTCATATGTTCAGTAAGCCTGGGCATTTTGGCTTGATGAGTATTTGGGAGCGGGCTGCACGCAACAGTGGATGTTATGTGGGATACCCTTTCCTTGTGTTCATTTGGTGCTGTGTTTTCACTCTGTGGGACGATTTGATGAAGAACTACACTTTTGTTGTTACACATGTTGTACTCGTTAGATAATTCTTATACTTTGCTTTTCTTTATTTGTGTTGCATAATTGAGTTATTATTGGTTTGGTGTACGAGTTTGTAATGTGAGAATTCATGTGGTTCCGTGATGAGCTGTTAGTTGAGTTGCTTGTATTAGCTGAGATGAGATTAGTACTAGAGTGTTTAGAAGTATGAGGGTGTTTCTGCTAAGATTTGGGTAATGGCCCTTGGTGGGAGAGAGAGCTTCTTGACTTGTTGTCTTCACGGGCGACTATGAGTTTTCGCATATTTCTTTATCATGAGCAGCGATGTGGAGGTCCGGAACAAGGTTATATTCAATGTGAAGTGTATTGTCGGCATCCAGGATATTATTTGAGCAGCTATGGTGGTCAGAGGTTATTGCTTCGGGCATTTGAGTTGTGTGGGGCAGCATGTGATCGTATTCTGGATTGGAATTTTGGGCTCGATTCAGCTTGTTAAGGTTCATGCAGTGTGATGACGTGGAATTCAGATCCTATGATGAATTCGGATGTTGAGGTTTGGGTTCTGTTCTAAGGTTATGGGCTAATGAGGAGATTGGACTTTCAGTTAAGTTTCATTGTCAGTTCTGCTTAGGTTGGGTGATGGGGAATCACCCCCGGGTGTATGTATGGTGAGCCTATATAGTTGTTCGATGGTTTTGGAAAGACTCCGGACACGTTCGAGGACAAACGTATGTTTAAGAGGAGGAGGATGTAACGACCCAACTGGTCGTTTTGAGCAATTGCATCTGGTTCGACAGTTTGAGGTTACGAGCAGCTTCATATTATGTGTATCGACTTGCGTGCAAGGTTGAATTCAGTTAACGGATAATTCAGAGTCAAATTGGAATAAGGAAATTAGTTTTGGAAGTTTAGACGGTGAGAATTTGACCAGAAATGGACTTTTGAGTAAACGGTCCCGGAATGGGTCGTGGGTGATCTCAACAACTTCATATGGTGATTTTGGACTTAGGCGCGCGTCCGGATTCAGATTTGGAGGCCCGTAGGATAATTTGAGGCGTTTCGGCGAAAGTTGGAAAAGTTGAAGTTTGGAAAATAGAGAAGTTTGACCCATAGTTGAATTTTGTGATATCGGGATCGGAATGCGATTTTGAGGGTTAGAACAGCTCCGTTATGTCATTTTGGACTTGTCTGCAAAATTTGGCATCATTCCGGGTTGATTTGATAGGTTTCGGCACGAGTTTTGGACGTTGGAAGGTGTGAAAGTTCCTAAGTTCAATTCATGGTGTGATTCGTCGTTCGATGTTGTTTGATGTGATTTGTGACCTTGAGTGAGTACGTGTTAGGTTATATGACTTGTTTGTGTGTTTGGAATAGGTCCTGGGGGCCTCGGGTGTGTTCCGGGTGGTCTACGAGTCATTTTCCCTTGTTTTTGAACTGTTGTTTTCTGCTTCCGGTATCCTCTTTCACGATCGCTAACAGCCTTCCGCGTTCGCGAAGCTTTGTTGCTGACCATCTGGAAATCCTTCTTCGCGTTCGTGAAGCTTTGTCTCTCCCTTCATTGCATTCGCGTTCCCCTCACGCGTTCGCGTAGTTATGCCGTTCCACTCTTCGCGTTCGCGTACTAGTTCATACGTTCGCGAAGAGCAGTCTCTGGGCCATAATATTTTTTTTCTTCGCGTTCGCGGATGTGTTGTCGCGTTCGCGATGAGTAACCTGGGCACCTTCCTTTTTCTTGTTCGCGAACGTGATACTTCCTCCGCGTTCGCGATGCTTTAAGACCTGGGCAGAATAAATAGTACTCCTACTCAATTCCGAGGGTTTGTCATTTTCACCATTTTTGGAGTTCTAGAGCTCGATTTTGGGCGATTCCTTGTGGGTTTTTCAAGAAAAATAATTGGGTAAGTATTCTTCACCTAGAATTGATTATATTTCATGAATTTGTATTCATTTTTATCATTTAATTTGTTATTTGGGTTGAGGAAAATGTTGATTTTTGAAGAAAATTTCTAAAATGAAAAATCATGATTTGAGGGGCCAAATGGTATCGGAATTTAATAAATTTTGTATGGTCGAACTCATATTAGAATGGGTATTCGGTTTTTGTAAAATTTGTCGGGTTTCGAGGCGCGGGCCTGGGGGTCGACTTTTGGACCGATTTTTGGATTTTGTTAAAGATTGAGACTTTATGATCCAGAAAAGTTTTTTATGTGTTTTATTTGTGCTTTGAAGTTAATTTGGTTATATTTGAGTCGTCCGAAGCTCTTTTCACCCGAGAAATGCATTTTATAGTATCAATTTATCGTCTTTGAGGCAAGTATCTTGCCTAACCTTGTGTGGGGAACTTCCCCTTAGGATTTGAGTCTTCTATGCTAATTGTAGTCCGTGCACGCGAGGTGACGAGTGTGCGCTCAGACTTATTTATGGAAAATTTGCCTATAGGGTTCTTAGGTCCTTATGTTCATTATGTGCAAAGTATTCCATTATGACTGAGTTTCCTAATTTCTTAAATTACCTCTATATGCTCCATATGATGTTGCTAGCTTTCCTCTAATTCCAACGTGTTACTTGACCCCTAATTGCCTTAATTGAAGTGATTGCCTTCCTTATTGTTTTGATACTTCTTAATTGTGAGTCCCTCTATGACTTCATGCAAATGTGTTACATGTCCGATTATTGTGGTTACCGGTGTAGTTGTCACGTGCTTATTATGTCTTATTGTTTTGTTAAGGTTAGTGTGCTTCTTGGTTTTTCCGTGATCTTTATTATGTACTATTCATGCTTGATTTGATAAGTATTCATGTTGGACCAGGCTTATGGTATTTGACCGTTGTTGAGTATTGACTCAAGTTGGGATTTATCTTGTGAAGTTAATTGTTGGAACGATATTGGTTATTGTTGATTCCCTTGCCGGGATGTATTTGTTTCTATTGTTGATTCCCTTGCCGGGATGTATTTGTTCTATTATTGATTCCCTTGCCGGGATGTTGTTTCTACTGTTTGGGTGAGGAAAGAGTGATAAAGCACGAAGGGTGATGCCGTGCACATTTACATTTATATTGATGCATATGGTGAGGAAGAGAGATAAAGCACGAAGGGTGATGCCGTACACATTTATACTATTCATATGGTGAGGAAGAGTGATAAAGCACGAAGGGTGATTCCATGCATATTTATATGATTCATATGGTGAGGAAGAGTGATAAAGCACGAAGGGTGATGTCGTGTACATTTCTATTATTGATTGCATGGTGATGATTGAGAGTTAAAGCACGAAGGATTATGCCGTGCACTTTCTGTTTGCTGTGTTTAGTTGTTGTTATCAATTCAAGTGTTTTAACTGTTTAAATTCCTTTACTGCTATACTTCAAACTTCAATAATTGCTACATCTTTAATTCAATTAGTTTCTCAATTATATTCCCTTAAACCGTCTGAGGTTGTATTTTACATAAAAAGGAATTTCCTCTATGTTTTAAGTTATTAATTCCCATGTTAAAGGTAATAATTCATTCGATGTTGTATATAAATTTAAAGGGGTACTTTCTTTACTCAAATGTTCTAAAAACAACTTCATCTTTTCCCGCTGATTTTCCTAATTAGTTTAGAAATTGTAATTTACATCATATTATGTATATGAGACTTCTTGAACATCTTGAGTGCATTTATACGGATATTATGTATTGCATAGCATGTGGATTTTGTTGTTAAAAGTGAGATGGAAAATATGTAGGCACAAGGTGCCATGTGTGCTGAAGGTTCGGAAGTTGAGATTATGATATGAGAAACCGAGGATTGAGATGGTCGGGATTGTGTGTTACACATGATGTGATTTATTGAGTTGGCATTGCCTTCTTTATTTGAATACATTCTTACTTGTCTTTGTCCCTGTTATGTCAGTGTTGATTTATGTTACGACCCTAAACCCGAACTCGGTCGTGATGGCGCCTCTCGTGAAAACAAATCTATCTGACACATTCCCAATTCATTTTTAAGCAGTTAAGATAATGCAAGTAAGCCTTAAATATAAAAAATATCCCAAATAGATAAGGTGAAATAGTACAATTGCGGAAAATAAAACCAACACTGCCCGACATCGGGGTGCCACTAGTCATGAGCATTTATCAATATACTACAAGTCTGAAGCGTCTACAAAGCTATTACAGAATCACAAACAAGAGAAAGGAAATGAGATAAAGGGGGAGAAGCACGGGGCTGCGGACGCCGAGCAGCTACCTCGTGAACTCCGAAATCTGCCGGGAGCTCTCAACCTCCGCAAGCAGGATCAGCAATGCCTGAATCTGCACACGGGGTGCAGGGATTAAAGTGAGAACTCCAACTTAGTGAGTAATAATCATAAATAAAGACTTAGAAATATGAAATCACGTAAGGCACATTATAGGCTATAATGAAGCAGTAAAAGCCAGTAAAAACAGTGAATCAGTGAAAACACGTAAAGACATTTTAGTTCAGTTTAAACTTTATGAAATGCCCTTTTAACAATTAAGCAGGTAAATGACAGGCAACTAGAAAAGATAAACACATAAAGGATCGCCCCTCGGGCAATATCATAGAACAACACCAGCCCCTCAGGCTATATCTCACATCACAATGGTACCCGCGCTCACTGGGGGTGTGCAGACTCCTGCAGGGGCCCCTTATGGCCCAAGCGCAATATCAAGATATCTCGTGGCATCATCACTAGGCTCTCGGCCTCATATCAACAAGCCACCTCGTGGCGTACAAATCTCAGGCCCTCGGCCTCATAATCATAATCAGTGTTTCCTTACAACATTGGCCCTCGGCCTTACTCAATCAGAATCTCACAAGCCACACGTGCAACAATAAAATATGATGCTCAGCCCAGAATATAATTTAAATTATCACTTAAGTGTTAAAACAAAGTAAATATGGTTGTGTTATGAAAAGAGTAGAATATAGCATGACTGAGTTCAAGTATAAAGTCAAACAGTGAGGAAATATAAGTAAAAATCCTCTAAGGGTTCAAATAGTTGGCACGAGACCCAAATATGGCATTTAGCCCAAAACATGATGATAGCAAATAGTTTTCAATAAAATACGCGGTAAAATAGTCATTCGGGACGGACTAAGTCACAATCCCCAATTGTACACAACCCCACGCTCGTCATCTAGCGTGTGCGTCACCTCAATATAGCACAACGATGTGCAATCCGGGGTTTAATACCCTCAGGACAACATTTACAATCATTACTCACCTCAATCCGGTCCAAACTCTAGCCCGCGACACATTTGCCCCTCGAATCGGCCTCCACTCGCGTCGAATCTATCCAAAATCAGAATCACGACTTCAAAATATGCGAAGGCAAAGAAGCCCAAGCGAAAATAATCAATTTACAACATAAATCCCGAAATTACCAAAACTCGAACCCCGGGTCCACATCTCGGAATTCAATAAAATTCATATCAATAGGTTCCTTATCTCCCCACGAGTTCATACATATCAAAAGTACCAAAATCCGACAACAAATAGTCCCTCAAATCCCCAAGTCTAGGTCTCCAATACCAAGCCCTAGTTTCCCCAAACTTTGATCCTTAAATTCCATTAATTATAGCTCTAGTCCATGAAATAATATCATAGGAACGAGTTTTAGGTCCAAAATCCTTACCTCAATGAAATCCCTTTGAAATCCTTCTTCAAATCGCCCAAAAAGCTCCATGACTTAGAAATGGTGGAATGGCTCAAAAATCGCGAAGGAAATAATTTATACCTTCTGGCCAAGGGATTTCGCATTTGCGGCAAAAAATCCCGCATTTGCGGTACCGCTTTTGCGGTCCATGAACTGCTTCTGTGGGTTTTCACTTAAATCCTAACTTCCGCATCTGTGATTCACTCTCCGCACCTGCGCCATCGCAGGTGCGGTTACCCAACCGCTTCTGCGGTCACAGCCTTCTAGCCTCGTTCCGCTTCTGTGACTTTATTTCTGCATCTGCGGGGGTCGCACCTGCGGCCTCCCAACCGCAAATGCGGTTATGACAGAAGAATTCCAACTTCAGCTGCCATTCAAACTTCTATTCTTTCCGTCAACCATCCAAAATCACCCCGAGGCCCCCGAGACCTCAACCAAAAGCACAAAAACATCATAAAACCATCCAAACTTATACCATTCTTCAAAACACCTCAAATCAACCAAAACACATCGGATTGAAGCCTAAGTTTCCAAAATCTTCTGAATTACGCTTTTGATCAAAAAGTATACCAAACCACATCCGCATGACCTGAAATTTTGAACACATATCTCAAATGACATAACGGAACTAGTGAAACTCTCAGAATTCCATTCCGACCCCTAAATCAAAATCTCACCTATCAACCGGAAAATGCCAAAAATCCAATTTCGCCAATTCAAGCCTAAATATACTCCGGACCTCCAAAACACATTCCGATCACGCTCCTAAGTCCCAAATCACCTCCCGAAGCTATCCGAACCATTGGAATTCACATCCGATCCCTTTAACACATAAGTCAACATCCGGTTGACTTTTCCAACTTAAGCTTCCTCAAAAGAGACTAAGTGTCTCAAACCTTCTCAAAACCTTTCTGAACCCGAGCCAACCAACCCGATCACATAAAGAACCAATAAACAAAGCAATAAGAAGCAGAAATGGGGAAAACAGAGCGGTAACTCATGAGACGACTGGCCGGGCCATCACATCCTCCCCCTCTTAAACAGACGTTCGTCCTCGAACGAGTCAAGAAACATACCTGAAACCTCAAATAGGTGAGGATATCTGCTCCGCATCTCCCACTCGGTCTCCCAGGTAGCCTCCTTCACGGGCCGACTTCTCCACTGCACTTTCACTGAAGCTATATCCTTTGATCTTAACTTTCGAACCTGACGCTCCAAAATAGCTGCTGGCTCCACATCATAAGTCAAATCACCATCCAACTGAACCATGCTGAAATCTAGAACATGAGATGGATCCCCAATATACTTGTCGAGCATCGAAATATGAAATACCGGATACACACTCGACAAGCTGGGTGGCAAAGCAAGCTCATATGCCACCTCCCCAATCCTTCGAAGCACCTCAAAAGGTCTAATGAACTGAGGACTCAATTTACCCTTCTTCCCAAAACTCATAACACCCTTCATGGGTGAAACATTCAACAGAACCTTCTCACTAACCATGTAGGATACATCCTGAACCTTCCTGTTAGCATAACTCTTTTGCCTCGACTACGCTGTACGAAGCCTCTCCTGAATTACCTTCACCTTTTCTAAAGCATCTTGCACCAAGTCTGTCGCTAATAGCCTAGCCTCACCCGGCTCAAACCAACCAACTGGAGATCTACATCGCCTCCCATACAATGCCTCATATGGAGCCATCTAAATTCTCGACTGGTAGTTGTTGTTATAAGAAAACTGTGCAAGCGATAGAAACTGATCACATGACCCTCCGAAATCAATGACACAAGCACGCAACATGTCCTCCAATATCTGAATAGTGCACTCGGACTGCCTGTCTGTCTGAGGGTGAAAAATTGTGTTCAACTCAACCTGAGTACCCAACTCTTGCTGTACAGAGCTCCAAATGCAAAGTGAACTGAGTGCCCTATCTGAAATAATGGACACTAGGACACCATGCAAACGAACAATCTCCCGGATATAGATCTCTGCCAACCGCTCTGAAGAGTAGGTAGTACACACAGGTATGAAATGCACGGACTTGGTCAGCCGATCCACAATGACACAAATAGCATCGAACTTCCTCAAAGTCCATTGGATCCCAACTGCAAAGTACATAGTGATCCTCTCCCACTTCCATTCCGGAATATCCATCAGTTGAAGCAAGCCACCGGGTCTCTGGTGCTCATATTTCACCTGCTGACAATTGAGACACCGAGCTACAAATCCCATAATATCTTTCTTCATTCTTCTCCATCAATAATACTGTCTCAGATCCTGATACATCTTCGTGGCACCCGGATGAATGGAGTACTGCGAGCTATGGACCTCCTCCAGAATCAACTCCCGAAGCCCATCCACATTGGGCATACATATCCGGCCCTGCATCCTCAACACCCTATCATCACCAATGGTAACATCTTTGGCATCATCGTGCTGAACTCTGTCCCTAAGGATAAGCAAATGAGGATCATCATACTAGCGCTCTCTGATGCGATCATATAAGAAAGATTGAGAAAGCACACAAGCCAATACCCGACTGCTCTCCGAAATATCTAACCTCACGAACCGATTGGCCATGGCCTGAACATCAACTACAAGAGGTCTCTCCCTAACTGGAATATATGCCAAACTCCCCATACTCACCACCTTTCGGCTCAAAGCATCGGCCACCATATTGGCCTTCCCCGAATGGTACAATATAGTAATATCATAATCCTTTAGCAACTCCAACCACCTCCGCTACCTCAAATTTAGATTCTTTTGCTTGAACAAATGCTGGAGACTACGATGATCAGTAAATACCTCACAAGGCACACCATACAAGTATTGCCTCCAAATCTTCAACGCGAGAACTATGGCAGCCAACTCCAAATAATGAGCGGGGTAGTTCTTCTCATGGGGATTCAACTGACGAGAAGCATACGTAATAAATCTACCTTCCTACATCAATACACACCCAATACCAACTCTCGAAGCATCACAATACACGGTATATGAACCTGAAGCTGATGGCAAAACTAACACTAGAGCTGTGGTCAAGGCTGTCTTGAGCTTCTGAAAGCTCTTCGCATACTCATCCGACCATACAAATGAAGTACCCTTCTGAGTTAACTTGGTCAAGGGAGATGCGATAGATGAGAAACCCTGAACAAACCGACGATAATAGCCTGCTTGTGAGCACGTGATTTTTGCCTCACCTGAATTACTCCTACAGAATTCCCAAAATTAGGTTTTTTCTTTAGTTATTGGTTATTTTAGGAATTATTGTAGAATTTTTATGATTGTTTGCATTTTCGTGTGCATGTTAATCTTATTTAAATAATAAAAATACAAAAATAAATTGCATTTGCATCTAGAATTTAATTTTACATTTGTTTAGATTAATTGGTAAATAGTGTTTTACAAAAAATAGAAAAATTACAAAAAAATAACTCATTTTGCATTTTTTAATTTTTAGCTTCAAATTTTTGTAGTTTTTCTTTTAATTTGGGTTTTCATTGTGGTGATCATTATTTAGAGTTAATTAATTTAATTTGGTTGGATAATTTGATTTAAGTATTAATTTAGGTTTTTTTTAAATTTGAAAAAAAAAAGAAAAAAAAGGAAAATAATTTTGAATTTGAAGAAGAAAAGAAAAGGAACAAAAGAGTTAGGAGATCATATTTTTTGGGCCATGTCATTTTAATTCCCCAAGCCCAAATCAAATGCCCCCAAATACCCAACCAGACCAGGCCCAGATCCATCCCCTACCCGGTCCAAACCCCTCAGCGACCCAAATGACGTCGTTTCAATTACCCTTTGATCAGGACCGTCGATCTTACTTGATCGGACGTTCTGGAACTGAGCCCTATTTTATATAAAACTGTCCGAATATATCCCCCCCACCTTTAATCGTCTCTCTCACTTCGCTTTTCTTCAGAGACCACAAAAAACCCTAAAGCGCCGCCCCATTTTTCCATCGTATCTGCCCGGCGGCGCCACCCCCAAATTAACCCAAATTAACACCATAGAAATCCCATTACCTCTTCTTTCCCAATCTTTACTCTATTTTCTTCTAATTGCCCTACTCTCTTTCGAATCTTGAATCGAAGTTGGAGCCCTAAAGGCCCAAAACCAAATCTACATATGCAAGGTTGTTTCTCCAGTTCTCCTAAGTATTCAAGGTTGGTTTTATCACAAAATAATGTTGTTCTGTTGTTCTTGACAAAGAACAAGCGATTGACATTATTTGGGGGTTAAATCAGAATATCAGTCTTGATTTCAAGCTTGATTGTGAGTTTTCTTCGTCCTTTTTGTCTGTTCTTGTTGTTTCATCTCTTATTCTGCTTCTTTTCTTCTCTATGTACTCTGGTTGGTCTATCTTCTGACTGAAATTGCGATTAGTTTCGAGCCTAGTTCTTTCCTTTAGGTTAATTTGTTTGGTCGTATTTATTTGCGTTCATTTGTTAGTTTTTTTGTCAATCTTTAAAAGCTGCGCTTGATTTTGTTTGTTCACTTGTTTAGTTTTAGGTTTAGACTTGTGATTTTGCCTTGTTATTTTAGTATTGTATTTTAGTTTAATTATGGTTATTTTGGTTAGCTTACTTAATTCCGTATTAATCAGTCAATTTGTGTAGGTTTTAGTTTTCGAAATTATTTAAGTATTTTCCTTTTGTTTGTTTACTGATTCGATTTAGTTTATCTTTGTTACTTGGGCTTTGAGGCCAGTTTAGACTTCACCTCAAGGGATTTGTTTGGTTTCTTGGGTCGGATCTGAGCCCAGGTCTGGTTGAGCTATTGGGTCAATTCGACCCATTTGGTTTCCTAAGGTAAAAATAGGGATGTTCAGCGATGCTTCACCCCTTGTTGCTTATTTGATTAAAATTTGACATGGATCAGCTAGTGATTTTGGAATCCAAATGCACGCTGTGTGAATGCTATGAAAGGGACTCGATCTTGAGTCCCAAGTTTGGTGACGCTGTTTTGTCCTTAGGATTGGGCTTCCCTTTTGGGTCTGAGCTAAACTATCGTGAAATCTATCATTCTACAGCCTCGTAACTTATTAGGCTATTGGGCCTCATGTCATGCCCAGGCCTCGGAATAAAAGACTGGAACTCATAAAATGTTAGTCTTTCTGTTTAATGGATCAAGTTCGAATTTTAGTTTAAAGTAATTTTAATCTCTCCAAAACCGTCCTCAATTGATTAGTTGGACTTTTTAAAAAGTAGATGGGAGGCGTGCTATATTAGGTAAAACATAGTTTATGGCCCTCCAAAATTTAGTCCAAGTTCCCTTTAAAAATTGGAATCAAGGTGCGCCGTGCCAAATAAAATCTCAAATTGCATGGCCCTCGCTTAATTAATTTTAAATCCTTAGATAACGAGGCGTGCCATTTAGTTGAATTTTCCATGGGCCTCGCAAAGTCGAAAGTGTGTAGTTGCTTTAGGCGCGCTATTTGAAAAATTAATTTCCTTAAACTAGGGTGTGCATTTCATGTGACCCAAATCCAAATCTCAACAACGTTAAATAAAATGTGTCATGGACCGCGGGTGCATTTCATGTGGCGTGGTTCACGGCGTGTTTTAAATAACGTTGAATCTTCCTAAAAATAATTGAAAGCGGTTAATGTCACACCTCCTTTTTCCGCACCCGAGAGGGCGCAAGGGAGTTTTTTCCAATTAAAGGACAATCGAAACGGGATTAGTTTATTTATTTCAGAGTCGCCACTTGGGAGATTTAAGGTGTCCCAAGTCACCAATTTTAATCCCGAATCGAGGAAAAGAATGACTCCATATTACAGTCTGCGTACCAGAAATCCGGATAAGGAATTCTGTTAACCCGGGAGAAGGTGTTAGGCATTCCCGAGTTCCGTGGTTCTAGCACGGTCACTCAACTGTTATATTCGGCTTGATTATCCGGTTTTATACAAATATGAACTTATGTGCAAATTTTAACTTTTACCGCTTTCATAATTATTATTATTATTATTTCTTACAGGGAATTGCAACGTTGCGAAAACATATCTCGAACCACGTTACATCAATGCACCCGTGGTTGTTTGACATATCTCGACTCGGTTGAGATTTAGATTTAGGTCACATAAATGTGCACCCGAGTTAAGGAAAATAAATTATTAAAGGCGTGCCTAACGCAACTAACGTATTGTTATTTTGGGGAAGGCCGTAAAATTCGCTAAACGGCATGTCCCGAATTCTAAGTGTTTTAATATATACACATTTAGAGGGCCCCGCAAGTTGTGCATTTTTTGTTTGTCGAGGCTCGTCTCATTCATTATTAAAAGGATTTACAACGTCATGGAAATGCATCTCAGACCACGTCACAATCAATGTACCCGTGATTAGAGACACATTTCGATTTCATTGAGACTTGGATTTGGGTCACATAAATGTGCACCCGAGCTTAAGAAAATTAAATTATTAAAGGCGCGCCTAAAGCGACTAGCGTATTATTATTTTTAGGTAAGGCCGTGGAATTTCGCTAAACGGCTTGTCCCGAATTCTAAGTATTTTAATAAGGCTCCTATTAATCCCAACTTTGCTAACGTATTGTTATTGTTATTAAATCCGACTTCTATTACTAAAGATCGAGGAATAAGGCTTAAACGCTAGTAGTCATGATTTTTCATTCGGGTGTTCACATACCTATTACAATGAGAGTACATAATATACGCGAGTACATATGTTCGCAACAATTCACAGGATGTCAAATTGTTCCCTTAATAAACACAAGTATATGCATGGAAGTATACATTCTCGTAAAAAACTTAAGCTCACGATATGTTC
Organism: Nicotiana tabacum; assembly: GCF_000715075.1. NCBI lineage: Eukaryota > Viridiplantae > Streptophyta > Magnoliopsida > Solanales > Solanaceae > Nicotiana > Nicotiana tabacum. The sequence continues at coordinate 112,975,389 of NC_134087.1, forward strand.
TCACATTTACTTTAAACACATGCAGTAACTAACCATAAGATAAACATTTTTTTTAATAAAACGACAAAAAATTGCATTGTTGACATTCACCTTGAACCATAATATGCGAAACGAACGGAATGAAACAAAGGACGAAGAACACTAACCTTCGAACCTCGACAAACCTAGAACGACCAACAACGCCCCGACGGAACTCGAACCTGACCTCACTAAACGAGGAACAATGACGAAACCTCGGATAAACACCTCGACATACCGGACCTCGACGAACCAAAGATGACCTCGATGGAAAATGGAAAGCCCGGACCCAAAAACTGTCAACGACCAGAGTTGTTGGGTTGCTGTTGTATTTTCCGACGTGGCAACTGGTACGTGAAGCTGCAGCAGAAGGGGTCATTTGGATGTGAGGAAAGGATCAGATATGGAAGGAGCTGGTGGCGCGATGCAGCAGCGCAGTCACAGCTACTGCTCGATGGCGAAGCCGCTGGTTTTCCGGTGGTGTTCGCTGGTTGTTTAGTTGTCGATTGGAAAGTGACGACGAGGGGGTGGAGCTGGTGGTTATGGCGTTTTGGGACGTGAGGGAGTAGGGGGCAGTGGCGACGGGATAGTGACGACGATGAGGGAGCTGGTGGTTTTGGGTTATGGTCGCTAGGGTTTTTCCTATGTTTTCTTCAGGAAGAGGAGGAAGACGATGAACAGCGGATGCCAGGTTTAATGGAGGATCGCCGGACTGGTTTGACGGAGCTAGGAGGAGGTGGAATGGTCGTGTTTTCCGGCGTTCGTTTGGACAGTGGTCGACGGGCCTATTTGGTTGTTGACGGAGGTGGCGAGACGGAGAGGGGTTAGCTGGACGGGACGTAAGGAATGGTGGTTTTGGGTGGTCTGCTAGGGTCGTTTGGTTCTTCTTCCTTTCAAGAAGAAGATCAACAGTGCATAAGTTCTTAAAAAATTTCAAAGTCCGTAGGGTTTTCTGTTGGTTCTTCTCTTTGAAGAAGATCAACAGTGCTCTCCTTTCAAATTTTCCAAAAAGTCCTCCTCTCCCAAATTCTTTTGTCCGTGTATTAATGCCCATTTGTCCAGAAAAATGAGCCCCACGCGTGGTGGGGTTCAAGACTTGTGTTCCCCACGCGTGGTGGGGTTCCTTGTGTACAGGATTCCGTTCGTGTTCCCCACGCGTGTCCCCTCATGTGTGGTGGACTCGGATTATTATGGGCTAGGTCCGAAAATTAGGCCTAAAACCGGGTAGTTTGAACCCGAATATTATTCTTTTGCCCGGACCCGAGAAATAGGAACACGTTGCTTAACTAGTCCTATGTAAGCAAAATAACTACCAAAAATAAGACTAGTATTTAAACAAAACTATATCTTTTTAAATATTTTTCAAGATTTAAAATAGCTACAAAATATTAATAAAACTATTTTTTGTAATTTTCGTTTTTTAAATATTAAGATAAAATATGAAGTAATATTTTTTGTATTTTTCAAAGTTAAAATGACTATAAAATATTAATAAAACTATTTTTTGTAATTTTCGTTTTTTAATAAAGACAAAATATAAAGTAATATTTTTTGTATTTTTTCAAGTTTATGAGAGATACATAAACTAAAATTTATATATATATTTTTTGTAATTTTTTTTTTTGCAACGAAATAAAGTAAAAATAGTTAAAATAGCTATACTAGACCCAATTTCACATATTCACGCTGAAAATGTAAAAATTCTCGGGGAGGGTCAAAAATCCGGTGTCTACAGCTGCCCCTCTTTGACTGGAAACACGAAGAGTTTTCCGACAAAGAACGACTAGACATGTTTTTGACCCGACCATTACTTGGACGGACTACACTAAAGAAAGGGAGGGAATGTGACCGAGCCCTGGTATCTGAGCTGCCTACATATCCTTGGTTATACAGGAATCAGGCCACGTGTAGTTCGAAAATGGGAGAGATGGTAGAGTGTACCGAGGTGAAGAGCCGGTCGAGGTTCCGTTCCGTTGAGGTTCCGGTCCGCGGTCCTGTCATTACAACAAAAATGAAAACTGAAAAAGACTAACTAAGCCTATCAGCTACTAGTTACAAGGATTCCTATCTTTAAGTCTTCTGAAACTTGATCTTGAGTCTTGAATGGTGCTTCACACAGACTTTGGATTTGAACCTTGCTACTTGCTAGTTGTAGGTGCTAGTTCTTGAGCAGACCATATTTGTTTTTCCTAGATATCCTTGAGGAGACCTTGATACCCTTTTTGTGTCCAGCTTTTGTTGACCATCTCAGACTGTTGACTCGCATTCTTGAGGCGAGCTTCTGCTATTTATGACTTGGTTGAATGCTGGGGATTTTAGCCATAGCCTTCTGATTCCCGGTGCTGGGGATTTTTATTGTTTCCTGCAGGGGATTCCTGTTGTATTCCTCTGCTTTATTGATTCTAAATGTGCTCCTTTCTCATATGAGCGGGCTTTTGGCTTCAATACTTCAATTGTATTCCCTTATTCTCCAGGTGGGTGCCTGATTTCTATTTCTTTTCTTTATCTTTGTTCTCCAGGTGGACGCCTGATTTCTTCCTTCCTTTGTCCTTGTTCTCCAGGTGGACGCCTGATTTCTTTTTCTTTGTCCTTGTTCTCCAGGTGGACGCCTGATTACTTCCTTTCTTTGTCCTTGTTCTCCAGGTGGACGCCTGATTTCTTCTTCGTCGGCTTGCGTTTTCCTCCGATGCTTTTATTTTGTGAACTTGAGGGATGGTACGGGCCTTTTGCTCCTCTGAGTACCAGTTTTCATTTTGCTTGATCCGCTGGGGACATGGCCTTCTTCATCAAGCCTTTCAATGGTTCCTTCGGCGGTATGGCTCTCTTCATCAGATTTGCCACGCTGGGCATGACTCAATGTTCACAAGCTGCTTCTTTCAAAATGCGTCCTTACGCGTCCTTTTGACTCGTGTGCCTGAGTTTGCCGCCTTCTGCTTCCCGGTACTGGGGATTTTTATTGTTCCCTGCTGGATATTCCTGTTGTAACCTTCTACCTTCCGGTGGGGTTACTGCTCTCAAAACCTGAAATATTTAAACTAAAACATAAAAATATTCCTCTCGTTATATAGGTGGGCGCCTATTTAAACTAAGACATGAAAATTATTCCTCTCGTTATACAGGTGGGCGCCTATTTAAACTAAGACTGAAAATTATTCCTCTCGTTATACAGGTGGGCGCCTATTTAAACTAAGACATGAAATTTATTCCTCTCGTTATACAGGTGGGCGCCTATTTAAACTAAGACTGAAAATTATTCCTCTCGTTATACAGGTGGGCGCCTATTTAAACTAAGACTGAAAATTATTCCTCTCGTTATACAGGTGGGCGCCTATTTAAACTAAGACATGAAATTTATTCCTCTCGTTATACAGGTGGGCGCCTATTTAAACTAAGACATGAAATTTATTCCTCTCGTTATACAGGTGGGCGCCTATTTAAACTAAGACTGAAAATTATTCCTCTCGTTATACAGGTGGGCGCCTATTTAAACTAAGACTGAAAATTATTCCTCTCGTTATACAGGTGGGCGCCTATTTAAACTAAGACATGAAATTTATTCCTCTCGTTATACAGGTGGGCGCCTATTTAAACTAAGACATGAAAATTATTCCTCTCGTTATACAGGTGGGCGCCTATTTAAACTAAGACTGAAAATTATTCCTCTCGTTATACAGGTGGGCGCCTATTTAAACTAAGACATGAAAATTATTCCTCTCGTTATACAGGTGGGCGCCTATTTAAACTAAGACATGAAAATTATTCCTCTCGTTATACAGGTGGGCGCCTATTTAAACTAAGACTGAAAATTATTCCTCTCGTTATACAGGTGGGCGCCTATTTAAACTAAGACTGAAAATTATTCCTCTCGTTATACAGGTGGGCGCCTATTTAAACTAAGACATGAAATTTATTCCTCTCGTTATACAGGTGGGCGCCTATTTAAACTAAGACATGAAATTTATTCCTCTCGTTATACAGGTGGGCGCCTATTTAAACTAAGACATGAAATTTATTCCTCTCGTTATACAGGTGGGCGCCTATTTAAACTAAGACTGAAAATTATTCCTCTCGTTATACAGGTGGGCGCCTATTTAAACTAAGACATGAAAATTATTCCTCCCGTTATACAGGTGGGCGCCTATTTAAACTAAGACATGAAATTTATTCCTCTCGTTATACAGGTGGGCGCCTATTTAAACTAAGACATGAAACTTATTCCTCTCGTTATACAGGTGGGCGCCTATTTAAACTAAGACTGAAAATTATTCCTCTCGTTATACAGGTGGGCGCCTATTTAAACTAAAACCTAAAAATATTCCTCTCGTTATACAGGTGGGCGCCTATTTAAACTAAGACATGAAAATTATTCCTCTTGTTATACAGGTGGGCGCCTATTTAAACTAAGACATGAAAATATTCCTCTCGTTATACAGGTGGGCGCCTATTTAAACTAAGACATGAAAATTATTCCTCTCGTTATACAAGTGGGCGCCTATTTAAACTAAGACATGAAAATTATTCCTCTCGTTATACAGGTGGGCGCCTATTTAAACTAAGACATGAAATTTATTCCTCTCGTTATACAGGTGGGCGCCTATTTAAACTAAGACAGATTTGATTTTGTTTTCCCGTTCCTCCGAGAAAATTTTTGACAATGGCAGAAAATTTTCTGCCCCTGTTTTGGTGACCTTTCTGGTATCGCATTCCTCTGCCTTCATCGACCTTTATTTTCCTGCAGCAGACAGAAAGACTTAATTAGTTTTAATCATGGTGGGGCAACGGTGATCTTTCCGTTGGGGGATGATTTCTCCCTTTTCTTTTCCTTGCTCTGTGCACCAATAACTGGTTGGTGGACGACGTCGCTTGCTGGGGTGGTTTTTCCATTTAAACCCCCTTTCTGCTTCTCTTTTTAGGACATGCCATGGGAGTCTGCTTTTAATCCCGAAATTACCCCCCTTCAGGAGTTCACTTCCCCCGGAATTGGGAGGCATAGAATTGCATTTCCTGGGGATATCTTGCACTGGATTGATTTCCCTTTCTTGTGGCGTCTGACCACTTTGGACTGGTAGTAAACTTTGAAAAATCTCTTTCAACACGAATTCTTAGAAAGAAAAACGAAAGAAATAGAAAAAAGAAGAAAATCTTTCTGAACCAATACTTGGTGGAAAAAGGAAAAGAGAAAAACTTATCGAGACAACAGGACTGGTCCTTGTGATCATGACGTGCACCATAGATTCCCGACCCAAATCCAAATCTCAACAACGTTAAATAAAATGTGTCATGGACCGCGGGTGCATTTTATGTGACGTGGTTCAGGGCGTGTTTTAAATAACGTTGAATCTTTCTAAAAATAATTGAAAGCGGTTAATAAGTTAAAAATGCACCATAGGTTAAAACATGTATTAAAATCGGATAATAGGCCAAATATAATAGTTTAAGTGATCGTGCTAGAACCACGGAATCCGGGGGTGCCTAACACCTTCCCTCAGGTTAACAGAATTCCTACTTAGAATTTCTGGTTCGCAGACTTCAAAAAAGAAAGTCGAATTTCCTCGATTTGGGATTTAAAATAAACCGGTGATTTGGGACACCAAAAACAAACCATCCCAAGTGGAGACTCTGAACGAAAAATAGATAAACAATCCCATTTCGAATAATGTCACTTAATTTGGAAAAACTCCCTTATACTACCTTCGGGTGTGTAAAAAAGGAGGTATGAAACTGCCAAATCAAGGAAGCTACAAATCTCTGTGGCTGAGGACAGTCTGGGCCAACTCTGAACCGCCTCTATCTTCTTCGGATCAACCTGAATACCCTCGCTCGACACCACGTGCCCCAAGAAAGCCACTAAACTGAGCCAAAACTCACACTTGGAGAATTTTGCATAAAGTTTCTCCTCCTTCAATCTCTGCAACACAACTCTCAAATGCTTTGCGTGCTCCTCCTGACTATGCGAATACACCAGAATATCATCAATGAAGACTATGATGAATGAATCGAGATAAGGCCGGAACACATTGTTCATCAAATACATGAACACTGTATAATGACCAAGAACTAATAATGACCATATCGGGTCCTGAAAGCTGTCTTAAGAATATCTAAGTCCCTGATCTACAACTGGTGATAACCTGAACGGAGATCAATCTTAGAGAACACTCTCGCTCCTTGAAGTTGGTCGAATAAATCATCAATGCGAAGCAAAGGATACTTGTTCTTAACTGTTACTTTGTTCAATTGCCTATAATCAATGCACATCCTCATAGCGCCATCCTTTTTCTTCATAAATAGAATTGGCGCACCCCAAGGTGACACACTAGGCCGAATGAACCCCTTATCAAGGAGTTCCTGAAGCTGCTCCTTTAACTCCTTCAACTCCGCTGGTGCCATACAATACGACAGAATAGAAATGGGCTGAGTGCCTGGATCCAGGTCAATACCAAAGTCAATATCCCTGCCCGGTGGTATGCCCAGCAGGTTTACAATAAACACATTAGGAAAATCCCTCATAAATGGAACGAAATCAATACTGGGAATCTCTGCACCGACATCCCTCACAAAGGCTAGATACGAAAGACAACCCTTCCCAACTATACACTGGACTTTCAAGAATGAGATTACCCTACTGGGAACATAATCAGCCAAACCTCGCCACTCAATCCGTGGCACACCCGATATAGCCAATGTCATTGTCTTGGCATGACAGTCCAGAATAGCATGACATGAAGATAGCCAATACATGCCCAAAATAACATCAAAATCCACCCTACACAATAATAAAAGATCTACTCAAGTCTCCAGACCCCCAATAGTCACCATACACAACCGTTACACCCGGTCTATAACAACAGTATCGCCCACCGAGGTAGATACATGAACAAGTAAAACAAGAGACTCACGGGGCGCACCCAAATAACGAGCAAAGTATGATGACACATAAGAAAAGGTGGAACCAGGATCAAATAATACAGAGGTATCTCTATGGCAGACTGAAACAATACCTGTGATAACAGCATCGGAAGCAATAGCATCAGGTCTAGCTGGAAGTACATGAAACGGGCCTGACCGCCACCTGATCGACCTCCCCCTCTGAGATGGCCTCTAGCTTCTGACCTCCACCCCTATCTGGCTGGGTGGGTGATGATTAAGTAACTTGCACTGAAGCCGATCGCTGACCCCTCTACTGAGATGGACCCGCAAGATGACAAGGACACTGCCTCCACATATGACCCATCTCTCCACACTCATAGCAACTCCCAGGTGCGGGAGAAGGGGACTGAAGGGAACCCCTCGTACCGGAATGACTAGCAGATGCACCTAGCATAGAAGATCCCTGAACTGATGGAATACGGGACGAACTCTAAGCTAGAAGGGCATTAAGTGATGACTGGCCCTGATGAGAACTGTGAGAACTATGACCCAATGATGCCCCACGATAACCTGGGCGAGCTGGATGAGCATGCCTGAATGGACGGCCTCTGCCATGCTGAAACTAACCTCTCGAAGAAGCACCACTATAACTACCGGATCCTCAAGGCCTCTTGGCCTCCCTCTCCTCTCGCTCCTGGCGACAAACTGACTCAATCTCCCGAGCAATGTCTACAACCCCCTCAAAAGTAGCACCAGTCACCCTCTCCCTGGTCATGAGAATACGAAGCTGATAAGTGAGGCCATCAACAAACCTCCTAATCCTCTCTCTATATGTCGAAACCAACCAAATAGCATGATGAGCTAACTTGGATAACCTCATCTTATACTGCGTCACAGTCATCTCTCCCTAACACAACCACTCAAACTGCCTACGCAGCTCCTCTCTACGAGACTACGACATATACTTCTCCAGAAAGAGAACAGAGAACTGCTGCCAAGTAAGGGGTGCTGCACCAATAGGCCTACGTCTCTCAAAAGTCTCCCACCAAGTGAAGGCAACTCCAAAAAATTGATAAGTAGTGAAAGCAACCCCGCTAGTCTCCAGAATACCTGCTGTACGAAGCATCCTCTGACATTTATCCAAGAAACCCTAGACATCCTAGCCCTCTGCACCACTAAAGGTCGGAGGCTGAAGTCTACCAAACCTCTCCAACATACGCTGCTTGTCCTCTAGCATGGCAGGAAGTACATAGTCCTGAGCAACTATAACCTGGTGGATTGAAGTACATAGTGGCCACAGCTGGTGGTACCGGTGGTCGTCCATCCTTACCGGTAGCACGTGTCCTCACCATCTGTGAGAGAATAGAATAACAGAAGTTTAGCACTCGAATCAACAAATTCACACGACAAGAATTTCAAGAATGTGAAGCTTTTTCTAAAGGTTTTGCAGCCTCTCGAGGATAAATACAGACATCTTTGTACCGATCCGTGAGACTCTACTAGACCTGCTCATGACTCGTGAGACCTATGTAACCTAGGCTCTGATACCAACTAGTCATGACCCTAAACCCGAACCCGGTCGTGATGGCGCCTCTCGTGAAGACAAGGCCATCCGACACATTCCCAATTCATTTTTAAGCAGTTAAGATAATGCAAGTAAGTTTTAAATGTAAACAATATCCCAAATAGATAAGGTGAAATAGTACAGTTGTGGAAAATAAAACCAACACAGCCCGACATCGGAGTCTCACTAGTCATGAGCATTTATCAATATACTACAAGTCTGAAGCGTCAACAAAGCTATTACAGAATCGCTAACAAGAGAAAGGAAATGAGATAAAGGGGGAGAAGCACGGGGCTGCGGACGCCGAGCAGCTACCTCGTGAACTCCAAAATCTGCCGGGAGCTCTCAACCCTCGCACGCAGGATCAGCAGCGCCTGAATCTGCACACGGGGTGCAGGGATTAAAGTGAGTACTCCAACTCAGTGAGTAATAATCATAAATAAAGACTTAGAATATGAAATCACGTAAGGCACATTATAGGCTATAATGAAACAGTAAAAGCCAGTAAAAATAGTGAATCAGTGAAGATATGTAAAGTCATTTTAGTTCAGTTTAAACTTCATGAAACGCCATTTTAACAATTAAGCAGGTAAATGACAGGCAACTAGGAAAGATAAACACATAAAGGATCGCCCCTCGGGTAATATCATAGAACAACACCAGCCCCTCGAGCTATATCTCACATCACAATGGGTACCCACACTCACTGGGACTGTGCAGACTCCTGGAGGGGCCCCTTAAGCCCAAGCGCAATATCAAGCCATCTCGTGGCATCATCACTAGGCTCTCGGCCTCATATCAACAAGCCACCTCGTGGCGTACAAATTCAGGCCCTCGGCCTCATAATCATAATCAGTCATAATCTCACAAGCCCTCGGCCTCATATCACGTGGCTCTCGACCTTACTCAGTCAGAATCTCACAAGCCACTCAGGCAACAGTAAAACATGATGCTCAGCCCAGAATATCATTTAAAATATCACTTAAGTGTTAAAACAGAGTAAACATGGCTGAGTTATGAAAACATTAGAATATAGCATGACTGAGTTCAATATAAAGTCAAACAGTGAGGAAATATAAGTAAAAATCCTCTAAGGGTTCAAATAGTTGGCACAAGGCCCAAATATGGCATTTAGCCCAAAACATGATGATAGCAAATAGTTTTCAATCAAATACGTGGTAAAATAGTCATTCGGGACGGACTAAGTCACAATCCCCAATTGTACACGACCCCACGCTCGTCATCTAGCATGTGCGTCACCTCAATATAGCACAAGGATGTGCAATCCGGAGTTTCATACCCTCAGAACAACATTTACAATCATTATTCACATCAATCAAGTATAAACTCTAGCCCGCGATGCCTTTGCCCCTCGTCTAGGCCTCCACTCACGTCGAATCTATCCAAAATCAGAATCACGACGTCAAAATATGCTAAGGGAACAAAGCCCAAGTGAAAATAATCAATTTACAACATAAATCCCGAAATTACCAAAACCCGACCTCGGGCTCACATCTCGAAATTCAATACAATTCACATCAATAGGTTCCTTATCTCCCCACGAGTTCATATATATCAAAAGTACCAAAATCCGACCACAAATAGTCCCTCAAATCACCAAGTCTAGGTCTCCACTACCAAACCCTAGTTTCCCCAAACTTTGATCCTTAAATTTCATTAATTATAGCTCTAATCCGTGAAATAATACCATAGGAACGAGTTTTAGGTCCAAAATCCTTACCTCAATGAAATGCCCTTGAAATCCTTCTTCAAATCGCCCCAAAAACTCCAAAAGTCGACTTAGAAATGTTGGAATAGCTCAAAAATTGCGAAGGAAATAATTTATACCTTCTGGCCCAGGGATTTCACATCTGCGGTCAAAATCTTGCATCTGCAGTACCGCTTTTGCGGTCCATGAACCGCTTCTGCGGGTTTTCACTTAAATCCTAATTTCCGCATCTGTGATGCACTCTCCGCACTTGCGCCATCACGGGTGCGGTTACCAAACTGCTTCTGTGGTCATAGCCTTCTAGCCTCTTTCTACTTCTGCGACTTCATTTCCACATCTGTGGGAGTCGCACCTACGGCCTCCCAGCCGCAGATGCGGTTATGACAGAAGCATTCCAACTTCAGCTGCCATTCAAACTTCCATTCTTTCCATCAACCATCCGAAATCACCCCGAGGCCCCCGGGACCTCAACCAAAAGCACAAACACATGATAAACCACCATCCAAACTTATGCCAATCTTCAAAACACCTCAAACAACATCGAATCAACCAAAACACATCAGATTCAAGCCTAAGTTTCCAAAATCTTCTAAATTACGCTTTTGATCAAAAAGTATACTAAACCACGTCTGAATGACCTGAAATTTTGCTCACACATCCCAAATGACAAACTGAACTACTAAAACTCTCGGAATTCCATTCCGAACCCTAAATCAAAATCTCACCTATCAACCGGAAAACGCCAAAAATCCAATTTCTCCAATTCAAGTCTAAATCTACTCCGGGCCTCCAAAACACATTACGATCACGCTCCTAAGTCCCAAATCACCTCCCGAAGCTATCTAAATCATCGAAATTCATATCCGAGCCCTCTAACACATAAGTCAACATCCGGTTGACTTTTTCAACTTAAGCTTTCTCAAAAGAGACTAAGTGTCTCAAACATTCTCAAAACCTTTCTGAACCCGAGCCAACCAACCCGATCCCATATAGAACCGATAAACAAAGCAATAAGAAGAAGAAATAGGGAAAACAGAGCGGTAACTCATGAGACAACTGGCCGGGTCATCACAATTTACTTGGTTATCTGATTTACTTGGTTATCGTTCGTTACTACCCGTGTTCTCCCTTTATTGTCCCTACTGTTGGTTTTTTGATTTCTCTCCACTGTTGATATTACCTCGTTATCTTTATCTTGATATTTTATTATCATATCCTATTCATTTTATTTGACCAGTAGGTGTCTTGGCTGTTCCTCGTCACTATCCCACCTAGGTTAGTCTTGATACTTACTGGGCACCACCGTGGTGTGCTTATACTATACTTCTGTAAATTTTTGTGTACATATCCAGGTATTGATCGATAGTAGCTGTGTGGGTCGTTGTGGTAGAGACTCACAGTAACCTGATGCTGCGTTCGCATGCCTCAGAGTCACCTTCGTTTGTATTTACGTTCCATTGATTCCTTCTCGTTCTAAAATAGTGTTGTATTTATTTTGTATAACTACTCTTAGAAAGGCTTATGACTTGTACCACTGGTTTTGGGAATTGTGATTTATTTAGAGTTATTTAATTTGAAGTTAGTAAATGGCTATGTTAATTCAGTTAATGTTAGGCTTACCTAGTTTAGAGACTAGGTGTCATCACGACTCCTTCGGAGGGATTTTGGGTCGTGACATTATGCTTATTGACTAACATGATAATTTATTTATTTTTTATTTCCAATTGAATATTGCATAAACTCATGATATCTTTGAGTTTTGATGCTTGTTGCCTTGATTATCCCGGGTAAGGCACAAGGGAAACCTCCTAAGGTGATATGATTTTAATGTCATTTAATTTGGAGGCTCCTGATGTGATATGGTTATTATATCACTTGGAGGATTATTTCTTTCTAAGAGGTTTGAATCTATTCACCTTGATTAGAAAGATAATATGCTTAGCACACATGTTTGATCCATGTTGATGAAAATTCTAGCATATGTGGTCGTAGATAGAATTCATACCTTAAAGTGGTGTGATGCCTGCTACGATTCATTGTTAGTCTTCTCTATTGAGAGTGGATGGATTGTTATATGGGTCATTCTATCCTTGGCTATGTGAGTAGTGTGGCCACTGTAGAGTCTAAAATCTTTTTTTAAAATGATTTTCTTAAAACTCAAAAGTTTTAGAATTGTTTTTTTTGTCCTCAATTAACGTTGGCGTCCAAGTGGGAAAATGTTGGAATTTAGACTTACGTTAATTAGCTATAGCCTGAAAGGATAGTGACGTGGCCCAAGTGGTGGATAAATAAAAGGCCTAATATTAAATATTTTGTGTGTGGATAAGTGAGGCCCAATAACTATTGGCCTATGATGGGTAGACATAATTTATAAATAGATGTCAACCCCCTTTCCCTAGTTAATAGAAAACCCTAGCGTATTCTGCCTCTTGATTACGTGATAACGGTAGACGTCCCATCGGTCAAGTTCTCCGGGCTGTGAGAGCATGTAGCTAGTCGATTGTGAAAGTTGGTCTCAAGCTTAATCTCCATTTGCTGTCGCTGCTGAATCCATGGAGTTTAACGGTGCGCTTCTTAAACTCTAACTCTAGATTGATTGCATAATTGTGTCTTAATCTCTGCTATGGCTGCGATTTAATTATCTTAGATATGCTTCATGCCGTGTATATTTTGTGAGTTTGTTCTCTTAAGTTGCCAGAAAATTGTACCATATTGATTGTTATTTCTCCAAAAAATTATACCATATCGATTGTGCCTTTTCATCTTCTAACAATTGGTGACCTGAATCACCTAATATCTGCAACCATATCTTAAGTAACTTGTTTCCTTAGATTCCTTGGCCAACTTAACTCTGATTTCAGAAAGATTGCTGTAAACCTCATTCCATTCCCCAGCCTTCACTTTTTCATGGTTGGGTTGTTGGGGTCGAAGTTTGGTGAATGGGAAATGGAGGAAAGAAATGTGAAGGGAAAGTAAGTTTCCTTATACTTTGGAAAGAGCAATTGTCCCTCATCAGCGGTGGAAAGAAAAGGGAATGTGCTTATATTGAGAACGCACTTACCTTGGTGTTAAATGGGTTGGAAATAAGGTAAGCCTTGCGACGTCATCGTTGCTTGCTCGGCTTCGGTCAAAGATTGATTGATTAATCGTTTTGGACAAAATTTCTTTCAATTATTTAATTAAATAATTAAATTAATTAATGAATCCTTTAAGTGGTTTGCAGTTCATTAGAGTTTTTGGTACCAATACACTGGTGAGTTAAGTCGTTCTATCCTGGAAGGATAATATTCCAATACCTCGGGTACTTGAAGGGAATAATTTCCTTAAGGACACACTGTGCATTCAGTGGACTCAATTTCTATCACAACCCTAAACTCGGATCCGGTCGTGATGGCGCCTCTCGTAAAGACAAGGCCAGCCGACACTCCCCATTTTCCAATTTATTAACAGTTAATCATTTAGAAACAGTCGAAACATGAATAAATAATCCAAGTAGCAGATAATATCATAAATACGCGGAAGAACAACCCAACATAGCTCTAACCGGGGTATCACTAGTCATGAGCATCTATAAATCTTAATACAAGTCTGTTAAATCTATAAGCTAGTACAAATATCTGAAAAGAGAAAGAAAAGATAAAGAGGGAGAGACACGAGTCTGCGGACGTCAAGCAACTACCTCGTGAACTCCGAATGTCCGTCGGGAGCTCTCAACTCGTACTGGCAGGATCGACAACGCCTGAATCTGCACACTGGGGTGCAGGGAGTAAAGTGAGTACTCCAACTAAGTGAGTAACAAATGCAAATAAAGACTGAAAACAAGAAATCACGTAAGACATAAAAGCATTCTATCAAGAAACAGTAAAAGCCATTTAGAATCAGTAAATCAGTGAAAGGTAAGTAAAATCCTTTAACTCAAACGTAGTTTCATGAAAAACATTTTTCAATAATTAAGCAGGTAGTTCGCAGTCAAATATGAAAAATAAACACATAAAGGCTCGCCCCTCGGGCACAGTATCAACAAATCCGCCCCTCAGGCAACATCTCATAATAGTACCAGCCCCTCGGGCAATCACATAGAACAATACCAGCCCCTTAGGCTCAATCTCACATCACAATGGGTACTCGCGCTCACTGGGGGTGTACATAATCCTGGAGGGGCCCTTATGGCCCAAGCGCAATATGAAGCCACCTCGTGGCATCATCACTAGGCCCTTGGCCTCATATCAATCAAACCACCTCATGGCATACATATCTCAGGCCCTCGACCGCATAATCAGTATCAAATACCTCCTCACAACATAGGCCCTCGGCCTTACTCAGTCAAAAATCCTCATAAGCCACTTGGGCAATAGTAAAAACAGTGTTTCTCAGTCCAAATAGCATTTAAAAATATCATTTAAGTATTAAAACTGAGTAAACATGGCTGAATACAAAAACAGTGGAAAATAGATGGTTTGGTTAGCTTCGGGAAGTGATTTGTGACTTAGGAGCGCGATCAGAATGAGTTTTGGAGTTGTAGAGAAGATTTAGGCTTAAATTAACGAAGTTGATATTTCGGCGGTTCCGGTTGATAGGCGAGATTTTGAAATAGGGGTCGTAATGGAATTCCGAGAGTGACAGTAGCTTTGTTGTGTCATTTGGGATGTGTGTACAAAAGTTTAAGTCATTCGGACGAGAATTGATAGACTTTTTGATCGAAAGCATAATTTAAGAGTTCTTGGAGTTCTTAGGCTTGAATCCTATGTTAAATTGGTGACTGATGTTGTTGTGAGCATTCCGAAGTTTTGAACAAGTTTGAATGATGCCATGGGATGTGTTGGTACAATTGGTTTAAAGTTCCGGGAGTTTCGGGTAGGTTCCGAGATGTTTTAGGCTGAAAATCATAGTTGTAGCAGGTCCAGAAGGGTTGTAGGCCTCGGAACCCACCCGCGCGGTCTGCACAAAAAGAAGTGCGGTCGCGGTATGTTCTTTGCAGACCGCACAAAAAGAAGTGCGACCACGGTAGGTGTTGTGCGGACCGCACAAAATGCAGTGCGGCCGCGGTGGAGAACATTTCACTGGTCCTATTTCGGAAGCTCATATCTTTTGATCTTCAAGGAATTTTGAGATGATTCAAAAACAAAGGTTGTAGCCCTTCGTTTCCATATGGATAAAGATATTGCAATTTGGACATCTGTAGAAAAAGTTATGGCCAAATTACTAAAGTCTGTCACTGCAGAGGAAAGCCTGTGCGGCCGTGATCATTTTTGTGCGGACCGCGGTCGATTTTATGCGGTCCGCGGAGGTGGAAATTGTGAGGTACTCTATAAATATGAGGTTTTGGGTTTTTATTTGATATTTTGAACTAGAGAGCTCGGATTTTGGCAATTTTTCGAAGATTTTTCAAGAAATTCATCGGGGTAAGTGATTCTAACTCAGATTTGGCTAGAGTACATGAATCTATCATTGAATTCATCATTTAATTTGTGATTTAGGATGGAATTTGGGAAGAAAATTGGGAAATCTTTCAGAAATGTAAAATGATGATTTGAACGACCAAATGGTATCGGAATTGGATAATTTTTGTATGGTTAGACTCGTGAGAGTATAAGGATTCTGGTTTTGTAAATTTTGTCAAATTCTGAGATGTGGGACCGGGGGTCAGGTTTGACCAATTTCTGGAATTTTATGGTAATTCGATTGTTTTCTCTTGGGCTTTGTTCTCTTAGCATATTGTGACGTATTTTCTGATTTTGGATAGATTCGACGCGCGTAGAGGCTGATTTGAGGGGCAAAGGCATCGCGAGTTAGAGATTTAGCCGGTTCGAGGTGAGTAATGATTGTAAATGATGCTCTGAGGGTTTGAAACCCTGGATTTGCACATCGTAGTGCTATATTAAGGTGAGGCACACGCTTGATGACGAGCGTGGGGTCGTGTACTATTGGGGATTATGACTTGGTCCGTCCCGATTAAGGATTTTACCGCGCATTTGACTGAAACTTATATGTTATCATCATGATTTGGGCTGATTGCCATATTTGGGCTTCGTGCCAACTATTTGAACCCTTCGGGAATTTTATTGTTATTTTCTCACTATTTTGACTTACTAATTGAACTCAGTCATGTTATTTTCCACTGTTTTACTACCCATCCATTTTTTACTCTATTTTGAGACTTAAATGATATTTTAAATGATGTTTTGGGCTGAGAAATACTGTTTTACTAATGCCCGAGGGGCTTGTGAGTATTTTTGACTGAGTAAGGCCGAGGGCCTAGATGTGAGGAAACACTGATACTGATTTGAGGCCGAGGGCCTGAGATGTGTATGCCACGAGGTGGCTTGTTGATATTGTTTATGAGACCGAGGGCCTGAGATATATACGTCATGAGGTGGCTTGATTGATATGAGGCCGAGGGCCTAGATTTGATGCCACGAGATGGCTTGATATTGCGCTTGGGCCGTAAGGGGCCCCTCCAGGAGTCTGCACACCCCCAGTGAGCGTGGGTACCCATTGTGATGTGAGATTGAGCCCGAGGGGCGGAAATTGTTGATGCTGTGACCGAGGGGCGAACTTCTATGTGTTTACTTTATCATAACTGTCTGTCAATTACCTGTTTATTTATTGTAAAAGTACTTTATTTTGCTTTTCATTGGTTTACTGCTTACAAATTACCCATTTAATTGCTTCATTGTAGAATACCCTGTGTATACGCGTTTTCTTACTTTCAGTCATTATTTATCTTTATCACTGAGTTGGAGTACTCACTTTACTCCCTGCACCCTGTGTGCAGATTTAGGTGTAGTTGGTACCGCTCCTGAGTGCTGATTCCTCCAGTTCCAAGCGGTTTTTCGGAGACTATGAGGTAGTTGTTGACGTCCGCAGCCCCATGTCTCTACTTCTCTATCATTTCTGTTTCCTTTCAAACACTTCTAATAGTTTATGACTTTAGCAGACTAGTATTATGGTTTAGAGATGCTTGTGACTTGTGACACCCCGGTTAGGGCTGTGTCGGGTTGGACTTCCCGCATTATTATCGATATTTCCGCTACTTAGTATTGTTTAAATCATGTTTAGACTATTTTTATGTTTATTAACTACTTTAAAAGTTGAGTTGGGTTGAAATGGCTGGCCTTGTCTTCACGAGAGGCGCCATCACGACCGGGTTCGGGGTTAGGGTCGTGACAAGTTGGTATCAGAGCCTAGGTTACATAGGTCTCGCGAGTCATGAGCCGATTTAGTAGAGCCTCGCGGATCGGTACGGAGACGTTTGTATTTATCCTCAAGAGGCTACAGAACCTTTAGGAAAAACTTCATATTCTTGAAATTCCTATCATGCGAACTTGTTGGTCCGAGTACTGAACTTTCGTTATTCTATTCTCTCACAGATGGTGAGGACACGAGCTACCGGACGGGGTGGAAGACCACCAGTGCCACCAGCAGAGGCAGTGGATGCGGTTGTGGTTATGGCAGAGGCAGAGCAGCAAGGGCAGCACCTGTAGACCCACCATCCGCCCTAGCTCAGGATCAGGCTCCAGCTATGGATGCTCCAGCAGCACCAGTTCAGGCACCAGATGTGCCCATCATGATTCCGGGTCTTTAGGAGGCCTTGGCGCAGATCTTATCAATTTGCACTGGCTTGGCTCAGGCAGTTTCAGCCACTATAGCAACAGCTACTTCACAGGCCAGGAGAGGCAATTAGACCCCCGCTGCTCGCACACCTGAGCAGGTAGTGCAGGGACTTCATATGCTGAGTGCACCTCCAGCCTAGCCGGTTGCACCAGCTCAGGAGTTTGTAGTACCAGTTATGTTGGATGATGAGCAACATCGACTTGAGAGGTTTGGTAGACTCTAGCCTCCGACTTTTAGTGGAGCAGAGGGCGAGGATGCCCAGGGTTTCTTGGATAAGTGCCAGCGGATGCTTCGTACAGAAGAAATTCTTGAGTCTAGTGGTGTGGCATTTACAACCTTTCAGTCCTCGGGGGTTGAATTCACTTGGTGGGAGGCGTAGGCATGTTGGTGCAACGCCCCTTACTTGGTAGCAGTTCTTCATTCTCTTTCTGGAGAAGTATGTACCGCAGTCCCGCAAAGAGGAGCTGCGTAGACAGTTTGAGTGGTTGCGACAGGGGGATATGACTGTGTCACAATATGAGTTGAGGTTTTCTAAGTTGGCTCGTCATGCCATCTGGATGGTTCCGACAGATTGAGAGAGGATCAGGAGGTTTGTTGATGGTCTTACTTATCAGCTCCATATTCTTATGACCAGAGAGAGTGATGGGTGCTACCTTCGATGAGGTTGTTGATATCATCCGGGATATTGAGGCTGTTCGTCGTCAGGAGCGAGAGGAGAGGGAGGCCAAGAGGCCTCGAGGATCGGGCAGTTATAGTGGTGCTCCTTTGAGGGGCCAGTTTCAGCATAGTAGAGGTCGTTCATTCATACTTGTTCAGTCCGACCGCCCAGGTTATCGTGGGGCATCTTCAGGTCATGGTCATCATGGATCTCAGCAGGGCCAGTCATCACTCAGCGCCCTCCCAGCTCAGAGTTCATCTCGTGCCCTATCGGCTCAGGGTTCTTCTATGCCGAGCGCATCTACTAGTCACTCCGGTGCGAGGGGTTCCCTTCAATCCCCATCTCTAGCACTTGGGAGTTGTTATGAGTGTGGTGAGATAGGCCACATGTGGAGGCAGTGTCCTCGTCATGTTGCTAGTTCATCCCAACAGAGGGGTCAGTCTTCGGCTTCAGTGCCAGTTTCTTCACCACCACCCGTTCAGCCAGCTAGGGTTGGAGGTCAGTCAACCAGGGATCGCCCTAGAGAGGGAGGTCGAGTAGGGGGCGGTCAGGCCTATTTCTATATGCTCCCAGGCAGACCCAATGGTATTGCTTCAGATATTGTTATCACAAGTATTGTTTCAGTCTGCCACAAAGATGCTTCTGTATTATTTGATCCCGGTTCCACCTTTTCTTATGTGTCATCATATTTTTCTCGTTATTTGGGTATGCCCCATGAGTTTCTTGCTTTACCTGTTCATGTATCTACCCCGGTGGGCGATACTGTTGTTGTAGACTGTGTGTACGGGTCATGTGTGGTGACTATTGAGATTCTGGAGACTCGAGTGGATCTATTACTATTGAACATGGTGGATTTTGATGTCATTTTAGGCATGGATTAGTTATCTCCGTGTCGTGCTATTTCGGACTGTCATGCTAAGATAGTCACATTGGCTTGCCGGGTGTGCCACAGATCGAGTGGCGAGGTGTGACTAATTACGTTCCTAGTAGAGTGATCTCTTTCTTGAAAGCCTAGCATATGGTTGGGAAGGGTTGTCTTTCGTATCTAGCCTTTGTGAGGGATGTCGGTGCTAAGACTCCCAATATTGATTCTATTCCAGTTGTGAGGTATTTTCCCGATGTGTTTTCTTCAGACATGTCGGGCATGCCACCGATTTCGGTATCGACTTGGTGCCGGGCACTCAACCCATTTCTATTCCACCGTATCGTATGGCACCAGCGGAGTTGAAGGAATTGAAGGATCAACTTCAGGAGCTCCTAGATAAGGGGTTCATTCGGCCTAGTGTGTCACCTTGGGGTGCGCCAGTTCTGTTTGTAAAGAAGAAGGATGGCACAATGAGAATGTGCATTGATTATAGGCAATTGAACAAGTCAACAATTAAGAATAAGTATCCTTTGCCTCGCATTAATGATTTATTTGACCAGCTTTAGGGAGCGAGGGTGATCTCCAAGATTGATCTCTATTCAGGTTATCACCAGTTGAAGATCAGGGGCTTGGATATTCTTAAGACAACTTTCAGGACCCTATATGGTCATTATGAGTTCTTGGTGATGTCTTTTGGGCTGACCAATGCCCCAGTAGTGTTTATGCATTTGATGAATAGCGTGCTCTGGACATATCTCGATTCATTCATCATAGTCTTCATTGATGATATTCTGGTGTATTCGCGTAGTCAGGAGGAGCACGTGGAGCATTTGAGAGTTGTATTGCATAGATTGAGGGAGGAGAAGCTTTATGCAAATTTCTCTAAGTGTGAGTTTTGGCTCAGCTCAGTGGCTTTCTTGGGGCACGTGGTGTCCAACGAGGGTATTCAGGTTGATCCGAAGAAGATAGAGGCGGTTCAGAGTTGGCCCAGACCGTCCTCAACCACAGAGATTCGCAATTTTCTTGGTTTGGCAGGCTATTATTACCGGTTTGTTCAGGGATTCTCACCTATCGCATCGCCCTTGACCAAGTTGACTCATAAGGGTGCTACATTTGGATGGTTGGACGAGTGAGAGGAGAGCTTTCAGAAGCTCAAGACAGCTTTGACCACAGCTCCAGTGTTGGTTTTGCCATCAGCTTCAGGTTCATATACCGTGTATTGTGATGCTTCGAGAGTTGGGATTGGTTGTGTATTGATGTAGGAGGGTAGAGTTATAGCTTATGTTTCTCGTCAATTGAAGTCCCATGAGAAGAACTACCTCGTTCATGATTTGGAGTTGGTTGCCATAGTTCACGCATTAAAGATTTGGAGGCATTACTTGTATGGCGTATCTTGTAAGGTGTTCACTGATCATCGCAGTCTTCAGCATTTGTTCAAGCAAAAGGATCTTAATTTAAGGCAGCGGAGATGGTTGGAGTTAAGGATTATGATATCACTATATTGTACCATCCAGGAAAGGCCAATGTGGTGGCCAATGCTTTGCCCCGAAAGGCAGTGAGTATGGGGAGTTTGGCATATATTCCAGTTGGGGAGAGACCTTTTACAGTTGATGTTCAGGCCTTGGCCAATCGGTTTGTGAGATTAGACATTTCGGAGCCCAGTCGGGTATTGGTGTGTGTGGTTTCTCAGTCTTCATTATATGATCGCATCAGAGAGCGCTAGTATGATGATCCGTATTTGCTTGTCCTTAAGGACAGAGTTCAGCATGATGATGCTAGAGATGTGACCATCGGTGATGATGGAGTGTTGAGGATGCAGGGCCGGATTTGCGTGCCCAATGTGGATGGGCTTCAGGAGTTGATTTTGGAAGAGACCCATAGCTCGCGGTATTCCATTCATTCCGGTGCCGCGAAGATGTATCAGGATTTGAAGCAGCACTATTGGTGGAGAAGAATGAAGAAAGATATTGTGGGATTTGTAGCTCGATATCTCAATTGTCAGCAGGTGAAATATGATCATCAAAGACCGGGTGGCTTGCTACAACAGATGGATATTCCTGAGTGGAAGTGGGAGAGAATCACTATGGACTTTGTTGTTGGACTTCCACAGACTTTGAGGAAGTTCGATGCTATTTGGGTAATTGTGGATCGGCTGACCAAGTTCGTGCACTTCATTCCTGTGTGTACTACCTATTCTTCAAAGCGGTTGGCAGGGATTTATATCTAGGAGATTGTTCATTTGCATGGCGTTTCGGTTTCCATCATTTCAGATAGAGGTACTCAGTTTACTTTGTAGTTTTGGAGAGCCGTGTAGAGAGAGTTGGGTACTCAAGTTGAGTTGAGCACAACTTTTTATCCTCAGATGAATGGGCAATCCAAGTGTACTATTCAGATATTGGAGGACATGTTGCGTGCTTGTGTTATTGATTTTAGAAGGTCATGGGATGAATTCCTACCGCTTGCAGAGTTTGCTTATAACAACAACTACCAGTCGAGTATTCAGTGGCTCCCTATAAGGCTTTGTATGGGAGGCGGTGCAGGTCTCCAATTGGTTGGTTCGAGCCCGGTGAGGTCAAGCTATTGGGGACTGATTTGGTACAGGATGCTTTGGAGAAGGTGAAGGTGATTTAGCAGTGGCTTCGTACAACGCAGTCGAGGCAAAAGAGTTATGCTGATAGGAAGGTTCGAGATGTGTCCTACATGGTTGGCAAGAAGTTTCTGTTGAAGGTTTCACCCATGAAGGGTATTATGAGATTTGGGAAGAAAGGGAAATTGAGTCCTCGGTTCATTGGGCCTTTTGAGGTGCTTCAGAGAATTGGGAGGTGGCTTATGAGCTTGCTTTACCACCCAACTTGTCGAGTGTGCATCCGGTATTTCATGTTTCTATGCTCTGGAAGTATATCGGGGATCCGTAT
Organism: Nicotiana tabacum; assembly: GCF_000715075.1. Lineage (NCBI taxonomy): Eukaryota > Viridiplantae > Streptophyta > Magnoliopsida > Solanales > Solanaceae > Nicotiana > Nicotiana tabacum. Next base: position 112,997,622 of record NC_134087.1, read on the forward strand.
CATGTTTTGGACTTCATCACGGTTCAGTTGGATGATGATTTGACCTTTGATGTAGAGCCAGTAGCTATTTTGGGTCGTCAGTTTTGGAAGTTGAGGTCAAAGGATATAGCTTCAGTGATAGTGCAGTGGAGAGGTCGGCCCGTGGAGGAGGCTACCTGGGAGACCGAGCGGGAGATGCGAAGCAGATATACTCACTTATTTGAGGCTTCAGGTATGTTTCTTGACTCGTTCGAGGATGAACGTTTGTTTAAGTTAGGGAGGATGTGACGACTCGGCCAGTTGTCTCATGAGTTACCGCTCCGTTTCCCCTATTTCATCTTCTTTCTGCTTCATTATCCGTGTTTTTGTGGTATCGAGTTGGTCGAATCGAGTCCGGAATGAGTTTGGTGAAGTTTGAGACACATAGTCTCTTTTAAGAAGGCTTAAGTTGGAAAAGTCAACTGGATGTTGACTTATGTGTTAGAAGGCTCGGAAGTGAGTTCTGATGGTTAGATTAGCTTCGGGAAGTGATTTGTGACTTAGGAGCGCGATCGTAATGGGTTTTGGAGTTGTAGAGAAGATTTAGGAATTGGCAAAGTTGATAGTTTGGCAGTTCCGGTTGATAGGCGAGATTTTGATAAATGGGCCGGAATGAAATTCCGAGAGTGACAGTAGCTTCGTTGTGTCATTTGGGATGTGTGTGCAAAATTTTAGGTCATTCGGACGAGAATTGATAGACTTTTCGATCGAAAGCATACTTTAAGAGTTCTTAGGCTTGAATCCTATGTTAAATTGGTGACTGATGTTGTTGTGAACGTTCCGAAGTTTTGAACAAGTTTGAACGATGTCATGGGATATGTTGGTACAATTGGTTTGAAGTTCCGGGAGTTCCGGGTAGGTTCCGGGGTGTTTTAGGCCGAAAATCATAACTGTAGTAGGTCCAGAAGGGTTGCAGACCTAGGAACCCACCCGTGCGGTCCGCACAAAAAGAAGTGCGGCCGCGGTATGTGTTGTGCGGACCACACAAAAAGAAGTGCGGCCGCGGTAGGTGCTGTGCGGACCGCACAAAATGCAGTGCGGCCGCGGTGGGGAACATTTCACTGGTCCTACTTCGGAAGCTCATATCTCTTGATCTATAAGGAATTTTGCAATAATTCAAAAATGAAAGTTGTATTCGTTCGTGTCTAGTTTCCAGAAAAGTAAAGATATTGCAATTTGGACATCTGTAGCTAAAGTTATGGCCAAAATACTAAAGCCTGTCACTGCAGAGGAAAGCCTGTGCGGCCGCGATCGTTTTTGTGCAGACCGCACTGGTTTTGTGCGGTCCGCCGAGGTGGAAATCTGTGGGGTACTCTATAAATACGATGTTTTGGGTTTTTATTTGATATTTTGACCTAGAGAGCTCGGATTTTGGCAATTTTTCGAAGGTTTTTCAAGAAATTCATCGGGGTAAGTGATTCTAACTCAGATTTGGCTAGAGTACATGAATCTATCATTGAATTCATCATTTAATTCGTGATTTGGGATGAAATTTGGGAAGAAAATTGTGAAATCTTTCAGAAATGTAAAATGATGATTTGAAGGACCAAATGGTATCGGAATTGGATAATTTTCGTATGGTTAGACTCGTGAGAGTATAAGGATTCTAGTTTTGTGAATTTTGTCAAATTTCGAGATGTGGGCCCAGGGGTCGAGTTTGACCAATTTCTGGAATTTTGTGGTAATTCGATTGTTTTCGCTTGGGCTTTGTTCCCTTAGCATATTGTGACGTATTCGTTCTGATTTTGGATAGATTCGACACGCATGGAGGCCGATTCGAGGGGCAAAGGTGTCGCGAGTTAGAGATTTAGCCGGTTCGAGGTGAGTAATGATTGTAAATGATGCTCTAAGGGCTTGAAACCCTGGATTTGCACATCGTAGTGCTATATTAATGTGAGGCACACGCTTGATGATGAGCGTGGGGTCGTGTACTATTGGGGATTATGACTTGGTCCGTCCCGATTAAGGATTTTACCGCGCATTTGACTGAAACTTATATGTTATCATCATGATTTGGGCTGATTTCCATATTTGGGCTTCGTGCCAATTATTTGAACCCTTCGGGGATTTTATTGCTATTTTCTCACTGTTTTGACTTACTAATTGAACTCAGTCATGTTATTTTCCACTGTTTTACTACTCAGCCATTTTTTACTCTATTTTGAGACTTAAATGATATTTTAAATGATGTTTTGGGCTGAGAAATACTATTTTACTAATGCATGAGGGGCTTGTGAGTATTTTTGACTGAGTAAGGCCGAGGGCCTAGATGTGAGGAAACACTGATACTGATTTGAGGGTGAGGGCCTCAGATATGTACGCCACGATGTGGCTTGTTGATATTGTTTATGAGGTCGAGGGCCTGAGATATATACGCCATGAGGTGGCTTGATTGATATGAGGCCGAGGGCCTAGATTTGATGTCACGAGATGGCTTGATATTGCGCTTGGGTCGTAAGGGGCCCCTCCCTGAGTCTGCACACCCCCAGTGAGCGCGAGTACCCATTGTGATGTGAGATTGAGCCCGAGGGGCAGAAATTGTTGATGTTGTGCCCGAGGGGCGAACTTCTATGTGTTTACTTTATCATAACTGTCTGTCAATTACCTGTTTATTTGTTGTAGAAGTACTTTATTTTGCTTTTCATTGGTTCACTGCTTACAAATTACCCATTTAATTGCTTCATTATAAAATACCATGTGTATACGTATTTTCTTACTTTCAGTCATTATTTATCTTTATTACTCACTGAGTTGGAGTATTCACTTTACTCCCTACACCCTGTGTGCAGATTTAGGCGTAGCTGGTACCGCTCCTGAGTGCTGATTCCTCCAGTTCCAAGCAGTTTCTCGGAGACTACGAGGTAGTTGTTGACGTCCGCAGCCCCGTTTCTCTACTTCTCTATCATTTCTGTTTCCTTTCAACCACTTGTAGTAGTTTATAACTTTAGCAGACTAGTATTATGGTTTAGAGATGCTCATGACTTGTGACACCCCGGTTAGGGCTGTGTCGGGTTGGACTTTCCGCATTGTTATCGATATTTCCGCTACTTAGTATTGTTTAAATCATGTTTAGACTATTTTTGTGTTGATTAACTGCTTTAAAAGTTGAGTTGGATTGAATTGGCTTGCCTTGTCTTCATGAGAGGCGCCATCACGACCGAGTTCGGGGTTAGGGTCGTGACAATCAATCAGGCCCTCGGCCTCACTCAGTCATAAATCAGTAACAGCATGCTGCGGCGTGCAGCCCGATCCCATAATCATCCTCACTATTAGGCCCTCGGCCTCACTCAGTCATCAATCTCTCTAGACTCTCGGGCTCAAAATGTCATGAAAATCAGCCCAAAACAGATAATATAATGTATCAATAATAACAACTGAGACTGAGATATTATATGAATAAATGAATATGACTAAGTATGAAATATCAATAAAATCAGTGAGATGACAGCAAAAACTACCACTATGGGTCCCAACAATATCAGCATAAAGCCTAAACATGATATCTAACATGATATACAACTCAATTTACTTATCACGTGGTAAAAACACAGATATCAACAAAGTAGGACCACTACACAGTGTCCTGGAAACAATAGAGTCACCATTCACAGGGTACACACCAACACGCCTGTCACCTAGTATGTGCGTCACCTCAACATTAATCACATAACACATAATTCGAGTTTTCATACCCTCAGCACTAAGTTTAAAAGAGTTATTATCTCAAACCGTGAAGTTCTTTACTCCGCTATGCCATTGCCTCGTAAATCGGCCTTCAGACGTCTTGAATCTAGCCACAATTAATGTGATTCAGTCAATACAATTTATATAAATTAATTCCATGTTAAAATATTAGTTTTTCACAAAAATCCGAAATTTAACTAAAAATTGCCCGTGGGGCCCACATCTCGGAATCCGACGAAACTCACAAAATCCGACAACTCATTCAACCACGAGTCAAACCATACAAAAATTACTAAATTCCGATAACAACTCAGCCTCCAAATCTTCAAATCTTATTTTCAAATCCCTAGGTCCAAATCCTCAATTTACACCGCAAAAACATGTAATCTAGTCGGATAATTCGAAGATAATTCAATATTATAGGGTAGAAAAGATCACAAGTGACTTACCTCAAGATTTCCCATGATTTCTTGCACAAAAATCGTCCCAGGTCGTGTTCTTTCGCCCAAAAATGTCAAAATGGGCTAAAAAAACCAGAACAACCTTAAAAACACGATTCTGGTCGCTAAAAGCCCAACTCCCATCGCTAAAAATGTCCAATCTGATCACTAAAGGTGCGCACCAAATCCTGCTGCACCAGCAGTCTTTAATTTTACTAAAAATGCTCTAACTCCATCATACGAACTCGGAATTCAACGATTCTTGTTCCTATGAGTTACAAATAATAATACGGACCTAGTCCTTCAATTGAAACTCAATTTGGAGCTTATTTGCTTAGTGCGATACCCATTTCGCTCGTTAAACAATTAACTCATGTTTCACGTCAAAAACCTAATTGCAACTTGACAAAATTAGACCAAACTTTCCAAATCGCTCCTATAATTCATTATAAAAATTTCTAAAGTCTCGAAATCAAATTTTGATCTCTAGAACTAAAAATGGACCTTTGGATCATTACATGTTTATGCTCAAAATACCAATTTCTTCCAAAAACTCTTCCAAAACTCATCCGAGCCACATAGGACCCCAACCAAATGTACTAACAAGTCACATAATATGACACAAACTTAGTCGATATCTCAAATTACATTGAGCAATACTAAAATATGAATCATACCCCAATTCAAGCCTATTCAAAACTAACAAATTTCAATTTCTACATTCAATGCTGAAATCTATCAAATCAATTCTGATTGACCTCAAATTTTGCACACAAGTCATAAATGACATAACGGAGTTGTCAAATTTTCAAAATCATATTTCGATCCCGATATCAAAAAGTCAACTCCCAGTCAAACTTCCAAACTCAAATTTCCTATTTTTGCCATTTCAAGCCTAATTTAACTATAGACTTCCAAAAAAAATTTCGGACACACTCCTAAGTCCAAAATCACCATACGGAGCTATTGGAATCATTAAAAATCCATTCTGGGGTAATTTACACATATTTTACCATCCGTTCCATTTATTCAACTTAAGTTTCCAAAACATGGATTGTTCTTTCAATTAAATATTGAATCATCTGAAAACAAAACTTGACCACTCTCGCAAGTTATAATACACAAAACGACGTTAGTTAAGACTTCGAATAGTTGAACGGGATGAAAATGCTAAAAACGACAGGTCGGATCGTTACAAAAAGTTAGCTCCTGAATCCAATAGTAGAGAGAATACAAATTAAGATAAGTTCTACATATCTCAATGAAAATGTAAGATTAGGGAATTAAGTAGATTTCAGACTAGGTACTTTTCTTTTTTGGCTCTAAGTCGTTTCCATAAAGGCGCTGTAAAATTAGTCAATTCAAACTTAGTTTGATGCTCGGCTGGTTTTGGCAAAAAAATAAAGCAGTTTTTGAATAATTAAATGAAGTAGAAAGATTGAAAAAATCCAACTGAATGAAAAATAGCTTAACAAGTGACTAATCTTTTATCTTTCTTTCTTAATTTCTTTCTTCCTGGATCAATTCCAGCTGAGGAAATGGCTCGGATGCTATAGCCAACACCTCTTTTATTAACTTAATTAATGAAACCAATTTTAATCGAAAGTTGATAGGATGGAAAATTTTATTTGTGACGATACAAGATGATAAACATTTTGTCTAGACGAAAGCAAATACGTATCTACTCGTACAATTCTCCCCTGAATGCATTATGCTGTTTAGGTTAAAGTACTGTTGCATCCAAGTGAAAACGTAAACATGGCTAATTGGGGAAGCATAGAGGAAAATGAAACATCCGATAAAATCACTTGAGAGAAATATTTACTGCAAACCAAAAATTACCCAATGTGATTATGGTATTTGCGTAACCTGCAGTAAATGCATACCTGAAAATGAAGTATGGTAGGCTTCTTGTTTATTATTTTGAGAGTGACTCCATTCTAGTATCATTTTCTACCGTTCACAATGAATCACTTAAGTGGGCGTTTGGACATAAGAATTTTAAAATTTCAAAAAAAAAGTAAAAACCTAAAGAATAAAAGAAAGAAAAAATAGAAAGTGAGAGAAGAGCTTGTGATGACCCAAAAGGATATCACTTGTTTTAAAACAAAATTCTGTGTTTTGAGGTCTTGAAAACCTCATTTAGAGTCACCTCGATTTGCGTGCACAGTCCAGACGCGTAGCCTAAAACTGAACTATGATAATCTGTGAAAAACGATAAGTTTTGATTATAAAATGAGCTAATTTGACTTCGGTCAATATTTTGGGTAAATAGACCTGTACCCGTGATTTGATGGTCCCGGAGGGTCCGTAGAAAAATATGGGACTTAGGCGTATGCCCGGAATCGAATTCCGAGGTCCCAAGCCCGAGAAATAAATTTTTTAAAGGAAATTATTTTCTGGAATTGTATAAAGAAATTTGAAATGAAATTTAATTAGAACATGATGGTATCGGGCCCGTATTTTGGTTCAGGCACCCGGTACAGGTCTTATATATGATTTAAGATATTTCTGTGGAATTTGGTGGAAAACGGATGTCATGTGATGTGATTCGGACTTAAATCGCAAAATTTATATTTAAAGAAGTTTTGGGAAAATTTCATTTATCTCGAGACATAATTTGATGTTCAGGATGTTACTTTGATGATTTGATTACACGAGTAGGTCCATATGATGTTTTTGAGTTAGTATGCACACTTGGTTTGGAGTTCCGAGGGCTCGGGAGAGTTTCGGATAGGTTCGGGATGTTTTAGACTTAAAACCAGAAGTTGCAGGTCTCTGAACCCGCCAGTGGGTCCGCACAAAACCGTGTGCGACCGCGGAAAGGGGCCAGTGCGGTCCGCAGTCGGTTTAGTGCGGTGCGCGGTGGAGGCCTGTGCGGTGCGCGGTGGAGGCCTGTGCGGCCGCAGTCCATTTCATGCGGTCCGCACAGGTCACTGGACTGCAGTAACTCAGGAAGGCCTGTGCGGCCGCAATCCATTTTGTGCGGTCCGCACAGAGGGTCTGAGAGGGGTATAAATAGACGAGATTTTCAGTTATTTTGCATTTTTCAAAAATCCCAAAAATATAAGAGGCGATTTTTCAAACAACCTTTTTTCTCCAAATCAATTGTAAGTCGTTTTTAACTAGTTTTCTTCAATCATTAACATCTTTTAACATGATTTCAACTCAAAATCAATGATTTTCATGGGGGAAATTGGGTGTTTCGGGTAGAACCTAGGTTTTTCAAAAATTGGGGATTTGGACCTCAATTTGAGGTCCGATTTCAAAACAAATCATATATTTGGATTCGTGGGGGAATGTGTAATCGGGTTTTGGTTCGAACCTCGGGTTTTGACCATGTGGGCCTGGGGGCGATTTTTGACTTTTTGGATAAAACTTTAGAAAACTCATTTTCATGCATTCAAATTGATTCATTTAGCATTTATTGATGTAATTAAGTAACTTGTAACTAGATACGAGCGTATTGGCGGTAAAATCGAGGGGTAAAGCTATAATTGAAACTTCAGTTGTGTTCGAGGCATCAAGGTAAGTGTTTGGTCTAACCTTAGCTTGAGGGATTAGGAGTTGTGTCCTATTTGCTATTTGCTTCTTGTCGAGTACGACGTATAGGCATGGTGACGAGTATCTATACGTTGGTGTCAAGCATGTCCGTGGGTCTTATATTGTGATTTTCTTAATTTCGTTGTATTATTCATGCCTTGGTGAAGATTTCTAATTGTTGTATAAAGTTTGTGGAAAGAATTGTAACCTATGAACATTGAGGAGCGTTGGCTCGAGTTGTATAGCGAAATTGTGAAAGTATAAGTGACAATTGAACTTTTAGAACATTGGCTCGAGTTATGAAATGAGTTGTGAAAGTATAAGTGATAATCGAACCTCTAGAGCATTGGCTCGAGTTGTGAAGTGAAGTGAATTGTAAAGTAAAATTGAGAAAGAGAAGAGATCATTATGTTGTCACCCTTGCCGGGCTATTGTTGATTTATTTGTTGTTCCCTTGTCGGGATTTAATTATTTAATTGTTGTTCCCTTGTCGGGATTTAATTGTTAATTGTTGTTCCCTTGCCGGAATTTAATTGTTTAATTGTTGTTCCCTTGCCAGGATTTAATTGTTTAATTGTTGTTCCCTTACTGGGATTCTTATTGCGAATTTCCTTTATTTCCTTACCCTATTGTTTGTGATTATTGTTTGGGTGAGGAAGAGAGTTAAAGCACGAAGGGTGATGCCGTGCAATATTTGCTATTGTGAGGAAAGAGTGTAAAGCACGAAGGGTGATGCTGTGTCGTACGATGTACCATTCCGTACCGATTTTCATTGATTATATGGTGAGGAAAGAGAATAAAATCACGAAGGGTGGTGCCGTGCACATCTTTATTATATGATTGATTTGGTGAGGACGAAAGTAAAAGTACGAAGGGTGATGTCGTGTACATTTTTATTATAAAATTGCTTTAGAGAGGACGAGAGTAAAATCACGAAGGGTGATGTCGTGCAAATTGTTGATTTCTTATTCTATATTGATATTCGAGTTATGTGGTTTCTTTCCTTACTTGATGCTTTCTATTCGGAACTGTTGTCTTCCCACAGCATTCTTCCCCTCCCACATTGACGGGTTATTTTTTGCATTTGTTTTCCGCTGTATATACAATTGAACTGCACAGGTTTATTTGGTAGTCTGGTCTTAGCCTCGTCACTACTTCGCCGAGGTTAGGCTAGACACTTACCAGCACATGGGGTCGGTTGTGCTGATACTACACTCTACACTGTGTGCAGATCCAGGAGCAGCTTTCGGACAGTAGTTGAAGGGCTTCCTTCAGTCCACTCGGAGACCCAAGGTAGACCTGCAATCGTCCGCAGGCCCTGGCGTCTCCCTCTATCTCTATTTCCTGTTTCATTTTCTTTTGTTCAGAAACAGTGTATTGTATTTCTTCAGACCTTGTATGTAGTAACTCTTAGACAGTCTGTGACACTGTGACACCAGGTTTTGGGGTATTTGAGGTTTTAACAGTTATAATAAACGTAGCCTTAAGATATATAATTGTTGACTTCCGCTTATTTATTTAAAATTCTACTTCTATCATATTATCGACTTGTGTTTGTTAAAAGAAGCAAATATGAAAGTGTAGCAAGTAGTTAAGGTTTGGGTTGCCTAGCTCCCATTAATAGGCGCCATCACGACTCCCGAGGGTGGAAAATCCGGGTCGTGACAGAGCTCCGCCGCAAGGGCGAAGAAGCAAACTGGATTTCATCTCTCATTGTTGATTCCCTGAGGCCAGGGGCGGAGCTACAGTAGTGGATACGGGTTCATGCGAACCCAGTGAATTTTTAGGGGACCCTATATTTGCATTAAAAAATTCACTGCTTCTATATAAATAAATCACGCCGGACCCAGTAATAAAAGCATTTCGGGTTCAACGATAAGGGCTTTGGCTTTACAGGGAAGACATGTGGGTTCGAGACTCCTTTAAAGTAGTGCGGTTATTCCGTAATTTTTACCATATTTTCTTCTTTTTTTAGAAAAAAAAAAAAGCACAAACTAAACAAAGAAAAAAGAAAAAGCTTACTTCCTTTATATTTATCATTTTTCCTTTTTAATAACAAAACATAAACTTTTTCCTTTCTAATTAATAAAACATAAATCAACTTTAAGAAAAATGCATCCCGCTCTAAAATAAAGTAGGCGCCCTTTTCTTCACAACTAGTATTATTATCTGCGCGAATGCGCAAACACTTACCATGTAATATGTTTGAGTTATTTGGATTATATGTAAATAACCTTAAAACTTAAACTTTCTCTATTAAATATAGATAATTATTAGATATTAATTTACTACATGAAAAAAATTAACCATTTCACAAATTTCTTATTTTCTTTTTTGATATCATTCTCGCCGATATCATTGAATCCTAAAATTAGTGGGGAAGCAAAATAATAACTCATATTTATGAAAAAATAATCAAAGGTTGAGACTATGAAGGACTCTTTGGATACGACTTGACTCTTTTACTACTACTTGAACACTTATTTTGTGTGTTGATATCTTTCAACAATTATTTCTATTTTAAAATTCAGTTTCTAAAATATTATTTTTAAATAATAATTTATTTTATAATAATGTAAGTGAAAATATTATCCTTAATTCAAAACTCATTTCAGTCGGCTATCTAAAAATTTAAAAAATTATTTAGCGTGTAAATTATTTTTCTAGTATGACTCCATTTTTATATTTTACATTAACCATATTAAATATCCGAGTTATTTGAATGATATATAAATAACCTTAAAATTTAAACCTTCTAGATAATCGTTAGATATCAATTACGAAACAGTACATGAAAAAGGACTAACATTTTCTCAAATCTCGAAGTAATAATTTTATTTTTGCGTCATTCTCATTGGTGTCATTGGAACCTAAAAATAGCTAAAAAGTGAAATAACAACTCGTATTTATGTCAAAGCACAAAGGTTGACACAATATGAATGATTCTTTGGTTACGACATGGCTCTTTTACTACGACTTGAGCTCTTATTTGGTATATTATTATCTTTCAAAAAATATTTCTATTTTGACATTCCAATTTCTAAAACTTTATATATATATATATATATATATATATATATATATATATATATATATATATATATATATATATATATATATATATATATATATATATAATGATGCAAGTGAAGATATTATCCTTAATTTAAAATTCACTTTAGTCGACTATCTAAGAATTTAAATGATTCTTTAGCCGGTGAAATTTTATTTCAATATGATGTCATTTTGAGTTTATCGATATCTCTAGCCACAGATTTTGAATTTGGAATACCCTATATACAGAGGTGGATCTAGGATTTATACTTTATGGATTCAATTTGTAAGGTTTTAGCATTGAACTCATTATATCTTTAGAGTTATGGGTTCATATCTACTATTTTTATAATTTTAAGAATTTTTTACATATAAAGTTTTGCTCAACGTGAAAAGTTATGGATTCAATTGAACCTGTTGTCAACACTCTACATCTGCCTCTATATATATATATATATATATATATATATATATATATATATATATATATATATATATATATACTAATTTTTTGTTTTTTGAATCATTAAATGTTAAATTAGTTGATTGTGTTAGATAACATTGCATATATTGTCTTGAAATTTCCAAATATTTTTTTCTCGACACCATACTTGGCTTAACCTCAATGCAAACTACTCAAATTACATTTATATTCAAATTCAGATATCATATCAGTTTGTTAGTAATAGTGATTTTTTAAAAAGACACACAATGTAAATTAAAACAATATTCTAAGATATCCTTGTCTTATAATCTATGTATTTGAGTTGAAAAAAATATTATGATATCAACTTTCATTCGTACTTAACATAGATGAAACAGAAGAAGAAATTCGTTGTCATCTCTTATTTCTGGTTTTTAGATTTTTCGTACATTTTTTCTATATTTATTTTCTTTTATCTTATTTTTTATGTCTTTTTATTAACAAAAAAAATAATTTATTTTTCTATAAAAGGATGAGTTTAAATAGAAATTGTCTACATAAGAACTTTATTTATATTTTTAGTATTTAGTTGAAATTCTTCCATATTTTTCTTTTGGCTTTATCTAATCAACCTAAATAAGTTCTCGACTTACCACTTAAATTAAAAAAACTGAAGAATGTGTAATTTATATATAATCCATATATAATGTGTGTATAATCGTGTGTTGCAAGTACATCATCTATGGATATTAGCTATAAAAAGTAAATAATAAATCTGGCCAGATATTTATGTAAATATTCCATAAGATTTTGGTTTCTTGATTTTATCCATGATATGACTTCTATTATAATAATTTAAAAACTCTACTAAAATTCAAAAATATCTTATCCTTTTATTTTTAAAATTACATTATATTTTAAAAAACAATCTCATTTTGAAATAATTTGCTTACATTTTTAAAAAAAAATATGTTTCATGTCATACCAGTTTTCTTTTTAAAAATACACTTTGTGTTACACTTGAAAATTGCTATAGAAACTATCAATTAGAAACCAATGTCCCTCTTGTTAAATTTGAGAAAAATAACTTTTCACATAATCTAGCGATTCAAAACTGATATTCTTCAACAAAAAAAATATTAAACCCTTGCAATGCTGGCTTGACTGCAGCTAAATGAAGAGGTTTCAGCTTATATCCTCCAATTCCTAGTAGGTGATAAATTAAAATTAATGATAGCAAACAATTTATTTCATATACCATATAGGAAACTATATTACCAAATATGTTCATAGTTTGCATATTACCCGCCATGCTAATAATATTTCTACAAAATATAGACAATTCATTAAATAAGGAATCATTGTAGCTGTAGGCTTCCTTATTTAGGCGCGCTAAAATTGAAAAATTAAATATTCTTCCAGACATTCTACAACGCAAATCACGCACCTTAATAATTATCGGCTGTTTCGTTTCAAATTTAGCGACTCTATTTTGGCGATACACTGTGTTTCAACCTTTTTTCTGATTTCACAAATCAAAAATGACTAAATCTTCTACAATTCTTCTGCAACAAACGCAATTATGTCCAAAATTCCAATTATGCTAAAACTGAATGGGAATTGGGATAGCTATGGGAGATTTAGAAAATTTCAGGTCGATGGCATTGTAGTCGATGAGGATGCGAGTTATAGTCTATTGATTTCTACAATAGCACAACAATTAATGATCGATACATCCGAAAAAAGTATAGAAATCAAATACATTGTCAACGAGCATTGTCCTCCAATGGAAATTAGGAACGATATAGATGTTCGTGTATACATGGAGACGAAAAAGAAAAACAAAAACTAAGAATCATATCCGCTATGTATAATTGTTCGCTATTTCAATATAGAATTAAGTATCACCAATGAGAACATAGCTGCAGGTTTGTGCTGTTAATTTTTCTATCAAATTCTGGTTGTATGTCAATGTCCTACACTTTATCTATATTTTATCTACAAATAAACTACATGTCAGAGTAAATATCTATATCAGTATGGATTTTCATAATATCTGCAAAATTTCTACATTTATTCTACAATAAAACTACATATCATTTGAAAAATTAATATGAAATATAGAATTTTAATGTTTCTACAAATTATCTACAAAATTTCTACAAACTATTCATAACAGTATTTATCTTTTTTTTCATGCAGGTTCGTCTGGAACACTAAAGTTACTTGATATGCCAACATCTCTCATTATAGAGGAATATGAAAGTATAATAATAACAGATAGTACACCAAGTTTTATTGAAGTAGGACAAGTATACCAAGACAAGCAAACAATTGCAACTGCAATGAAGCATTATTCTATCATGCACAAGTTCCAATTCAGGGTTAAAATGTCTAGTGCTAGAAGGTATGAATATATGAATGGTCAAAGATCATTATTTTTTTAATTTTGTAGTTTATTTGTAATTTTTTACTTCTTCAGTTTTTTCTTGTGATAATGTTTATCAGTATTCTAGATGAATTGTAGTTATGTTGTATATAAATTGTATAATGTGATCGTTTAGGCTAAAACAGTCTTTTTTCTTTTAAAATCTACATTTTAAACCAGTTTTTAAATTGTATTTATTTTGTAGCTACTGGCTGATATGTGTTGGTGAAAACTGTACATGGCACTTCAAGGCAAGTAGCATAAATGATTCTACAATGTTCAAGGTCAGAAATTTCAACAGCCAACACACATGCTCTTTAATGGACAATACATTCATACAACGCAAACCTACTGCCATGGTAGTTTGTAGCATAGTTATTCCAAAATATTTTCATCCTAAGATAATTTACACACCAAAAGACATACAAACTGACATGTTGTCTGAACATGGCGTGAATCTAACCTACATGCAACTATGCAAGCTTGGAGAGCAAAGGAAAATGCTTTACAGTTTTTGAGAGGTCATCTTGCTGACTCCTACAACAAATTGCCTAGTTATTTGTATATTCTGGAGAAGACTTATCCGAGGTATGTAGTTAAATTAAAGAAGACGGACGATGACTGCTTCTTGTATGTATTTGTTGCGATTTGTACGTCAATCAGTGGTTGGAAATATTGTAGGCCAGTTGTAGTAGTTGATGGGACCTTTTTAAAGTCAGCATACAGGGGAATAATGCTAACAGCTAGTACAATGGATGCAGCAGGTATTGAAGTTTTATTGTAGAAATATTGTAGCTTGTATGTTTTTTGTAGTACTTGTAGATTTATTGTAGATATATTGTAAAAAAGTTGTAGTTTATATGTATATGTCTTTTTTGGCATTTTTCCTGCAGCCAATTAATTGCTTTTTATCACATAATGTAGGTACCATATTACCATTGGCATATGTTGTTGTTGATTCAGAAAATGACGCATCATGGAAGTGGTTTTTTAAGCAATTCAAATATGCATATGGTGAAAGACCAAATATGTGTGTTGTTTCGGATCGGAATAAGAGTATCTTGAAGGCAACATCTATTGTTTATCCCGGCATGCCACATTATTCTTGCATGTGGCATATTTGGACAAATATACGGGCAAAGTTCAAGAAGGGACATCTAAAGTTAAGTGAATTGTACTTTGTCACGGCACGGTCATACACGCTTGATGAATTTAATGAAAGGATGTCAAAGATTGAAGAGATTGACCCGCGTGTTAAAGCATACTTATACGATATTGGCTATCATAGATGGTCTCGAGTACATGCTACGGTGAACAGAACTTGGACTATGACATCAAACATTACAGAGACGCTGAATGCTGTAACAAAATATGTAAGAGAGCTGCCGATAGTAGAACTATTAGAGTATATGAGGACCCTTCTTGAACGTTGGACGAAGGAAAAGTTATTGAAAGCAAAGGGTACATTCACATACCTTGGGTTTAAATTCAACAAAGAGTTGGATGACAACATAACATTGTCGCACAAGCTTAGAGTAAGATCTGATCATTTATTGAATCAAATTAATTTATACAGGACAATGTAGATAATTTGTAGATATTTTGAGTTTAACCGTATATGAATTATTTTTTTGTTTGTAATGTAATCGTAGGTGAGGGCTTCAACAGACTACATCCATACAGTACTAGATGGTGTGAGGCGCTATATTGTTTGTCTTGAAAACAAGAGATGTAGTTGTGGGCAATTTCAGCTTGATGAACATCCTTGTCCACATGCGTTGGCTGCGTTAAGACACAGGGATGAGTCTTTTGAACAATATTGTTCTCCTTATTACACAAGGGAGAACCTTTTGCGTACTTATGAAATACCAGTAAATCCCCTGCCTGATGAAACCAAATGGTATGTGCCACAACATATATCTGAAGAAGTAGTAAATCCACCTATAGGAGGGAAAAGGCAGCCATGAAGACCTCAAAAAGAAAGATACATAACATATGATGAAATAAATTCAAAGAAGTACAAGGTTTCACGTGGCAACTGCGGAAGAGAAGGGCATAACAAAAGATCTTGCATAAATGCACCCAAAAAGAAATAAAATTTTATGTAGTTAACAGAATATTTCATAAAAATTGTTGGTGAGTTCAGGATAACAGAATTTGGTGTTTAATTGTTGAGGTTTTTTAAGATCATAATGTAGTTAGTTAGGATTTTTCTGTATTGAGATAATACGTTCATAGAGTGATTTGTTTATGAATGGTTTCTATATATATAATCTACCACTTTTTTACTATCTCTAGCATCCTTAACATATTTGTTAATATTTTTTTGCAATTTATCTACAATACAACTACAAAAAATTACATTAACTAGAATTTACAGAGTAACTACATTATAAATCAGTAGGAAAAGAGTTATATACTAAAATATTGTTGATTAAGTACTGTTTACATTCAACAAATTAATATAAAAGAAAAAAAAAATATTATTAAATATTTTCTACAAATTATCTACGAATACAACTACAAAAAACTACAATAGTTGGAGTTGACATAATAACTAGATTATAATTCGGCTAAAAAGAAGTTATATGCTAAAAATAATGTAGATCAGGTATTTTTTACATTCAACAAATTGAATGTAAAAGCAACAAAATGTTTAGTTACTGGTTTTTACACTTTATCTACAAAAAAAAAAACAAAATAACTACATATTTTTGCGTTGACAGAATAACTGTATAAAAATTCAGTTGGAAAGGATTTATATGCTAAAATAATGAAGATCAAGTACTATAAAGATTCAACAAGTGAATATAAAACCAACAGAATGTTTCCATTTAAACTACTATACTGGATAAGAAAAAAAAAGTCTACTATAATTGTAGCGCAAGTCTGCTACAATTAAAATACAACAATATTGTTCAAAAACTTGTCTACCATCTTTCGTCTAAACTAGCATCAACTAAACAATTGTACTACATGTTCCATACAAAACATTACAACTACTTCTTCTTCCTATGGACTCTTGTTTTCTCATTCAAAGCTGGTGCACCTTTTCTCCTTGCCAATTTGCCTGTCACCTCACTTTCACTAATTGCCCCATGCTCCTGCTTCTTTCTAGCATAGTCTCAAAGTAGCACTCCATAGTGTCTACGGTGTTGGTCAATATCAGAAAGGTCTTCCACTGGAATTGATAACTCTCCAAGACTAACATACTCTGCAAAGGCAGCAACAAATACACCACAATCGCTGCAAAGATAAAAAAAATGTCAATATTTACCAAACGATTAGAAAAAAAGGGTTAAATGTATAGAAAGAAAGAAGATTTTTTTTACATTGATCCTTCTTTTTGTTATGGTATCTCTCTGACGATCCACTAAATGTTAAGAGGGTCGGTAACAGCTTTCTTAATGTATGCCTTTGTATTCTTGAAGTTGATGTCTTTACGCTTCCCATAAAAACCGGTGCATGAAAAATACAAAGGGATAATAACAGAAAACTTGTCGACATAAGATTCAACAATAGGGTGATTGCATGAAGAGAATCATAGGCATAAAGTTGCATGTTTGCAATGTCAAAAACAACCAACACCCAGTAGAATGTTTCTACAATGTTGACGGGCATGATGACATAATCAACTTCATCCCATGCAACATTTGCGAGTAGTCTATACCTCAATATATATTCTGCTACAACGACCTGGGGTTTGACAACAGAAAACTTCTAGTCTTGAGGAGAATTTTGGAACTTTTCATAAATTTGATCAATCCTAGTCTTGAAAAAACAATATGTTGTACTAAACTTGGTCTTGTTGTTGGGGCCATACTTGCCTCTTTTCCTCAAGTAATACATTATAACATTAATGTGCTGCAACAAAAATATATTGCATTTATACTACAAGTTATCTTCAAATAATCTACACAAAACTACAAAATAAATACAATTCATCTACAATCAGAATACAAAGCTTTTACAATCAGAGTACAAATTTTATACAAATTATCTACAAAATATCTACAAATCAAATACATTGAATCTTACCGAGCCATTGAGGACTTGTCCGGGGTGTGCCAGGGAAAAGAACCACTCCTTCTTGTCAACCTTTTTCACTCCAAGATTGTAACGACCCGACCCGTCGTTTTGATCTTTTGCACCTTGCTCATCAGTTCTTGGGCATGACTTACCCCTTGTGATGGATTATGACTTATGAAAATTGTTGGTTTTGGTTTTCAGGGTAATCGGAATGAATTTGGAAGAACAGTTCTCAGTTTGAAGCTTGAAATTTGAAAGGTTTGGCCAAGATTTGACTTGTTGGTATATGATCTCGGATCAAAAATTTTATGATTTGGTTAGCTCCGTTAGGTGATTTGGGACTTAAGAGCATGATCGGAATGCATTTTGGAAGTCCGTGGAAGGTTTAGACTTGAATTGGCGAAATTGAGATTTTTGGCGTTTTTCGGTTGATAGGTGAGATTTTGATATAGGGGTCAGAATGGAATTTTGGAAGTTGCAGTAGCTCTGTTGTATCATTTGTGACGTGTGTGCAAAATTTTAGGTCATTCGGACGTGGTTTGGTTGGGTTTTTTATCAAAAGCGAAATTTCGAAGTTCTTGAAATTCTTAGGCTTGAATCCGATGTAATTTTGGTGTTTTAAGATTGTTTTGAGCATTTTGAAAGTTGGAACAAGTTTGAATGAGGTTATGGGATATGTTGGCATGTTTGGTTGAGCTCCCGAGGGCCTGGGGTGAGTTTCAGATGGTTAAACAGATCAATTTTTGACTTTGGACTTGGTAGTTTTTGCTGGTTTTGTGTTGCAGACAAATTGTTCTTCGCGTTCGCGGTCAGGGACTCGCGTCCGTGAAGGGTGTTCTTATATGTTGATATTTTTGTTCTATGCATTCGCGATGAAGGGGACGCGAATGTGAAGGTGGAGGCTTCAAGTGCATCGCGGATGCGAGACTGGGGTCGCGTTCGTGAAGAGGAGTAAGGTCGTTGGGCACCCCAGGCCTATGCGTTATGTGTTCGCGAGAGTTGGACCGCGTTCGCGAAAGCCTGGTAAGGTGAAGTATCGCATTCGCGTGTAAATTGTCTGCGTTCGCGAAGGGAAAAATGAAGAGGCAGTGAATTTGGTCTATGCGAACGCGAGAGATCGGTCGCGTTCGCGAAGAAGGTAATTTTACCTGGGGCAGAATGTTTAAAAGTGAGTTTCGCGAGCTTAAGTCTATTTTCTCCATTGTTAAATGATTTTTGGAGCTTTGGAGAAAGATTGAAGAGGGAATTGAAGGGTAACACTTGGAGGTAAGATTTTTGAACTCTGTACTCTATCCTATGTTTATTCTTACTTGTTTAATCCTGAAATATGTTGAAATTAAAGCCTAAAATTGGGGAATTAGGGCTTGGATTTGGAGAGTGTAAATTGGGAATTTGAAGGGGCAACTGAGGTCCGATTTTGATGTTCTTGGTATGTATAGACTCGTGAGAGGATGAGGATTCCACTTATGTGACTTTTATTGAATTTCGAAATGTGGGCCCGGGCGGCCGGTTTTGAGCAATTTCGGGATTTTTTTATGTAAATTGGATATTTTCGAGTGAGTTTTGTTCCCTTAGCATATTTTAATAGTTATGTATTGATTGTGGCTAGATTTGGAGCATCTGGAGGTTGACTTGTGAGTGCAAAGGCATCGCGAGCTAGAGTTTGGACTGGATCGAGGTAAGTAATGATTGTAAATGCTGTCCTGAGGGTTTGAAACCCCGGATTTCACATCATTGTGCTACTTGAGGTGACACACACGCTAGATGACGAGCGTGGAGTCGTGCACCATTTTGGATTGAGACTTGGTCCGTCCCGTACGACTGTTAAGTCGCGTATTTGATTTGAAATCTTATGATATTCCATATTTTAGAGATTGATATTATATTTTGGGTTGTATGCCATGTTTGGGGCCTTGTGCCGACCTGTTGAGACCCTTAGGGGCATTTTTACTATTTTTCCTCACTCTATTTGTTTTGAAAGCATATCCTCAGTCATGATTTACCTGTTTATTGTTTAAATCTGGTTTTATCACTAAATTCTTAAAATGTGAAAACTGTTTGGGCCGAGTTCCCTATTTTACTGATGGTCCGAGTGATCGTGAGGTTGATAATAGAGGTAGACCGAGGGTCTGATTGTGAGGTTAGTGACTGAGAGAGGCTGAGAGCCTGGTTGTGAGGATTATATGTATATGGATCGGGCTGCACGCCGCAACGATACTTATATGGATCGGGCTGCACGCCGCAGCGATACTTATATGGATCGGGATGCACGCCGCAGCGACATATATATTGGATTGCATGCCGAAGCAATATAGCGGTTGGGTTGTAGGAGCTCCTCCGGAGTTTGCACACCCCCAGTGAGCGCAGTCGACTATATATATATGGATCGGGCTGTACGCCGCAGCGATATATGGATCGGGCTGCACGCCGCAGCGGTTACTATATGGTACTTATTGAGTGTGAGTGCTGAGTGTGAGCGCTGATTGATGAGAGTTGAGTCTCGAGTGACTGAGAGGCTTGCCCGAGAGGCTGTATACATATATGAGTGATGCTTTGCCCGAGGGGCTTGTTTTGATATAATTGTTGTTTCCACCCTCTTTATACTGAGCCTCTATTCAATAATGTTGAACAAATGCTTTTAAACAACTTTCATTTAAGCTGGAGTTTTTATGAGATGTTTGGAATTTAATCACTGATTTGGCTTTGTTATTTTCACTGAGATTTTTATGATATGAGGTGTTTATGATTCCTGTTTTGCCCGAGGGGCTGTGTACGAACTATGTTTTGCTCGATGAGCCGATTATGATTTTCATCTCTTTAATTATAAATTGTATTGAATCCCTACCGAAACTATTGGAAAGCATTTTCAAATGATTTTTACCAAAATCTGGATTTTAAATAAGACGATTGACTCGTATTCTGATTTGAAAGACTGTTGTGCTTATTGAGTTTATCATAAATGTGGATTCATCATTTCCTACTACTCAGTCTTTATTTACTCTTATTACTTACTGGGTTGGAGTACTCACATTACTCTCTGCACCTCGTGTGTAGATTCAGGTATTTCGGAACCCGGTAGCGGGTGTTGATTGCTCATACGCGGAGCCATCAGAGTTAGCAAGGTGGCTGCACGACGTTCGCAGCACTGCTTCCTTCCTTTCATTTTTATTATTATACTTAGTACATTTTTGACTTTTTTTGTTGTATTCAGACCTTGGTAGATGCTCATAACTAGTGACACCCCGATGTCGGGCTTGTATGTAATTTCTGTACTGTTCATTCAAACTTATATTATGAAACATTTGTTAAATTAAAGGCTTAAAAATAACTCTTAATGATTAAATGGTTAAAATAGGTGTTGTGTCGGCTGGCCTTGTCTTCACGAGAGGTGTCATCATGACCAGGTCTGAGTTTTGGGTCGTGACAAGTTGGGATCAGAGCCTAGGTTACATAGGTCTCACGAGTCATAAGCAGGTTTAGTAGAGTCTCACCGATCGATACGGAGACGTCTATACTTATCCTCGGGAGGCTGCAGAACCTTTAGGAAAACCTTCACATTCTTGAATTCTTATCGTGCGTCCTTGATTCAGCTTGAAAATTAACTCTTTGAATTCCTTCCACGTGTTCGTATGCGCGCATGAACGCTCGGTATTAGATGTGCATCAATTGCTTGTGATTCCCTAATCAAGGGACGAGGTATGATCTCTGTGTGTTGATATCAGTTAGTCTGGAGGACTCGAGGCCGAATTTTTTGCCTATAGCTCGAGCCCTGAGCTGTTGATTTTGTGAGCGCGTGCTTCTGGATCTATATGTTCTGTTGTGTCCCTATTAAGGGGAGTAATGACTGGATAGCTACGTGATGAGTATGTTATGACTGTGAGGTGTATTCATATGATTTGGAAACGACGAGAAGGATCTGCTGGAGGATAAAAGAACTATTAGGTGCTTGATTTCCATCTTGATTCGAAGTATAGCCCCGAGTTATGGGTGTGTGAAGAATCTTTTCATGTTTCCTAGTTGGGAGTGAAGTAAATTTCATATTGCGGTATGAGTTCAAACTCAGGAAGACTAAGTGACTACGTAATGTTTATGATGGTGGAAGGTATACAAAAATGTTAGTTGGAGGCAAAGAAGGTGGGTTATCTACTGCGGAGTATTCTGAGGTTGTGTGATCCTTATGTTGTCTGTTAGGAGATCTTATTTACAAGTGTAATATATGTGTTGCAATTTAAATTTGGGTCGCTTAAGAGAGTGGGGTTCAACTGTTATGAGAGTGAATGCGAGATTTGCATAAGATTTAAAGTACTAGGTGGTCCGTGTTTCACGAGAGTATGAAGGGTTGAGTTTAATCTCACTATGGTATTATGGAAGTAATAAAGTATATGCGTTATGAGTTATTGAGTGTGTTTTGATCTATGGCTTTGAGCCAAGTGGGAGAGTCTCCTATTGATTAGTTGATTGCACGGTTATGTGCTATGTTGGTTCCAGTTTGAGGCATACTGGTGAATCAGTTATGGCCTATGGAGATTGAGACCGAGGATGGCTCAAGTAAAGGAATTTTTTTTTTTACAAAGGTTGCAGTATGCTTCATAGGTGTGTGAGAATCATGGAATGTCTTGAGTTGTTGTTGGTAAAGGATGCTCGGTGCATAGAGCAGGAAGTTGCTTGGTTGTATTGGGATGAGGTTGCATTTTGTAGTGTCTGAAGTGTTAATGAGGCATGAGTTGTTTTGGTTCTTTTGATCGGGCTACTTGCGGTTTGAGTAGAGTGGATAACTCTCGAGAATGGTTCTAATGTGTTCAAGATTTTACATGTAACAATTGGGTATTTTCAAGTTGTATGTGTGGCTAGAAACTGAGTTTTCATTGGAAGATGTCAAGATTTGTGGCATTTCTATATCAATTATGGGATTATATGTATCAGTATCAGGAAGGTAAAGGTAACGGATTTAGATTCACAGGAAGTCTCTTCAGAGTAAAGTATTTTGAATGTGATGCTTTTGGGAATATTTAAGAGAGTATTCAGCGGCTTATGAGTCTTAGACGGTGTGGTTTTGTTCTTGGGTCTCGTGTGAAAAGTCTGGGTTGAGGAATTGTGGTGTTGTAGTAAGAAGAAGTGTCAAACTGACGGTAGATCAAAAGGAAACTCGGATAGATGTGATAGCTTGGTAGTAGGCCGGATCGGTGTGGTAAGGATATGATTAGTTCTTTGGATACTTATGAGGTAATGAGTTTATACAGGTGTTTCGCGACAATGCTCTTGGGTTTTAGTGGCCTGCGTAGCTTGGTTGAGTTAGAAGGATTCAGTCTTGATGGTTTAGTTTTGTGCAAATGAAATTTGGAGAGTTCTTGATGGCTTTCTGCCACAGTTTGGAGGTGTACGTTTTCTACTAGCATGAGGAGCATGGGAGGTGTAGTGATTTTCTTCTAGATGGGTTCAATGGAAAGTTCTTGGCTAATTGAGTACGTAGCTTCTTGTGGCCTGGAAGGGATATGAAGTTCTCGTGGTTATCCTAGGATGGTACGGTTTATGCAGTATGTTGTGTAGGATTGAGATTTGTATATGTTAGGACACGGTTCAGATTCGAAAGGAGGGTCAAAAATTCTTAGATATCATGGGCAGCTTCAGGTGACTAGATAAATGAGATCACTGATTGGTGTGGCTTGATGAGGGTATAACATTTCAGAAAGGGCGATATGTTTGAGTTACAGATGCTTTATTGGTATTGCGGCACTATCTTGTTTGATCGACGAATGATATTTGAGTTTGCTTGGTGGCTCAGAAGAATTATAGGTGTACCTCTCATGAGATGATTGAGTACTAGAGGTATGTTATATATGCAAGTGGCGAAATTGGGATCAGATATGGTAATTCGTGTGCTTTATGGACTTGGAGAGTAGAAGTCCTCATATACAGGTTAGCTCGTGGTTGTGGACGGCAAAGATGTGGGTAAGTTAGTCAGTTGATAGTGTGTTCTATGATTCAGTCATTGTGAACCTTCGAAGGGTTATTTATCTGTTGTGTGTGACTAGAGTTGATGTATGGTTCATTGGTAGACCTATATGAATATGTGTTTTGCATCGAGACGGCTTTGTTGACTTCGAGTTGCTATTGGTGAGAGATGTATTGATTCGGTTGTTATTGATCTATTAGTAATCAGGGGGGATCTATGAGTTACCCTTCCATGTTGCGAGCCGTTAGGATTTGTTGGTTATAGGCACATGTGGTGCTGCTTTATTAAGGCCTCTCTATGGAATTCGAGCGAGAAGAGTACTGGGTATTGCTTGGTGGATGGCGTATCGGTTATGTCCTTTCGAGTTGTATGGTGTTATGTAATTGCTTCGCGGTGGTTACGATGATCGCTTCTGCTTTAGACATCATATTGCGCGCGGTTGTCGATTTTGAGCATTGTGACTTAAGGTGTTTCATGCGGACCAGTATTTGGATGAGGTCGCGCATTGGAGCGAAGATATGTGGAGGTATGATCCTGCGGGTTAGATTCATGTGTTCTGTTTCTACAATGTGTGGCGGGTTCTCAGTCTTGTGGTGGTGGTACTAGTGAGCTTACGGTACAGCTCTTTCATTTGAGTCATTTTCATGATTAGAGTAAGTTCGGATTGTGGCTTATTGGTGCGCGGGTTGCACAAGTTGTGGCTTTAGCCTGTATTGATGTGTCATGTCACCAGAGTAATAGTGTAGGGTTAGATGAGATCGTTCGGGTCTTTAATGAATACAAACGGATTCGATTTCAGCATGATAGAAGATTAACATCGAGGTTCAGCGCAGAAATTTGATATGGTCTTTGCCAAAGGAGAAGTGGCTTCATGAATGGTTGATCTGATAAAAACAATTATGGCTTATTGCGTGTTTTATTTATCAATGGCAGTATATGAGAGTATTGGAATGAGACTTTAGTTTATAAGAGGTTCTCTATCGATATTCAGTTGTTGCGTGCAGCTGCTATGACTAGAAGTTATCGCTACAAGTGTTTTAGTTATGTAGTATGTCATGTAATTGCACCTAAGGTTGCAGGTATATGTTATTACAGCTTGTTTGGGCCTATTCAGAGTATAAATGCAAGATTTTGATCTTGTGGATGATTTCAGAAGTGGAAATGTGGTTCTAAGGCTTATGGGCTAGGTTGGATGGTGAAATTTCAGTTACATTGTGTTATCGGACCTATATGAGATAGGGTGATGTGGGATCACCCCCGGGTATGTTCATGGTAAGGTTATTCAACGATTGCTTGAATTTTGGAGCAACTCTGGGCACGTTCGAGGACGAACGTATGTTTAAGTAGGGGAGGATGTAACGACCCGACCAGTTCTTTTGAGCTTTTGCACCTTGCTCGTCAGTTCTCAGGCATGACTTGCCCCGTGTGATCGAATATGACTTATGTAAAACGTTGGTTTTGGTTTTCAGGGTAATCGAAATGAATTTGGAAGAACAGTTCTCAGTTTGAAATTTGAAAAGCTTGACCAAGATTTGATTTGTTGATATATGATATCAGATTGGAATTTTTATGATTTGGTTAGCTTTGTTAGGTGATTTGGGACTTAGGAGCGTAATCGGAATGCATTTTGGAAGTCCGGGGAAGGTTTAGGCTTGAATTGGCGAAATTGAGATTTTGGCATTTTCCGGTTGATAGGTGAGATTTTGATATAGGGCTCAGAATGGAATTCTGGAAGTTGCAGTAGCTCCATTGTGTCAATTGTGATGTATGTGCAAAATTTCAGGTCATTCGAACGTGGTTTGGTTGGGTTTTTGATCAAAAGCAGAATTTGGAAGTTCTTTAAATTCTTAGGCTTGAATCCGATGTGATTTTGGTGTTTTAATATTATTTTGAGCATTTCGAAGGTTGGAACAAGTTTGAATGAGGTTATGGGATATGTTGGCATGTTTGATTGAGGTCCCGAGGGCCTCGGGTGAGTTTCGAATGGTTAAACGGATCAATTTTGGACTTTGGAATTGGCAGTTTTTGCTGGTTTTGTGTTGCAGACAAATTGTTCTTCGCGTTCGCTGTTAGGGACTCGCGTTCGCAAAGGGTGTTTTTATATGTTGATATTTTTGTTCTACGCATTGGTGAGGAAGGGGACGCGAACGCGAATGTGGAGGCTTCATGTGCATCGCAGACGTGAGACCGGGGTCGCGTTCGCAAAGAGGAGTAAGGTCGTTGGGCACCCCAGGCCCATGTGCTATGCGTTCACGAGAGTTGGACCGCGTTCGCGAAAGCCTGGTAAGGCGAAGTATCGCGTTCGCATGGAAATTGTCCGCGTTTGCGAAGGGAAAAATGGAGAGGCAGTGAATTTGGTCTACGCAAATGCGAGAGACCGGTCGCGTTCGCGAAGAAAGTAATTTTACCTGGGGCAGAATGTTTAAAAGTGAGTTTCGCGAGCTTTGGTCTATTTTCTCCATTGTTGAACGATTTTTGGAGCTTTTGAGAAAGATTGAAGAGGGAATCGAAGGGTAACACTTGGAGATAAGATTTTTGAACTCTATACTCGATCCTTTGTTGATTCTTACTTGTTTAATCATGAAATATGTGGAAATTAAAGCCTAAAATTGGGGAATTAGGGCTTGGATTTGGAGAGTGTAAATTGGGAATTTGAAGGGGCAATTGAGGTCCAATTTTGATGTTCTTGGTATGTATAGACTCGTGAGAGGATGAGGATTCTACTGATGTGACTTTTATCGAATTCCGAGATGTGGGCCCAGGGTGCCGAGTTTGAGCAATTTCAGGATTTTTGATGTAAATTGGATATATTCGAGTGCGCTTTGTTCCCTTAGCATATTTTAATAGTTATGTACTGATTGTGGCTAGATTTGGAGCATCCGAAGGTCGATTCGTGAGGGCAAAGGATTTGTGGGCTAGAGTTTGGATCGGATCGAGGTAAGTAATGATTGTAAATGTTGTCCTGAGAGTTTGAAACCCCGGATTTTACATCGTTGTGCTATTTAAGGTAACACACACGCTAGATGATGAGCGTAGAGTCATGCACCATTGGGGATTGAGACTTGGTCCGTCCCGTACGACTGTTAAGTCGCGTATTTGATTTGAAATCTTATGATATTCCATATTTTAGAGATTGATGTTATATTTTGGGTTGTATGCCATATTTGGGGCCTTGTGCCGACCTGTTGAGACCCTTAGGGGCATTTTTACTATTTTTCCTCACTCTATTTGTTTTGAAAGCATATCCTCAGTCATGATCTACCTGTTTATTGTTTAAACCTAGTTTTATCACTAAATTCTTAAAATGTGAAAACTATTTGGACCGAGTTCCTTGTTTTACTGATGGTCCGAGTGATCGTAAGGTTGATGACTGAGATAGACCGAGGATCTAATTGTGAGGTTGATGACTGAGATAGACCGAGGGTCTGATTGTGAGGTTAATGACTGATAGAGGCCGAGGGCCTGGTTGTGGGGATTATATACCCTTAGGGGCATTTTTACTATTTTTCCTCACTCTATTTGTTTTGAAAGCATATCCTCAGTCATGATCTACCTGTTTATTGTTTAAACCTAGTTTTATCACTAAATTCTTAAAATGTGAAAACTATTTGGACCGAGTTCCTTGTTTTACTGATGGTCCGAGTGATCGTAAGGTTGATGACTGAGATAGACCGAGGATCTAATTGTGAGGTTGATGACTGAGATAGACCGAGGGTCTGATTGTGAGGTTAATGACTGATAGAGGTCGAGGGCCTGGTTGTGGGGATTATATATCTATGGATCGGGCTGCACGCCGCAATAATATATATATATATGGATCGGGCTGCACGCCACAACGATATGTACATAGATCTGGCTGCACACCGCAGCGATATAGCGCTTGGGCTGTAGGAGTCCCTCCAGAGTCTGCACAACCCCAGTGAGCGCAGTTGACTATATATATATGGATCGGGCTGCACGCCGCAACGATATATGGATAGGGCTACACGCCGCAACGATTACTATATTGTACTTATTGAGTGTGAGTGTTGAGTGTGAGCGCTGATTGATGAGAGTTGAGTCTTGAGTGACTGAGAGGCTGTATACATATATGAGTGATGCTTTAATTTGTCTGAGGGGCTTTTTTTTATGAAATTGCTATTTTCATTCCTCTTTATACTCCTCTTTATACTGAGCCTCTGTTCAAAAATGTTGAACAAATGCTTTTAAACAACATTCATTTAAGCTGGAACTTTTATGAGATGTTCGGAATATAATCACTGATTTGGCTTTGTTATTTCCACTGAGATTTTTATGATATGAGGTGTTTATGATTCCTATTTTACCCGAAGGGCTGTGTATGAACTACGATTTGCCCGAGGGGTCGATTATGAATTTCATCTCTTTAATTATAAATTGTATTGAACCCCTACTGAAACTGTTGAAAAGCATTTTCAAATGATTTTTACCAAAAGCTAGATTCTAAATGAGACGATTGACTCGTATTCTGATTTGAAAGCCTGTTGTGCTTATTGAGTTTATCATAAATGTGGATTCATCATTTCCTACTACTCAGTCTTTATTTACTCTTATTACTTATTGGGTTGGAGTACTCACATTACTCCCTGCACCTCGTGTATAGATTCAGGTATTTTAGAACTCGGTAGCGGGTATTAATTGCTCAAACGCAGAGCTATCAGAGTTAGCAAGGTGGTTGCACGACGTTCGCAACACTGTTTCCTTCCTCTCATTTTTATTACTGTACTTGTTACATTTTTGACTGTTTTTGTTGTATTCAGACCTTGGTAGATACTCATGACTAGTGACACTTTGCACTGTTTATTCAGACTTATATTATGAAACATTTGTTAAATTAAAGGCTTAAAATGACTCTTAATGATTAAAGGGTTAAAATGGGTGTTGTGTCGGCTGGCCTTGTCTTCACGAGAGGCGTCATCACGACCAGGTCTGAGTTTTGGGTCGTGACAAAGATCTAACCATGGCTTAATTTGGTTGTCCTTTATAGAATACGGATCCTTCCTCCTATATAAACGAATAAAAATTAAAATAAAATTGTTGAATGAAGTGGATGTGTAAAAGATGAATACTGGAATAAAAATAACAAATTGTGCAAACTAACCTCTTTGTACCTGTATTGGTACCGTGGTATAACCACTTGTGGAATTGATCCAACAACTCAGGATCTACATTTTGACCAATAACACTCGTAAATAGGTGCTTGAGGTGAAAAATTTGAGGTCCAACCAAGGTGCTACCACCAAAACTGTATAAAGGGAGAAATGGTGATCGGGCATGCTTTCCCGGCTGCCTTGTTCTACCTTGATGCACAGGTGTTGTTTCATCTTGTATAGGCTCGCCGAACTTAACCAACTGGGAGAAGTTATCAGACAGCTCGAAATCATCAAGTGTAACCTCCTTCTTCTCACCTCCGGAGTCTTCTGAATTACCTACATTCACATACTCTGCCTCTTCACCTACATTGTCATCTTCCTCATTCTACTGTTCTCTTTGAGCTGCTATTGTCACTCCGTGAATTGGAGATTGTGCATGCATATCTTCCCTCTCTGTAACACCATATATATCTAACTTAATAGAATAGTAAAAATATTGAAACATAAAGCAAATATCTCTGAATATAATTTCATACCTGTGTTCTCTTCATCAACTGCCCCTTCAAAATGTGTATATAAATAAACACGTGTTGGATGATTTTCTTCACCAAGTGCACCTTCAACATGTTCTGTTTTGTTCATTAAAAATGTTAAATCATACTGGATAGTAGTGACTTGACAGTTTAAGAAGATATGTAGGTGTGTTATAAGATCTACATAAATCTGTAGAGTTGTGCCAATATGCTGTATTTATTTTTATATATTTTGTATATATAATGTAGATAAATTATAGTTATGGTGTAGATAACTTGAAGATATTTTGTAGATAATTGTAGATAAAGTGAAGTTATTTTGTAGATACCTATTTTGCTGGTATTGGCCTGCACTGGCTCCACTAGTAAACTGAAATTACTGATTGTTCTTGTCTTTTGGTTGGTCAATATTTTTGGTTGACCTCCCAGCAAACTGAAAGTTTTATATTAGTTAGGATATATATTTTAGAGGTGACATAAATAGTTTTGTTAATATGAATAAAATTCAAACGTTGCCTTTGGATTAACTTGATCAATTGGACTGTTTATCACCTACAAAACAGTCTTGACTAACTCATTTATTAGCACTCGAAGGCTACCTAGTTCTTCAAAGACATCTTTCCTAAAATCTTCAAGCTTTTCATCGACCTACATATTAAAAAAATAAATTCATAGTTCACTTCAGAATATATCTTAACATACATTAAAGAATAGATGCACTATTATGTATACATCACAATGTTGTTTAGGAATACACGTTACCTTCTCAAGACCTCTTTTTAACTTTCTTATTTTACGAAGAATAGACTCCTTGTCCTCTTTTCCAATTGATTCTTTGGGTTAATGGAGGAGCATCAACTTTGGGATCCTCAGAAACATGTTCAATCTCTTCAATTATGTACTCAACTTTATCAGGAAAAGACATCACTGAAAGCTCTTCAGGTAATTCATTTATGTTGGTGAACTAAATGAGGGGAAGAAACAAATTAGATTGATTAAGGCAGAATATGTATGTGATATTTTATAGATAAATTGTATAATCATAAATAAAAAACATTAACCTTCATCCATTCAGGCTTGATCATTCTGTCTTCAATTGCAGCTAACCAAATCTGACCCTTACTAGTTGACCAGTTAAGTATGTGAGGGATTGAATTAGAAATCCTTGTAGCTATATTAGTATTGACGGAGGAGCAACACTCATACAACCATACTTGCATGGCTAGTGGGAATCCTCGAATGAGATAAGAATGAACGAAAGGATTTAGCCTGTGCCTAACTGATTTAATCAACTGTCTGTAAGACTGAATACCCCAATGGAAATGACTCGTACTGACCGGGTTCCACCAAATAAAACCTAAAATGATCTACCAACCCAATATGGCCTCTCTCTAAAGGACAAATGAAGAATTCTATGAGATATAGAATACATAACTTTACTGCATCCTCATCATTTACCCAGCTTTTGTTGGTTATTATCTGTTTTAGGGATGTCTTCTCCATTTTTACCTTGTTTGGAAAGTAACTGCTCATTATTTTACTGACATAATTAGGAGTGTAATCAAAGTCTGTCACCTCGGTATGACATCTAAGACCAGTTATTACTGCAAACTCTCTCAATCCAAAATCTAACCTCTCACCTTTTAACTCAGCTGAAAAATATGAAGCATCAGATGAATTCAATTCATACTTCATAAGAAGATGAATAGCTTGATTTTGCATGCATAAATTGGGAAATGACAGTAAATAACCAAAGCATGTCTTCTCGAATAGCTTCAAACCATTTGGAGACAAAAGCTCTTTAATTTGGCTAGGAATGCTAGGGTCACATAATGTCTGGAATCTAAGCACCCCATAATCAATATTATGGGATGCAAAATAATGTCCATTCTGGATAAAATATAAATAATCTCACATTAATACAGTGCTTAAAAAACATAGATACATTTGCAATTTATCTACAAAATAACTTCAAAAAAATATACAACATATCAATAATTTTAAACAAATAAATAAAACTACAATTAATCTTCAAAATGAAGACAACTAATCTCACATTAATTCAGTGCTTAAAAAACATAGATACATTTGCAATTTATATACAAAAAATCTACAAAGGAGAAAGAACACAGATTATGTAGATTTTTAACAACTAAAATAAATTAAACGAAATAACTAGTGAAGAAATTACTAAATTCTTACCTTCACCAATGACTGTTTCCGAACATTATTAGGAGATTTAACACTAGGGTTTTTTTTGAATTTTTCTTCTCTTTGGAAGTTTTTGAACTGGGAGACACCTTCGCTTTCTTTCTAGGTTTACAGATAGGCACATCTTCTACAAAATGATCATCGAACACTATCTCTTTTCGTTTCTTTTCCGCTTGTTTGATTGGCCTCGAAGATTCTCCAGCATCGAAATCATATTTTTGTTTAGTTCTAGCTTCATCCCTGATTTGACGCGGAGAAAGACTATGCTTCTTATCTACAATTGCATGTACAGATTTCCCTTGCTTTTTGGGTGAATGTGGTGATAATACACCCAAATCGAAAGAAGATATATCAGCTTCTCTAGTTTTTTTAGGACTGTGCTTTGAAGGTTTGTTCTTCTTCATAGAGAAAATTTGAAGCTGAAGGTAAATGTGTGTATGAACTTTGAAGATTTGACTTCAATTTTGACTGGTTGTAGAAGAAAAAACTTGAAATTGGACGTTAATGGTGGGGATTTGGAGGAATATACGGTACCATTAAATTAGGAGGGATGTACGATACAATTAATGTACCGTTAAAACATATAATGGTATATAATTGGTAATAGGTATACTAAATGTAATTATATCAAATCTTAAACATAGTCAAATATAGAATAAAGTTACCATATACTATTTGCATTTATTAGCTTGTCACTTGGCTTAACCACAATACAATTATATATGGTAACTTTCTTGCTTTAATATATACTCCATATATATTTCCAAATAAAAAAAAGTTAGGGTTCTGCCGTTCAGTGCTGCCACCATCTGCCGAATGCCGTAAACTTTCCGGTGTGTATACTCTTTCTTGCTTATAAGTTAAACCCTTCTTCCTTCTTAAGTTCTTCTTTTCTGATTTTTTTCATGTTTTTCTCTTATATTTCCTATTTGACAATTTATATAAAATTTGATTTTTAATCTTTGATTTTAGGTCAAAGATTCTAGGTCACGATCCTTTTTAAAATCTATAATCCATACCCTTAAAATTCTAGTTGTGCCTCTGACTGAGGCGTAGCCTATTTGAATATGAGAGACCGGGATAGATAGTTTTGGAGCAGATTATCTGAAAATGGTGAACGCTCTTGTAAATAGAGCAGCCACGGTGAATCAGGCCACGACCTACCTTAGAAATCTGAGCACTGCGACCCCTACTAACAACCCTCCAACGACGTCGTCAGCCGATGGACCTAAGAAGCCCAAGCGGGAGAAGAAGAATCTTTTTGAGGTTGCTCAGTTTCTGCCTAATTGGGGTATCAGTTATCACATGTCCAAGACTCATTGGACCAGTGTCTCCTATGAAATTACAAAAATCAATCTTTATAAGGTAACTCTCCTTTCTCTGGAGAAGTAATAGTTGTAATACATTGGCGTGCATTTGGGTTTACTTTCTAGGGTTTAAGGGTTTATGTGTAATTTTTTAATTGGGTTTCATTTTAAGTTTGCAGGATGGTAGACATGGTAATGCTTGGGGACTCGCTTATAAAGATGGCGAGTCATGGATATACTGTTTCTTAAGCATTATAGATTGAGAATTGCATTCTTTCGGCTTTTAATTAATAATTAGAAGTGTTGAGCTCTGAATTCCTCATTTGGATGATCTCAAGTGTCAAACTTTTTCGGGCATTTTCTATACCTTGAACTAATTTTACGTTAAACGATGATGATCAACAAACTGTAGGCAATACCAAGTGTAATTGTTATTAAGCAACTTACCCTTGTAGGAATAAGTGGGAGACCTAGATAATACCTATTTGCCTTAAGAACATATTATGTAGTAATGGAATGAAATACATCTAAATAAAGCAGAATGGATATAGAGGATTCATATAGCAACTGATTTGGGAACGAGGTGTAGTATTTTCTTATTGATGACCTGTAAAATTATGATCTTTAATGCAAACATCTAGCTCGTTCTTAGGGTTTAGTTTCTACATTTGTTTTACTTGGAGTAGCCGGTAATAAGCATATATAGTTGATAACTTTAGCGTATTGTTAATAGCTTCACTTATATCTTCAACTCTTCCTGTCTGGAATTCTATCAAAAATCGCCTCCCTCAAACAGGAATCATCTTGGTTTGTTATATATTTTAGCTATGTAATTAGATGTTGTTCTCTGCTATTTATCAACAGACTAGATTTCTTTCTTGTTTTTCATACATCAGTTGTAGCATCTTATTGGCGCTTTTTGAATGCAAAAACTGACTAGTATATTCTTCTTTTTCTGTCTTCTAATCTGGTAGTCATGCTGTTGAGAGTGAGTGACATTGAGCTTGTATCACACAAAAATTCTTGTATTAGCCTTTTTGTTCTGAGAGTATGATGCTTTATCTATATTTT
This sequence comes from Nicotiana tabacum, assembly GCF_000715075.1. Classification (NCBI taxonomy): domain Eukaryota; kingdom Viridiplantae; phylum Streptophyta; class Magnoliopsida; order Solanales; family Solanaceae; genus Nicotiana; species Nicotiana tabacum. The sequence goes on from NC_134087.1 coordinate 113,031,428, forward strand.
ACAATTATCTAGTCGATGACAAGTACTCTTTCTATCCCAAAAAGGATGATACTTTTTGAGTTTCGAGAGTTAAACTTCGTAACTTTGACCATAAATTCTTACATAGAATTTTTAAGTTTTTTAAATAAAATTTATTTATTTTCAAAACTACATAAAAAGTACTATAAGTTACAATAATTAACAATTTAAAATCTTTAAAAGATATATGAAAAAGTCATGGTCAAAGAACAACGCGTTCAACTCTCGAAATCTTAAAAGTATCATCCTTTTTGGGACGGAGGGAGTGTGAGTTTTCTGGAGTTTAGTAAATGAAGATTATCAAAGTTGGAGTTTAGTAAATAAAAAACGGGGATCTATTTTAATCTGGATTTTTGAATTTCATGTGAGTTTTGCCAAAAACTTAAGAGCTTATTAGGAAGTGGACGATAAAGGAACACAGAGGACCAAATATGGCGAATGTGAATGCCTTGAGCTGTATTAGATCTTATCAAAAGAAACATTGGATGTATATCACCTCTTATTGCTTGATATATTGAGATAGAAATGAAAAAAAATCTTTGCCGTATCTTGGTTCTTCTTTTACATTATTTAAAAAAAAGAAAAGAAATAAGGCTCTCTTCCTTAAGCATAGGCCAGCTCCAATTAGTAGAGCAATTTTGTGAATAGCTGATTCTTTATCTGTGGTGAAAAGAAAAATATTTACGTACATAGTTTTGCATATTTTTTCAGAAGATATGTGGATGCTTCTTACATGAACCCTTGGGTGGATTGTGGTATACTGACGTTTGTTAATGCGGAGTCTGACAATACTCAATTAGAATTCTTAAAACTAAATACGATGTCTAAACACTGTATGACTCCACCATACGTAGCACAACTCGTCTAAAGGTTAGAAGGTTAACTTTCAGATATTAAAAATTGTATACAATTGTTTGCTCAGAGAGAGGTATATTATTCGTGGAGTGATGATAAAATTGTTGATGTGAAATGGGCTTACACTGAACGCTTTTTATTGTCTGGGCTTAGTGGGAGAGAAGGAGGTCACAGTAATTAGTAAGGAAGTACCTGTAAAAGCTGTGGTAAAAAACAAAACTGTTCTCTAGATTCTTTCTGATGAAGTTTTTTATTTTATATTTTGGGTTGGGGGTTGGGGAGATCTTTAATTGGAAGTATTAGAGGTAACAGAAAAAGTTTTGGGGGTTCAGTTGCAAAAGAAGATTTGCACCCATCTCAAGTAATAGCTTCTTGTTAGATAAATTATGGTGATCTTAAGTATGAGTCATGGGTTGGTTTTGGATTTGTTTCCCTGGATGCATCTCTTCGGTTTCTGGCACAGGAGTTTTTTAGAATAAGGTTGGAAAGAAAGAAAGAAAGAAAGAGGAACTCCTGTTATGTTCTTATTGCAGGACTGCTAGTTGATTGCCTGTTTTACTATTATATGCAGTCTAACAACTCAATGGTGCTTCTTCATCCAGCTTTACCAGTAAACTATGGGACAAAGGATTAAGAGGAACTTAGTCCCAAAAGGGCTATTTAAATTCCATTACGCAACAGACTACTAATTTTTTATCTGACTATCTCACTTCCAATTGATGATTTTTCTTTAGGTCGTTTTCACAGATATTTGTATGAACTTTAAATCATTCCTATTTACTTGCTACTAATATTTCTATTTTTAATATTCGTCTTCTAGAAGTAACTAAAACAGTCTTCCGTTCAAGTTTACCAATTGCTGATGCACACAAGAAAATGAGTGGTGTACATAAGAGGTGCTGGAAGTACATTGCAAATTTCAAGAAAGCTGAAGGAAGTCTTGATCAAATAAAGAAAGCTGAAGAAAATACCCCAAATTCAGATGTTGAAGCTGCTTGAGGCAGTTTCCTTGATCTCATTAACTGCTCTAGCATTGGAATCTTCATTGCAACTTCTTTTTGTTTGTGGTGGCATCGTGTCAATGAGGTAGTATTCAGTGAAGCTTTAGTCTGTTGCCTTCTGTCATGAAGTTATAGCACCTAGTCTGCCTTATTTTAGAAAGAAGTGATGGAAATGTGGACTCATTTCAGAAACTAGCTCATTTTAGTTTTTAATAATAGATATTTTTATTTACTGCACCCTAATGGTTCACTCCTTTGCAGCCCCAGCTTCATGAGAGAAAAAGAAAAGAAAGATTTGCTCTAGTTCCCCAAGCTTTTCCGATCGTTCTTTTTCATCTCTTCCTTCTTTTTTTTTGTACTATCCCTCATAGTGTATTTTGTGTAACATCAAGGGGAAGGATCATAATATCTTGACTAGTGTCGTCTTCTAAAAAATATACAGAGTTCTTTTTTACTTTCAGAATATTATATTACTGCTTGGTGGGGTAGTCAGGGACAACTTGGGTAAAGCTTTGATGGCATATGCTTTACCTTTGGGACCATGTACATGTACTAGTAACGTGGCTGAGGCTAAGGCACTTCTATTTTGACTGAAGTGGTGCATTAGCATGGGTCATGACTTGATTATTGGAGCAACTGACTTTCTGCATCTGTATAAATGCATCCTGGTCTATTCCATGGAGGATTAAAGAAATTGTGGCTGAGATTAGACATTTGGTGGCCAGTCATAGTTTATTCATTAAACATTGCTTCAGGAAAGCTGATAACGCCCAACTATGCCTTTTAAAGGACAAAGTGGCCGCTGCAAATATAATCCAATTTTAAGTCCGGAATCGAATCCTCAGGGAACTAACCTATCTATTACACTTTTCGGCAATGTTATTATCAACTCAATCAATCTCTAGATGCAAGATTTTTGCTCAATTAAGATTGGATTTTTGTTTAATTACTTCAAATACTATGAAAACAACAGTAAGCTAAAACAAAGATAATTCAATGGTAAAAAGGTCTAGGGCAGTGATTTCCCCAATTGCTAGTTTAGGTCTTGACTCTTCCGCTACAATCTCGATGTAATACTCTATAAGGATTAAGAGTTATGGTTTATCGTAATTATCTCTCGATCAACTACAATAATTTACTAGAGCATTCTCTCGAACTACTCTAGGTGACAATATGTGTGCAACTCTAAATTATACCACCAAAGTTCCGTTATCTTTAAACCCACTTTTAAGTTCAAGTAATGAATCTCTTCAATTACCCAAAAGTGGTGTTGTTCAACAGCTATCTAACTTAATACTCTTTCTCAAGAAATATAAGGTAATTAGACACGATTAATCAAGGGCCCATTCAATTAATCACCATACAAAACGTAGTTGAACAATCATATCATAAATTCGGCTCGATTATAATAACTTGAGTCAAAACTTCAACCAACAATTGGTTCCATCAACCCTAGATAAGTGTTTAGCTGCTCATAATAAAATAAGAGAAAACTACTAAATTGTTCATAATGTAAAATTGCAAGAATTAAAAGGAGATAGAAAAACTCTAATGTTTTGTTAATCTTCTCACACTTCTTCTTGCCTCCAAATATAGTTTTTTTTTAAAAAACTTGGAATAATCTTGGGCGAGTTTCTAAAGCTTATAAGGGTTTACAAAAGTTTTCCCGAAATTACACTTTGGTCATCAAACTTCCAGCAGTGTGAACAGTGCACCGCGGTCGCGGTCACGGTCGCGGCCAAACGCGGTCGACCACGGTGAGAGCTAACCTTTCTTCCTTACGATTTTAATCTATCGCGGTTCACCGTGGTCGCGGTGGACTTCTTGCCCAGGCCATTTTCTGTTTCTTAGTGCTCAGGTACTTCTCGAGTGGGCGTTTTCTTCACATTATCGCCTCCTAAACACTCCATGTTGCTTCCTCTCATATAATATTCCCTGCGAAACAAAAGAACACTATTCAGAGCATTTTGTTGGCAATTTATCTATAAAACAATAATAAAGTATGGTCATATTAAGGTGTAAATATCAACTATATAGCCTACTATCAACACCCCACACTTAAATTATTGCTAGTCCTCGAGCAATCCACCACACTCCATCAAAATTCCTTCCCTAAGCTTTTCCCTTAACGACTAACACCATGAACATTTTACAAAAGTTGCACCTAGTAGTGAACAACCTTTACCTCAAGAGTCAAACCTTTTGTACCATGCAACATTTGCACTTACTCAAACTACTCTATACAAGAGTCAAGACTTATCTTTCCTTTGTGAATCACATGCCCTCACATCACACAAGAGAGTAGTTCCACATATAATGATAATTAGAACAAGCAGGAACTAAGATAGACAAAATTTGCTCACTCTCAAAAAGAACATTCACATGCCACAAAGATGCACCATAGGCTTGCCCGTAGTGTAATACTTTACTAATTGAGCCCACTCAGTCTAAGATCAATAGGACTTTACTTGGTTGTAATATAGGCTAAGGGACGGGTAGGATATATTTAGATATAGTGACTAACCTCCCTAAGCACTTTTAATACAATTACATTAAACTTAAAGATCATAGTTGTGCCAACCAAACACTCCACCTTATTTGTTTAAAATAACCTCATCCATTAGGTGCAATTTGTACACGCCACCACTTATCAACCACTATAATTATTTATAACCCATATTTTTTTTCGTGGTGCTTTTTCTTTTATGCTTCAAAATTTCACACCTTTTCTCTATCTCAATGGTTCCACTCAAAAACCAAATCACCACCCCATACTTTTGTTTTTGAATATTTCCACTACCATTCAAGTGCTTCTTGGGAGGTAAAAGGGTTCAAACGACAAGCTATTCAAACAATTGGGTAAGGTTCGCAATGTGGTTGCCAAAGAAATAGGCTTATAGGCTCGATGAGGTTAACTAAGATGTATTGCATTCAGGTGGGTTTACTTTATTATGTCTGGCTCAACAAAGAAATGCCTATATCACTTTTAAAAATGAAAGAAACTACTATTTCGCTTTGCAAACACACAGGGCAAGTTCTAGGCATCAAATATGAAACATGGAACACAATAAAACTCACACACACATGGCACATGACTCACTCCGGATTGGTTTATCAAGACATTCTCTTTTGAGTGTTCAAGTTAGATACAAACGTACAATTTTAAGTCACTCTAATAGGATTCAACCAATGAAGCTAGGCGTTATACTCTTGTGTCTATTGTGTTCAGGTGTATCAACACTAAGGGTTTTCCTTCGAATTTAGCTCGTAGCCCATTAGTCCTAATTTAAAAACTAAAAAGAACAAAATTAAACAAAAACTACCTATACCCGGTTCAAGCTAAACCCTTGGAAAAGAACCGTGGCCAAAAGAAAACCCAAGGGGGAGTTACTACACTACCTAAAAATAAAAAAAATAAAAAATCTTTTTGGTCTTTTCTCTAGACTAACTTCCCTCAAGAAAATTGTCTAAAGGATCCGTCATTAGGAAGTGTCTCTATATTCCAGTTTTTTTTTCTTCGACTTAGTCTTTCAAGAACCCCGCCGAAAGAGATCCGTCGTCGGGACAAGTCACATACTATTTTAGCTTTCCTAATGAACTATTACTCTACATTAAAACAATCAAAGCAATACAAAACAAGCAAAATCAAATAGTCAATTATTACAATTACAAACATACAATGAAGTATCCTCCACCCCACACTTAAAATGAAGACATGTCCCCATGGCTTAAAAATTTGAAGAACATTGAGGTTAAGGAACTTCCCTGAAGGCTCACTCCTGATCGGAAATAGTGTCTGGGTTCACGTTGCATGCACATCCCAGCGCTCTCAACCAGCCCAAGAATTTCTTCTCCGACTTTACTTGCCTTTTAGCCACCGCATCAACACGGGTACCCAAATCAGTGACTGAGGTACGCAACCCAGCCATATCCTACTCCAAAGCTGTCATACGGGTGCTCCGGCGTGGCTGTGATAGGCCTGCCACATCAACTCTGGAGGAGGGGGAACCGTAGTTACCTCAGCATCATCATCATCAGCTAAATCATCATCAAAGTCATCAACATTCACCACCGGCTCTCGTCCAATTCCAATTTGTTTCGCCCAGAACGGGGCTTTTAGTGGCAATCTCCTATCAACCCGAGGGTCTTCAGGGACTCTAGCCATACGACACAGCCGGGTGATCAGCGAAGGGAAGTAGTGGCCCTTGGTTAGCTCAGGTAATCTAATGAACATCTCTTCATGGATGAGCCGGGCCACATCAAAATCACTGTGGGACATGAAACAGTAGATTGCGGATGCCCGTGGTAGATTAACATCTGTTGGTTTGCTGGATGGCAACAATCGACTATTGACAATGGTGAGCCAACACTTAGCCTCCCAATTCAGACAGTGGGAGTTGAGAGTAATCCTGTGCTTGATCCATAGGTGTTCTCCGTCCGGCACACAGATAGTATCAAGAAGAGTTCCCCACAAGGCCCGTGTACCGCTAAAAGTACGATAAGGATCAAATTCACCCCTAAACACTGGCAGCCTGTATACCCTGCGGATGGTGTCGAAGGATGCATTTACCAGGGTATTATGCACTGTCACAACCCCATTCTCATGTTCTGGCAAGTTCGGATATAACTCCCTTACTAGTTGAACATTAGCCTCCTCCGGTACCTCGAAGAAGATGTCCAGCTGACACCGCCTCAGCTCATTAAATATATTGGGGCATTCCACCTCCAAAGTCGTTCGATCAATGTGCAACTCATGTTGTAACTTCTTAGCTTCTTTCTGGTTGTACCTATTCTCCGCTGCTTTGGATACAAACCGAGTGCTATCGAACTGAGGTGCACTGGCTTGGCTCCTAGCTCGTGAGGAGCCTCCCGGTCCACTAGTAGAGGGCCTGGTGTTTCGTCTCTTTCTAGCTGAACTCATTGCACCTGTCAAACAATGAAACGCCTATTAGTAAGTGCGCAAAATATGTGACTTTGGATGGTTACTCATACTTTACCACAACCATGTCACAATAGCTCCTTATATCTCCATTGGGGCAATTTCCCAAACACCTTGTGGGCTGGGCATTATCCAAACACATTTAGCCCTCATGAGTCTATCAAAACTCCTCCCAAATCAAGTATGCAACTACACCAACACACCCCACACTTGTGTCATTCAATCTCCCACCAACAAACACCATTCTAAACATTAATTACACGGCCCCATTCACCCAACATTCTAAAAAACGAAATTAAAATAGAAAACAAAAACAAGGAGAAGAAACTACAAAAAAAAAAATCTACTACAATTACAACACCATATCAACCTCAAACTATCATGAACAACAACAAAATACAAAAAGAAAAGAGAAGGGAGGGTTAGAATAATACCTTAAGGGAGAAAAGAGGAGAGGAATGGAGAGGGGGGGTAGTGTGAGTGAAGAAGAAGTAGAAGGAGAAGAAGAGAGTATTTGGGGGGGGGGGGGGTTAGGGTTTAGAGAGAGAGAGATTGAGAATTTGGAGGAAAGGGATCGGGTATTGTAATTTTATGAGAGGGGGTTGGGTTTTAAAATTAAAAGAAGAAGAAAAGAGAAAAGAGAAAAAAATGGAAAAAATAAAAAAGAAATTCAAAATAACTGGTACCCCCGCGGTCGACCGTGGCCGCGGTGAGTTTAAAAATTTGAGGCAGAATGTTCACGCCTCACCGCGGTCGTGGTGGGATGAAAAATCTGAGGCAGAATGTTTGCCTTCCACCGCGGTTTACCGTGGTCGCGGTGCTGGCGTTGTTTTTTTTAAGTTACATGAACACACTAACAACACACTCGTAGGTTGCCTCCCACGCAGTGCCTGATTTAACGTCGCGACACGACGCAAACATTTGATCATCACTCCTCATTCGCGTACTGGGGCTCTTCCAAATTAATTACCAATCTATCCCTTTTTTCTTCTGCCATTCCAAGGTAATGTTTCAACCTTTGCCCATTTACTGTGAACTTGTTTGTCCCATCTTCTGATTCAATCTCTACAGCTCCACTTAAGAACATTTGCACTACTCTGAAGGGTCCTGACCATCGGGACTTTAACTTACCCGGAAACAATCTCAATCTCGAGTTGTATAACAACACTAGATCTCCGGGTTTAAAGTTTCGATCCAAGATGTGCTTATCATGCATTAATTTCATCCTTTCTTTGTATAATCTAGCATTCTCAAAGGCCTGGAACCTGAATTCCTCGAGCTCATGTAACCCAGTGATTCTGTTAGAACCTGTTGTCTCCATGTCTAAGTTTAACTGCCGCAATGCCCAAAGTGCTTTATGCTTTAGCTCAACTGGGAGGTGGCATGCCTTGCCAAACACCAACTTGTACAGTGACATACCAATTGGTGTTTGGAAGGCTGTGCAGTACGCCCACAATGCATCATCCAATTTCTTTGCCAAGTCAGTCCTTGTTGCATTCACTGTTTTTGTGAGGACACTTTTAATCTCCATGTTGGACACTTCAACTTGCCTGCTCGATTGTGGGTGGTACGGGGTGGTCACTTTATGACGAACTCCATATTTTTCCAACAGCCGTGCGAATGCTCTATTGCAGAAATGGGTTCCGCCATCACTGAGTATAGCTCTTGGGATACCAAAACATGTGAAAATGTTCTTCTTTAGAAAGCCTAGTACCCTTTAGCATCATTGGTCGGGATAGCCACTGCTTCGACCCACTTGGAGACATAGTCAACTGCTACCAATATGTACTTGTTACCATACGAGCTGATGAATGGCCCCATGAAGTCAATCCCCCACATGTCAAAAATCTCCACCACTTGAATTGTGGTCATTGGCATCTAGTGTACGAGATATGTTACTAGTCCTTTGGCAATCATCGCAGCTTTTAACCCAAGTATGGGCATCCTTGAACAGAGTAGGCCAGTACAAGCCTGACTCCAACACCTTAGCTGCTGTCCGAATTCTTCCAAACTGTCCACCATATGGTGAAGCATGGCAAGCCTGCAAAACAGAATATTGATCTTTCTCGGGGATACACCGCCGGATCATGTTATCTACACATATTTTAAACAATAGAGGTTCATCCCAATAATAATACCAACAATCACGAAAGAACTTTTTCTTTTGAATTGAGGAGAGTTCATATGGTACAATACCACTTGCTAAATAATTAGCAATATCAGCATACCAAGGTGCCTCCTCCATTGTCATTGCCAGTAATTGTTCATCCGGGAATGTCTCTGTTATATCCTCAACCTCTACCTTCTTTTCAGCTCCTTCCAACCTTGAGAGGTGATCAGCTACTTGGTTCTCTATCCCTTTTCTTTCACGTATTTCCAGATCGAATTCTTGTAACAGAAGAACCCAGCGAATAAAGCGTGGCTTTGACTCTTTCTTTTCTATCAGATACCTAATTGTTGCATGGTTAGTGTAAACAATAACTTTTGAGCCAATCAAGTATGACCTGAATTTGTCGAATGCAAAAACAACAGCCAACATCTCCTTTTCCGTCACAGTGTAATGGAGTTGTGCACCGCTTAACATTCTGCTTGCATAATAAATTGGATGCATCAGTTTATCCTTTCGCTGCCCCAAGACTGCTCCTATGGCATAGTCACTTGCGTCGCACATGAGCTCAAATGGTTGCTCCCAGTTAGGTGTAACAATGATGGGTGCAGTCACCAATCTCTTCTTCATCTCCTCAAATGCCAACCTACAATCATTAGAAAACAAAAAAGGGTGATCCTTTTTAAGGAGTTTTCATAATGGGTTAGCAATTTTGGAGAAATCTTTTATGAATCGCCTGTAGAACCCGACGTACCCAAGGAAACTTCTCACCGCCTTGACTGAAGTGGGCGGTGGTAGTTTTTCAATCACGTCAACCTTAGCATGGTCGACCTCAATTCCTTTACTGGACACTCGATGCCCCAGGACTATCCCTTCCTGTACCATAAAATGGCGCTTCTCCCAGTTCAACACTAAATTTGTCTCCACACATCTTTTGAGCACTCTTCTTAAGTTGTGAAGACAGTCCTCGAATGAATCTCCCACCACGGAGAAATCATCCATAAAGACCTCCATAATATCCTCCACCATGTCTGTGAAAATGGCTAACATGCATCGTTGAAATGTCGTCGGTGCATTGCAAAGCCCAAAGGCATTCTCCAAAAGGCGAAGATGCCATACAGACAAGTGAAGGATGTTTTCTCTCTATCTTCGGGGGCTATGATATCTGATTGTACCCCGAATATCCATCCAAGAAATAGAAGTGCGATTGCCCGGCTAGCCTGTCCAACATTTGGTCAATGAAAGGCAAGGGAAAGTGGTCCTTCCGGGTGGCTGTGTTCAATTTCAGTAATCCATGCAAATCCACCATCCCGTGACTGTACGAGTTGAGATCAACTAATTGTTCTCATTTTGCACAGCAGTCATTCCCCCATTTTTCGGCACACATTGGACAGGGCTGACCCAATTGCTATCAGAGATGGGGAAGATGATTCCCGCATCTAACCATTTGATCACTTCCTTTTTACTACCTCTTTCATGTTCGGGTTCAGCCTTCGTTGATGTTCTCTGGAAGGTTTGTGCCCTTCTTCCAAGAGAATCTTGTGCATACAGAAGGCTGGGCTGATACCCTTTATGTCTGTCATGGTCCAGCCAATGGCAGTCTTACTTTCCTGCAATACCTGTAAGAGCTGTTCTACCTGTACATCTAGCAAACCGGATGATATAATAACAGGAAAAGTAGAATTGGGGCCTAAGAAAATGTACCTGAGGTGAGCTGGGAGCGGCTTCAGCTCCAACTTGGGTGGTTCCTCTACTGATGGCTTTGCTAGAGGTGTAGCCCTTTTTTCTAACTCAAGGGACTCGAACTGAGGTTCCCTTTTCCAGAATCCTTGGCCTTCAAGTGCCATGACCCACTCAGCTAACCATTCACCATCCATCTCTTCTAAATTTGTCAGACATACCTCCAATGGATCTTTAGCAGTCAGGGTCACATCATCTTCTTACAGGATCACATCCACTGCCTCCACTAGAGAGCAATTAGCATATTCACTGGGTCTCCTCATAGATTGCTGAACATTGAATATGACTTCTTTATCGTTCAGTCTCATTTTTAATTCCCCAGTCTCACAATCGATCAGTGCTCTCCCAGTGGCCAAAAATGGCCTACCTAAAATGATAGGTATCTCCTCATCTACCTGACAGTCCAGAATAACAAAGTCTGTAGGGAACATGAACTTCCCCACTTGCACCAAACACATCATCAAGAATCCTAGTAGGCCTTTTTACCGTGCGGTCAGCCAGCTGCAGTAGCATCGAAGTCGGTCTAGCTCTGCCAATGCCTAGTTTGGTGTGTATAGCCAGAGGCATCAAATTTATGTTGGCTCCCCAAATCACATAATGCCTTTGCAAAGGCATAACTCCCAATCGTGCATGGAATAGTGAAGCTACCTGGGTCGGACATCTTTTGAGCCATTGGTTTGGTCACTACTGCGCTGCAGGTCTACGTTAGAGTCATTGTGGATAGGTCCTGAAAATCAAAATTCCGTGACATTAGGTCTTTCATCATCTTCGCATAACCTGGCATCTCCCTCAAGGCATCTATCAAAGGAATATTCAACTGAATTTGACGCAGCATCTCCATGAATTTCTTGTATTGATCTTCCTTCTTTTGTTTTACCAGTCTCTGAGGGAATGGTGCAGGTATCACCCTTTGTGCACTTCTTGCTAGCTTCTTTCTGTTAGGGTTCTATGGTACAAGAGGCACCACTTGTTCTGCAACTTGTTCATTTACATTAGCCTTACCCTTTTCATCTTGACCCGGTTCAACCACCACTTCAGTCAGATTTGTTGGTTCATCTACCTCTAGTGGAGTTTGAGTGGCTGGCGTAGTCTCTTTGCTGGCTTGTGCAACCTCCTGCTCTTTGTCTAAATCTCTCCCATTCTGGAAACTTACTGCCATCAGCTGATTCGGGTTTTGCTCCTTGGGGTTAATATTTGTATCCGCTGGCAATGTTCCCTGGGGGCGGTTATTTAAAGCCATAGACAACTGCCCCAACTGAGTTTCAATGTTCTTTATAATTGAATCATGTACTGCCAACTTTTCTTGCATCTTACCATTTGTCCCAATGAGTTGCTAGAGCATCCCCCTGATCTCTACCATGTTGTTATCTTGCTGTTGAGTAAGTGGATGATATGTCAACTGTTGCTGGTTCTACTGTGGGTAGCCATGTTGTCTATGGTGGTATGGCGCCATTTGGCCTTGAGCTTGCATGCCCCCAGGCTGAGGCATGTTGGGTCTGTATTGCTGATTTGGTGTCGGTCTCCACTTCTGTCCTCCTTGTCTCTGACCTCCAAAGTTGTTAACATAATTCATATCTTCCCTTGCCCCTTGATTTTCACCTTCTCCGCTCCATGAACACACATAAGACTGATTAACACAGGGTGTACACAATCCTCCATTTGTTGTGTCAACAATATGCACTTGTTTGGTACACATCTCATCTATCTTCTTTGTCAAAATACTCATCTGAGTCATGAGTGTGGCCATATTTTCTGCATGCAAATTATTTGGGTCAAGAGGAATTGAATGCACTATGGGTGCCAGTGTTGTACCTCTAGTCATCCACCCCGAATTCTGGGACATCTTGTCAAGAAGGATTTTGCACTCGGTGAATGTCTTACTCAAAAATGCACCTCCAGCTGAAGCATCCACATTGGCCTTTAGATTGTCAGCTAACCCCATGTAGAACCTCTGGCCAAGCATCTAGTTTGGAATGCCATAGTGAGGACACTTCACTAACATCCCTTTAAATCTTTCCCAAGTTTCTTGCAAAGTCTCAGTCGGTTGCTGCTTGTACTGCAATATTTCATCAATCTGCCTTGCAGTCTTGTTGGGCGGGTAGAACTTATTCAGGAACTGCTTTACTAATTCCTCCCAGGTGACAATGGAAATTATTGGGAGCGAATTCAGCTAAGTCTGAGCTTCCCCAGTCACAGAGAATGGGAACAGTAATAGCTTGATAGCTTCTGGGGTCACATTTGGCTGTCTTTGAGTCACACAAATTGACAGAAAATTTTTCAAATGTTGCTGAGGGTCTTCAATGTGTGACCCGGAGAACAATCCCTTATTCTGCAGCAGATGCAGCATGTTGTTAGTGATCTGGAATGTCTCCGCTTGAATTGCGGGCACAGCTATGGCAGTTGCCAGGTTGTCAGTTGTGGGTTGAGCCCAATCATAAAGTGTAGCTTCTGGCACAAGAGGTGCCACCACTCTAACGTTTGGGTCAGCTGGCTCATCCCTGATGTTGACGTTGACGTTCTCTATGCCACCCATGTCAATTTCAAGCTGGTGTGGTTGTTGTGATTGTTGGATCCTCTTGTTGGCACAGTTCAATGCCCTGAATGTTTTCTCGGGGTCTGAAAGTCCTTCAAGCAGTTCTCCAGTCCTCGAAGAATTTCTAGGCATACACCTGAATTCCACAAGAGTTCAAATGTTAGAATTTCAATGAAAATTGTTTAACACCTTTGGAAATTGATTTGAACTAATAATTTTAACACTAATTCAAAGTTGTAATAAATAACACCGTTAGTTCCCCGGCAACGGCGCCAAAATTTGATAACGCCCAACTATGCCTTTTAAAGGACAAAGCGGTCGCTGCAAATATAATCTGGTTTTAAGTCCGGAATCGAATCCTCACGGAACTAACCTATCTATAACACTCTTCGACAATGTTATTATCAACTCAATCAATCTCTAGATGCAAGATTTTTGCTCAATTAAGATTGGGTTTTTGTTTAACTACTTCAAATACTATGAAAAAATAACAGTAAGCTAAAACAAAGATAATTCAATGGTAAAAAGGTCTTGGGCAGTGATTTCCCCAATTGCTAGTTTAGGTCTTGACTCTTCCGCTATAATCTCGCCGTAATACTCTATGAGGATTAAGAGTTATGGGTTATCGTAATTATCTCTCGATCAACTAAAATAATTTACTAGAGCATTCTCTCGAACTACTCTAGCTGACAATATGTGTGCAATTCTAAATTATCCTACCAAAGTTCTGTTATCTCTAAACCCACTTTTAAGTTCAAGTAATGAATCTCTTCAATTACCCAAAAGTGGTATTGTTCAACAGCTGTCTAACCTAATACTCTTTATCAAGCAATATAAGGTAATTAGACACGATTAATCAAGGGCTCATTCAATTAATCACCATACAAAACGTAGTTGAACAATCATATCATAAATCCGGCTCGATTATAACAACTTGAGTCAAAACTTCAACCAACAATTGGTTCCATCAACCCTAGATAAATGTTTAGCTACTCATAACAAAATAAGAGGAAACTACTAAATTGTTCATAATGTAAAATTGCAAGAATTAAAAGGAGATAGAAAAACTCTAATGTTTTGTTAATCTTCTCACACTTCTTCTTGCCTCCAAATATAGTTTTTTTAAAAAAAACTTGGAATAATCTTGGGCGAGTTTCTAAAGTTTATAAGGGTTTACAAAAGTTTCCCCGAAATTACACTTTGATCCTCAAACTTCCAGCAGCATGAACAGTGCACGGCGGTCGCGATCGACCGCGGTGAGAGCTGACCTTTCTGCCTCACGATTTTAATCTATCGCGGTTCACCGCGGTTCTACCGCGGTCGCGGTGGACTTCTTGCCCAGTCCATTTTCTGCTTCTTAGTGCTCGGGTACTTCTCGAGTGGGCGTTTTCTTCACATTATCGCCTCCAAAACACTTCATGTTGCTTCCTCTCATATAATATTCCGTGCGAAACAAAAGAACACTATTCAGAGCATTTTGTGGGTAATTTATCTATAAAACAACAATAAAGTATGGTCATATTAAGGTGTAAATATCAACTATATAGCCTACTATTAACTCTAATACCACTTGTCGGGATAAAAAAATAATTTGAGCTGCTAGTTAGATGAAATATATATATTTACACATAATTTGACACAATACTTAGGTAAATCATAGAATTATTGAATACTGATAGATGACTACTTCCTTCCTTCAAAGTCAAGACCAAATGTGGTGATTTTTGAGCCACCCTGATCTTTATTACCACATTAGATTACATTTGATTAGCTTCAGTTATCGTGTACATGAGGCATATTTTTTTTTTTGGTCATTATCATATATAATGGAAGGTCAGGCTCAAAGTGTATTTTTGCTCATGTGGTAATAACATCGTGACTTTGACTTTGTAACGAAGGTGCTTGTTTCATTTAAAAACAAAAAGGAGTTTCTTTATCCTTCAACACATGATAATTTTTTCTAGGGATTTTTACCTACCTATACCATATATCAAACCTTATTACCCTCAATGCTTAAGATTTGTGTTTATTATATTTAAGCATACCAAATTACCATTTCTATACCATAATTCAAATTAGGAATATAATTAAGGGTTCGTTTATATTAGGCATAATTATAGGATTGTATCTTCCCACTTTCTCTTTCCTTTCATCTCAACTGTTCACAACACACACAGCTCACGATGCTCCTATGCTTCCTCTCATTGATCATCCCCAACTGCCCACCACCGTCGAAGAATATCATATTTTCAGATTCACAAGAAAATTTTAAATTCTTTGATCGAACCGCTTGAATTCCCACTGAAAATAATAATGGCAGAGAGTTCGAAATTCTTTGACCTCTTTTTTTTTGGCAGTGGTTGAAGGTTACTGGTTAACACAGTCGATTGAAAAAGAAGAAGAAGAAGAAGAAGAAGAAGAAGAAGAAGAAGAAGACATATTTCCAGAATTTGTAGATATTTTGTAGTCAAATTGTAGTCAAATTAGAAAAATTGTAGATAAATTGTAGACTGTTTTTTGCAGAAGATTTTGTAGAAGCTTTAGTCGTTTTGGATTTGTGAAAACAGAAAATAATGCATCTACAATCAGAATACAAATAATCTATAATTTATCTACAAGATATCTACAAAATAGATACACTGAATTTTAATATCCAAATTCTCATTTCAATTGTAGCATAATTGACATTTTCGACATAATTGTAGAAGATTTGTAGAAGTTTTAGTCTTCCCAATCTACAATTCATCTACAATTTATCTATAATTTATCTACAATATATCTACAATTCTACAATTTAACTACAATTTCTGGAAATACGTCTTCTTCTTCTTCTTCTTCTTCTTCTTCTTCTTCTTCTTCTTCTTCTTCGAGTTTCAATCTAAAATTCAGTCAAAACCAAGTCTAATCTTCACCAAAACCCCTCCAAATTGAGATATAAACTCCTAAACATATTCTGAATTATTTACAACAACACCCAATTCAAACAAATAATGATTTTTGAAAATCCAAATTTGAATTCAAAGCTTTCAAGCTTTTTAATGGCTATCAATGGTGGAAAATATATGGAAGAACAGATGAAGATGAAGATGAAGATGAGGATGAAGAACAGAAATCTCCTTTCCGTTTGATTACTAAAGCTTCAGTAGCTTGCGTTTTTTGAGAATTGTAGTTGAGTGAGAGAAGAGAGATCTCTTTCCGTTGAGGAAGGAGAGAATTACGCAGCAATTCGAATTTAATGTTGACAGAATCACACGCAGATCTGGTGCCTTCATTTTAGCGCGTTTTTTATGGCAAAATCTACCTATTTTTGGATTGGTATATAATTTGTAGTAAAAGTGTGGACTACACGGGTAAATAATAAATTATGAATATTTTTGGTAATAAGGTTTGATATATGGTATAGATAGGTAAAAATCTTTTTTTTCTAATTGCTTCATCGGTTAAGTCGGACACATTACTCTTACCGCAAAAGTCATTCTTACACTAACCTCGATGGTAGCATCTTCGATTCTTTCCATTTTCTCAAGATAATAAGAATGGAATAGCCTATAAATGATGTCAATCATAACGTATTATTCACCATCTTTTTATTAATTCCACAATGACTAAATTGTACTGAGAATGCACGTGGAATTCATGTATTTCTAAATCAAGTTTTTGTGAATATCCAATTAATTCCTTCATATCTTAGTACGTGAATCTCAAATCTATTCACATCCTACTCCTACATTCATTTATCATTCACAAAAACTGTAATGTTAGAAACTAAAAGGGCTGGAACTTTAATTTGAATAAACTAGAGAAAAAAGAAAAGGAAAATCAGAATACAGACGAAATTAAATTACTGTTGATAGAAAAAAATTGAGAATGTGGAGGGTGTCCCTCCTCTTTCATTATTGTGTCGTTTCTGCACCACAGGAAATAAACAACTGTACATAAGTCTTTCCCCCTTTGCGTCTGCTTCCAACTGACACTCCTACATACACACATTGCAATTAACAGTTACATTTGGAAAAAAGAAGAAAGCAAGAAGAAAAGGAAAAGAAAGAACTGAAAGAGCACCAAAAAGTAGTCCCATTAAGTCTTTTTGCTTCAAATCTTGAACTTTTGTTGAATCCCTTTTAAATGCTTTCAAGTAATTTTCTTCTTTTGCTCAA
This sequence comes from Nicotiana tabacum, assembly GCF_000715075.1. Taxonomy (NCBI): domain Eukaryota; kingdom Viridiplantae; phylum Streptophyta; class Magnoliopsida; order Solanales; family Solanaceae; genus Nicotiana; species Nicotiana tabacum. The sequence continues at coordinate 113,048,778 of NC_134087.1, forward strand.
TCTATAAGTTAAAAAAGACAGTTTTTAGGGTACTAAAAAATGTCAACTTTTGACACTGCTATCACTGACATAGAGGCAAATGGCAGTGGTGACAATGCTAATCTTCGCCGTCATCACCGCCGTCAACGGCGCCGGCGCCGGATACGGAGACCATCTATGGCAGGGAGCAGCGAGACGACTACTGATGGCAGCTTCCGGTTCTCTGATTCTGATTCCGACCAGTCTTGGCACTCCCCTTTAGGCTCTGTGGCAGGTCGGTCCTACCGTTTCGAGGAATGTGGGTCCTCTATGAGGACTGAGGGCAATTTGGTCAATTGTGAGCAGAGCAAGAGATCAGGGGCTTGTGGTTTAGTGGCTGATGAAGAGATTGATTTGGAGAGTGGTGAATTGGAGTTGAAGGTGCATAATAAAGAAGAGAAAAGTTGTAGAATTTGTCATTTGAGTTTGTTGAAATGTGGTGGCATTGGTGATGATGACCAACTCTTAGAACCCTCTGGAGGAATGGCAATTGAATTGGGCTGTTCTTGCAAAGGTGATTTGGCTGCTGCTCACAAGCACTGTGCTGAAACTTGGTTCAAAATCAAGGGAAACACGTAAGTTCCCCCTAGTTTAATGCCTCTGTATTCCCTTGTTCTAGTTCCGGTTTTTATTAGCTTGTCTTGTATAAGTTAATAACAATGTGATCTTTACGCTGCTTTTTGCCAAATAAAATTTGATGTAGGAAGTATAGTTCTTATGTGTTTTTCATGATTATAGTATGTTTCTATGAATGCAGAAATGCTATAGGCTACTTTTGTCTCATTAGAATTGCGAAATGAATCATGTGGAAGATTAACTTCTACCCTTTGGAATTGCTAGAGTACCCTTTTCTTGATACTCTTTTCTTAGGTGATGTCTGAAGACAATTCTCTCTTCTAGTTTAGAGCTCTTTCCACAGTTAGTTCCTTTGTCCAGGGTGTATTTACAGAATTTCCTATGGCATCATTGTACAACAATGTACAATTTTGAGATGGTCTGTGGCACAGTTTGCCTACTTTAAGGTTAAATTTGGAGTACGTGAAGTAAAGTCATCTAGTGGTTCGGTTGTTCTGTGGTTTACTCCTCTTTGTTTGAGACAACCAAGATTCCGTTTTTGTTTATGTTCTTTGAGGTACTTAGTGATAGATGCACTCAGGTTTCTTACTTTGTTTATTGAGCCTCCAAGGAACATTGTTTTGGCTTTCCTGAGCAGGTTGAAAATTATTGTTCTCCTTGCATGCTGGGTATCAAACATATTGGTTCTTCAAAGCACTAAATTTTGATTGATACTGTGGTATTATCAACTGTGGTACATATTTGTTGAAGGGACAGAAGTTCTCATAATTTATAGTATCTCACTGCTCCTAATTTAGTATCTTCAGACTCCAGCACATCTTAAACTAGATCCTAATCTTTTTGCCTGTGGTTGATAAATGTCATGGAAGACTGGATATAGAAAATAAATGATCTTGAAAAGTATATCCTGCATTCTATGGCCTGGTTTGATTATAAAGCACATATTTACAAGAAAAAACTGATTTGAGCTATTAGTTTTGTCATTTCCTCTTATGCATCATCCAAAAGTGTTGAAGTCTTTGCATGTTCTTTTCACATAAAATGTTTCACCTGTCTCTGCACCTATAGTTCTGTTTTATCGTCATGTTTCATTACCTGCCTTTTGAGCTACATTTGCTTCCGATGAGGTATCTGTGCCGTGTTGCTTATTTTCCATTAAACACATTGGAAAGCCAAGGTCGTTATATGGTTTCATTTAGGAGGGGTGGCATCAATGTATATGCAGTGGCATGTTGGTCAGGAAGGATAGGCGCTGAGGCCAGAGAGTACCTTTTCTGCTATGTCATCTCTCTTCTGAGACTTTAGCTTCGATTTTAGTATGTAGTAATTGGTTTATAAGCCAAATGAAACATCTGCAATCACAAAGCAAAGTGTATGTAGTCCCTCCCTATGTAACTTGACTTATCTTCTTACTATGATCCAGCATTTGTGAAATCTGTGGTGCGACAGCACTGAACGTTACCGGAGGGCAGGCAAATGAAGCCAACAATGCTACAATAACCACCATGGGAGTATCAAATGCACCTGTAGTCCTTTCTGAAACCCGAAGATTCTGGCATGGGCGACGCGTCATAAATTTCCTGCTTGCATGCATGATTTTTGCCTTTGTCGTTTCATGGCTTTTTCACTTCAAAATATTCCCCTGAAGTTTGTTTGAGATCATCCTGGCAGTACTTGTTTTGATTGACATCACTAACAACTCAACCCCGGGGGATTTATGATGTAGAGGTATATTTGGCTGAGGAATTTTCAGCTGTTATTTGAGTTGCGGAGTTATATCCAAGGGTAGGGGTAAGGCTGCGTACATCTCACCCTCCCCAGATCCCAAAATACACAGTCGTTATTGTTGTTGTTGTTGTAGTTATATCCAAGGCAATGGAGGATTTTGATAAATGTCATGTGCTTCTCAAGAGCGTTCCTTCACGATAATTATTTGAGAAAATGACTTGTAACTGGGAATGGAAGATGACAAAGAGGAACAGTGACTTATTTGTTCGTCAAACCCTTCACAAGGAAAGAATTCTTACCAGCTAGGAGCGAACTCCATATCCATGTTGAAATCTCATCTGTATCCATGTTCCAAATTAAGCTGTGGTGATGATGCAGCGTATCTGTTATATTTCAATATTGCACTTTCTGTACAAATATTTCATGGTGCTTACTTGTGTGTTCATGTTTTCCTGTTCCAAGTGTGTTCCAATCAATGAACCTTGCACTGCAAATCGTTTGTGGAGGGTTCTTTTATATTTGATCATACTGTAAAACGATATTGTGGATTTCAGTTGACTTTTGAAAGTTCTGAACTTCTGATCCTTTATATTCTTTATATTCAATTGGTTTCATATTTCCCCCATAAGTGTAATTAGCTTGCCATACCAGGAGTCTAGAAGCACTGGCAAAGCATGTGTTTGGAGAAGCAGTTCTCAAGCAACTGGAACAATATTATGGTGTTTGTTTGAGTTTTGAGAAACTGAGTTTGCACCATACTGAGGTGTTGAGACTTGAGACCATGGAACTAACTTCTAGAATTTCTCGGATTTCATTACAGACTTCTCTATAAGTTTATTACAGTGGAGATAATACTAGTTCAAAAACAGTTTTGATGCTTGCCAATACAGATCACTTTGTGCTTTGGAGTACTTCTTCAAGTTGACATATCGTTATCTCCGTGCAGCTACCATAGCTGATGTTAGAATATCTCACATTGGTTGAGGGAATGCGATGTGCAGTCTCCTTATATTGGTTGAGGGTATGCGATGTTGTCTCCTTATATGGTTTTAGGTAATCACCACCTCATAAGTTTGTGATTGAATTAGGTTCAATATACATTTTCTTTTACAGTTTACAGGTTGGATCAGGGAACACTTTAGGCTGTTTACCTATAACTGAGGTGCTGACATTAATATCTTGTAGTGCATAAATCTTGGTTGCAGTTGCAATAGTCACCACAATTACATGGGCAAATGATCAAATTGCCATCCTTCCTTTCGGAGGAGTTAAAAGAAATACTATGATGGTTCCGTTGCTTTATATGTTTAATTTTTCCTTTTTATTTTTTTTTCTCTGAAACTCGTACAATAACTACCAAAGGTAGAGATGCACCAGCTCTCCCAAATAGAAGCAGCAGAATGAGAAATTAATCACACGTGCTCTAATGGATGTTATGAAGAAAACTTGTGTGCTGATATTGATGATTCATGAAAGGTGATATGTACAATGACTTTTTTGTGTAGAAGTTATATTCAACATTTACTGTTTCATTCTTCTGAAATCTAAGGAGGAGCCATCTTTGAGTGTTTCCCGGGCATCTGAGTCCATTCCGAGGGTGAACAGTGCAGCTGCTTGAAGATAGAAAGCAGTTGGCCAATTGGAAAATTGTACTTGTGCTTGCATTGCATCTGCAAGAGCTTCTTGTGGCTTGTCACTCATTAGATAACATAACGAGCGCCTTGCCAGCACAGTTGGGGACTTAACATTTCCACCCTCAAGAAACTGCAGTGCAAACAAAAAGAAGCTGTTTGATCAATACTCAATTTTAGATGGCAGCTATATACACATCAATCCCAAACAAGTCGGGATTGGCTATATTAATCCTCACTGACCGACCATGTAGCTCTATTTAAGCTCATCTTAGACCAATAAGTTCTCTATATTTTCTACTGGGATACAAGACTAAAAGATCCCTAGAAAAGATGGGACCTAAAATAAACGTACTAACATGATCCCTAGCTAATAGGTCATATGACAGTTTTTAAGTTAGAAACAGGAGAGGTGCATGCCTTATGCGTTTCTAAATTACCTCTGTGTAACATTTGATTGCAGTAGTAAAATTTTTATCTCGAAAAGCAGAATCGCCAGACTTCCTAGAGTTGAGGGTTTCTTGTATTTGATTAGCCCACATCTGAAATGAAAGCTGCAAAAGGAAAAAGAGTTTCACCACAGTAATGGCATTCTAATTTGCTAGACATGAGAGAATGACATGTTCACTTTTAGTTTCATTACAGCAAGTTAAACATGGACAAAAAGGAAAACTGCCTTTCCTGACCTCATTAGCGATGCCCTCGTCCTCTTTGTATCCAGCCTTTTCTAAAATATCTTGTATGGCAGTTAAGTCTAATCTCGAACAAGCCTCACCAAGAGGTGTTAAAGGTACTTGGGAGGGTGAGGTGGTTTCACGAGCAATACTCATGAGAACGTGTGATGGAGCCTGCAGAGTCAAATAACATGTCAGTTTTCTCCCATGTAATTAATTACATTACAACATACGAAAGGACTAATTATTATACATACATCTTTTTCTTTCTGAAGAGATGTTAGAGAGGTGAGAAGAGATTTCACATTTGGCCTGTCATGAGGTTCGTGTTGCAAACAACGCGAAGCAAGTTGCACTAACTCACTCCCATCGTCATTTGAGAAGTGACCTTCCAAGCAAGAATCGATAAGCATCAGAAAATTCTTTCCCCGTATGAGGTCAAGTGCCTGCATATCAATTTTGAAACTATTTAGGATTGAGGGAATGATTGAATAAACATAAACAGTGCATGTTTAAGAGAAGTAACTGAAATCGAAGAATAACACACACACACACACATATATATATATAGTTTCGTGAAAATTATAACTTCAAACCAGCTCTAAAACTGAAGAAAACTCAACTCCACGCTACTAACATCTGAGTGTTTATCATCATATATATCCTATTGTGCATAGGAAGCAGTTATCAAGCACAATATCCTTTTCTGTTTTTAAAATTTTGGAACAGGTCAAACAAGCACTTACGTGGCTAGGAGGAATATGCTTCCCGCTAAGAAGATCAAGCAACAGGGCGCCAAAACTGTAAACTACACTCTCTGGGGTCACCTTACCTGCCATTACAATCACGTTAAAACATTGAATCAAATAACTGCATTGAAAAAGATGGATTATCTTCAATTGCTTTGATAAACACATGTTGAGTTTAGTCACTTATACGACTAGTATTAAACTTCTTCATGTTATAAATAGAAACCAGCCAATGCTCACACTCCCTTCTGTCACCAGCAACATGCAACACCCCTTCCCAACTCTTGGGAACCTTTTGTTATCTATCTTCAACTTAGCTTTCCTTGTAATAGATGTCAAAGCAAGGCTGAAGATAGCATCTCCCAGCATCACAAGTTTTTTGTCATTCTCCTTAGGGACTTTCTACACTTTATCTAGATGTAGAATTGTTTGTATATGGAAGACAATCTTCCAACTCAATAACTTGGTAGAATTAGGTTTACATGTGCATTTTTGTATAGTTGACCTAGTACTACTTCACTCTGATTTTGTACACCCAATTGACTATCATAGTTTGATAGTCAATTGGATCACCAGCACAGGTCTAACTCACCACAGCGTTCAGGTTTTACCTAGTCATTATGTATATATGACCAGGTGCCTCTGTACCATATATTGGAGGTCAGGTTTATGTCCCCCTCCGTAACTGTACTTTTATTTAGGATATATGAAAATCAGCCCTAGGCACAATGCCTAGAGGATTCAGTTAAAAAAAAAAAAAAAAAAAAAGGAGGAAAGAGAGATTTCTATTTCATTATGAGAGCTATTTGACAATGACCAAAATTTAAGTTGTTTCACAATTTTGGTGGTGACTTTCAAACATATTGATATAGAGCCCTTGAATTCCAAGGAACCTAGAATTTAACAGGTGACACTTAAAAACTTGATAGCAGCTGAGATACCTGTCTTTAAATACTCCGGCGGAGTGAAGGCCAAGTTTGTACTATAACTCTTGCCATCCCTACTGTTTTTCATTAAGCCAAAACATGATAGCCTTGGATCACAATCCTGTCATGTGCTGACTCGTAGTAAGAACAATGAAGTACAGAAGATAGCTTGAACATTTAACGGAGCACAGATATACATGTAGGGTAAAGATTAAAAGAAAATTTACTTGATCGAACAAAACTCTGTAAGAGTTTAGGTCATGATATAGTTCTCTCCCTTTACTACTGCAGTAGTCTAATGCTTGTGCTAAATACAAAGCAACTCTCAACCTCATCGCCCATTTCAATGGTTGGTTATCCCCTAAATCAATTGAACCAACATAAACTACAGTTTGGTAAATATATCTAAGGAAAATCTTGTTATAGAATGATACTGCGAGTTTTAAGCCCCATTACTAAGGGGTTGGATTAGACAAAAAAACTAGTTTACAGAGAAATTGCTTAAGTTGTACATGTCAACATGACTCCAGAAAAACGAAATGAGCAAAACTTACAATGGAATAAATGCTTGGATAATGTTTCATGAGGCATAAATTCAGCCACTAGTAATCTCTCATCTCCTTCACAGCAACACCCTAACAAGTTAGCCAACCGCTTACTCCTTAGCTGCCCCACTGCTTTCGCTTCATCCTTAACAATGAATAGGCAATTTCCAAAAATAATATGATACACATCACATTCTTGTTGTTGAAGACATAATTACGTAAATAAAAGCGTATCCTTTCTAACAGCTTAAACTTTTAGATGAGTTGGTTCCACATTTCAATATGGTATAGGACAGAAAAAGATTACTACAGGTTCAAGTCTCACACTTACCTTTATCAAAAAGGACTTTCACGTGATTGGCTTACGAAAAAAGAATCAGCCCGGCAGGTAAGGGACATGTTGAAGACATAATTAAGTAAATTAAACTGTACCCCTCTAACAGCTTGAGATGGTTACATAATTTAGCATTATTTACCCAAAGCCATAACATGACCAAACAATTACCCAAATGCTTTACAACTTGAATGAAACAAGATACGAAAAGAGAATTAATACTGACTAGGAATTGGCGAGAATCAGGCCATGCAGACGAGTGGAAGCGCTTGATAGCAATCCAACGGCCATTACCATCAAGCTGACCTTTAAACACAACGTTAGGGGCTTTCTCTCCATGTTCTGAAACTATATTATTAACGGAGAAAGTTGAGGTGGCAGCCTTCAGCTCCTCCAAACCATATTCTCTAAAAGCTGGCAAATTCAGCTGCTCATTCTCCGCCCATTTTTCTGAATCACACAAACAATGCCAACAACAAAATTAAGATTGATTCTTCAAAGTCCCACATTATCAAAAGAAAGAAAAAACTTACCGATATCAGATGTATACAGAACATGGGACTTGATGTTTGAAGGCCATAAACAGAAACACAAATTGGAACAACGTGCACCCATTGTATAAATTTTTCAAGAATTCAGATATATTAAATTTAAGAGAAAAAAAAAAGACCTTTAGAGAGATAAAGGGGTCACAAATATGTGTAATCGGTGACAACTTTTCTCCTCTAAAAGTCCCTTTTCTCACCTATAACAAACGAATATGGGAAAATTTTGGGAGAAAAAAAAAAGGAAGAAGAGAGATTATAATGGTGTGTTTCAAAAGACAATATTCAAATAAATGCTCTTAAAATGTGAGCAAGCGAATAAGAGAAATGCAATGCAAGGGGCGTTAATGGTGTTTCTTTTTTGCTACTGGGAACAGAGAGGCTCTGTCATTCTTAGCAATGATCAAGAATCTAAACTGCTACAGCCTACATTATATTTATTTATCCCAAAGGAAAGAGGAGAGGGAGTTTTCTGTTTATTTCGGTTGGGACAGGGGAGAGGAGAAGAAGCAGAGAAACATGGAAGAAACAAAAGACCGTTTTTTGACCCCAAGAGCTACCTTTTCTATTCTTTCGGAATAAATTAACGTTGTCGCTCTTATCCCTTTGAGAACACTTTCTTTATCCATATACGATCAAACAAAAATACTCCTCCCGTTTCAAGTTACGTGAATTCATTTGACTAGGCACAAAATTTAAGAAAAGAGAAAAGAATTTTAAATTTGTGGCGTAAAATGAGACACATATATTTTGTGCGGTAATAAATCATGGCATAAGGATAAATTGTTTCCAAATAAGAAAATGTGTCATTCTTTTTGGCACGAACTAAAAAGGAAATAAGTTCACATAAATTGAAACAGATTGAGTATTTATTAGTATCTAATATTTATGTGTGATGACCGGATAGGTCATTTTTAGCTTTAGCCTTCATTTATGTGTTCTGAGACCTTGAATAGCTTCGTTTATCCTTTCTCGATTTGCGTGCACAGTCCGCATTTTTTTCTGAAAATTTTTTATGTAAAAAAATTGAAGAAAATGTGAATTTTAACCTTAAAAATTATTTGAGTTGACTATGGTCAATATTTTGTGTAAATGAACACAGATCAATGTTTTGACAGTCCTAGTGGGTCCGTGTCGTAATTCGGGACTTGGGCGTATGCACAAAATCAAATTCGGAAGTCTCTAACTCGATTTAACGTGATTTGTTAAAAATTAGTAATTTGAAGGTTTAAATAATTCCTAAGTTTGACCGTGGGCTGACTTTATTGCTACCGGGTTCGGATTTCGGTTCCGGAACTTGGTATAGGTCCATTATTTATGGCTTGTCTGTAAAATTTAGTGTAAAACGGGATTGATTTGACGTGATTCAGACGTCCAATTGTAAATTTCCATGTTCTTGAGTTTCTTTGAAAATTTCATTAATTTTGATGTTCGATTCGTAGTTCTAGGTGTTATTTTAGTGTTTTGATCGCGCGAGGAAGTTTGTATGATATTATTACACTTGTATGGATGTTTGGTTTGGAGCCCGAGGGGCTCGAGTGAGTTTCGGATAAGCTAAATAGTGATTTTTGAACTTAGAAGAATGCTGGTGCACTGCTATTTCTAGTGCTGGATTGCATATCTCGCATTTGCGAGGTCTGGCTCGCAAATACGAGCCTCGCAATTGCGAACAAGGCTTCGCATTTGCGAGCATGGGCTAGAGGGGGGAGTCTCGCATTTGTGAGAGAAAAGATCGCATTTGCGAATGAGCAACTGCCGCTTTTGCGAAGGCAGAGTCGCATTTGCGAAGGATTGGTTCGCAATTGCGAAGGCTGGGGTTTCGCATTTGCGAACCAAAATGTCGCCTTTGCGATGACTGATTTTTTGAGAAGGGTTCGCATTTGCGACCTCTTTCTCGCATTTGCGATCTATGCAATTGCAAGCAAGATATCGCAATTGCAACATCCACAACTGGGTAAAAGAAGGGAAAACGAGACTTAGCTCATTTCTCACATTTTCTCAATTCTAAACACCCTAGAGACGATTTTGCAAGAGATTTTTCTTCCTAAATTCATTGGTAAATGAGTTTAATCTATTTCTCTTCAAGTACCCATTACATTTCATGAGATTTCAACATCAAATTTAGGAATTTCAGGGTAAAAATTAAGGATTTGGGTAGAATTAGGTATTTTTGTAAAATTGAGATTTAGACCTCGAATTGAGGTCGGATTTCGAAATAAATTACATAATCGAGCTCGAGGGTGAATGAGTAATCGGATTTTGGTCCGAATCTTGGTTTTGACCAAGCAGGCCCAGAGTTGACTTTTGTTGACTTCTTAAAAAAAAACCTAAGTTGAACCTCTTTCATTCGTGGGTAGTTTCTAAAGCTTATTTTGAATCATTTGGTCAATAATTTGCTAGATTTGGTTTGTTGAAAGGCTTGTTCAAAAGGTAAGACCGTGGTAGAGCTTTGAGTTTGTTACAACCCATGTTTTTGTACTTGAAAGTACGTCGTGAGTCAATTGATGTAAGCTCAAAAAGGATGAAATCCTTCTACAAGGATAAGAAAGGTTTGTCGAAGTGTTAAGCAAGTTAAGATGAATATGAGACTTGTTAATCATGATTTAAATGAGTTTAAAGCCATGATATGACTATATATGATGTTTGGATATGAAGTATAAAGTTTGAGAAAATCGGATTTAAGTTGCGGAAAAACCGACTAAGGATTTGTCTTGTAATAGAGCTTTTTGAGTAATAAATTTCGTGTACTATATGAGATTTTTTTGGGACATATTATATACCAAATTGAATGTCTTGGAATGTAGTTTTCAACGTTATTAACCATTCGTTCATACGATATCTGGATAAAAAAATATAAGTGTTTGAAAAAGGGCCAATGAGATGGTGCCAAGTAGCACCTTTTGACTTTTCAACCAAAATGAATATTTATCTTCCTATCTCGTCTCTTTCTTCATAATTCCAGAGAGCTCGAACAAATAAGACCCCTAAACTCACCCTTAAGCTGTCCACAAGGTTATCCAACAAGATTATCGTCCAAGGCACGAAATCACGAAGCAATAACACTAGAATGATCCCTACGACGTAAGTATCACTATATTACCTCTCTTTTTCTTTGTAGTTTGAGTTTTGGAAGGTATTTAATAGTTAAGAAAATGCTTTATTTCTGTATTTAAGCTTTGAAATATGAAGGAAGGTTGATAAATTCATTTCCTAATAGCTAGAACTCACGGGATGGTGATCGGAAGCCGTGAGTTCGAATTATTCGACTTGTTGTGGGCTGTTTCGTGTTGCTTTTGGGTTGTATATTTTGCTGCTATTTAATGGAGTTTTTGGAGGAGAAATGGTGGATTAGTCATTCTTTGTAACATTTTCGACGTGTTTGACACTACTATAGTTGTCGTTTTGGGTATGAAGTGATTGGGGTGTATTGGGCTATTGTAAGCTAAATGTAACATGGATTTCAACTTGAATCAACTGTAGGAGGTAATTATATTGTGTTCTTGATTCTTCTTAAGATTATCTTGACATTGATTAAGTTAAACGGATGGACTAGACATGAACTAGTGAATAAAGTTGCTAATTAAGAATAATTGGAGTTGTGGATCATTTTCTTTGTTATGGATATATGGTATGAGGCTGGAATTATTGACGAATGACTTCATTATGATGTTAATGATACTATTAAGTTAAAGTAAAAAGTCTATAAGGGATGATATGGGGTATACGAATTCCAATTGAAGCTTGTCGCTCGTCGTAAAATAGTTATGACTTGTTGTTATTTTATGGTGTCTTGTTATTGATAATTATGTATTGTTGGATTTCTCTGGTAATTGTTGTTGGTATATGGCATTGGAGGAGGCTCTTGTTACAGGGGAGATGCTGCCCGGATTTATATAAACGAGCTACAAGTTTAAGTTGCAGATTTAGCCTTTATTCAATAATGATTTTGAATCTCCTTATGTAATGGTGGATTGAGTTGAATTGTTTGAAGAGTAGCTTGGGAGGTATTAAGGACTCACCATGGTTAAGGTATGTTAAGACACTTTCTTCTTTCTTTTGGCATGATCTAAATTGAAATGAACATAAACGATACACTATTTCATAATGAATCTACTCCTAGCAAATAAGGTTGTACATGTTGTTATTTCCGTACAAAGTTATTCTAAGAAAGTATGTATGATCCTTGAGTCCTAGTGAAGTTCATATTGATGATATGATGTCCATAATGCTAATCGAAGGTGAAACGACCTTACGTCACTCCGAAAGGTTTAGAACGTGATTCCATGAGTCGAGCATGCATTATATATATGTATCTATTTTGCTCTACCGAGCTGCGCTATAGTCGGCCGGGTACGACACCTATTGTGCAACCACTGATCAGTTGGGTTTACCGAGCTCCATGTGGCCGGGTATGATTCTACTGAGCCTTATGATGGCAGAGTACATTTTTACCGAGTCCTCTTTGAGGCCGGGTGCGATATGATGATGATGATGCCCACAGAGGCATATGTTTTTAAAAAAGTTTATGTATATATGTATTATGCATTTCATGTAAGTAGCCCCCAGAGGCACTCAAATGTTGCAGGTTGTATTTTCTCTATCTCTCTTTACATTACTGTTCTTATTTATGTTTTCCTACCTTACATACTCGGTACTTTATCCGTACTGACGTCCATTTTTGCCTGGAGACGCTGCGTTTCATGCCCGCAGGTCCCAATTGATAGGTTGACATTTCTCCTGGTAGGATATCAGCTCAGCGGAGGTGTTGGTGCACTCCACTTGCTCCGGAGTTGCCTATTTGGTCAGCATGCTTTGGATATGTATTGATTGGTATGGCGGGCCCCTGTCCCGACCTTTATGATTTTATGTACCCTTAGAGGTTTGTAGACAGATGTCAGGTTTATGGATACTTGTATGGCCTTGTTGGCCTATGTGTTGAGTTTACAAATGGTCATGTCGGCCTTATAGGCCCGTATGTCACATGTATAAGTTTGTATATCATGTTGGGTCGTCATATGTCGAGTATTCCCTTATGTTTCATTCTTGTTATATCATGACGGTTTTTCCGGCCCGTTTACCCATGATGGTATGATAAGAAAGATATGTTACGTTGGTACTCGGTTGAGTAAGTCACCGGGTGCCCGTCGCGGCCCTCCGATTCGGCTCGTGACAGAGTTGATTGCGGAATGAGGTAAGTGTTGGGTCTAACCTTGATTTCAGGGAATTAGGAACCCTCGAACTTTATGTGATGTGAATTTTGTGTATAACGGCGTATATGCGACGTGACGAGTGTATATACGTCGTCAAAATAATTGTTTCCATGCTTTCTCATAATTCATGAATTATCTTATTCCATATATTAACTGTTACATGTTCTAAATTCCTTTCTATGCCGTAACTTGTTACTTGTCATTAATTATTTTTGTATTGAAATATATCGTTCCTTCCATGACTCCATAATTAATTGCTACCTGCCTTAATTGCACTGCTACATACTTAGCCTGTTTTGTTGCTCTGGTATTAATTGTAGCTTCCCTTTGATTAGTACGTGGTTCTTTCAATGTTTTGCTTTCATATTCTAAGCAAGAAGAATTAAGTTCTTTTAACTACGTGTGTTTTGCTATGAATTTTAGAACAGAGGATGGTAAATTGTCCAACTACCTAAAACATTTGTGGGTAGGATGTGGTAAAGAAAAAAAATTAATGGTATATAGTTTTTACAGCAAATAAAAGAACAAATGACATGTATTTTACGTACACCTTTATAACTAAACCATTCATACACTCCTATTTAACCGTAATTAATTAATGTGGTCTAAGTATAAACATCCCTTGTTGCCTTTGGATGCTATAACTAAGGCTATCAAGAAGTAGTGGAATATTGAAAAATCTTCTGTATATTCATATGCTGATACACCTTAGTAATACTTATTCCTCTACACTTGCAACACCAAATTACAATTGCTTCATTCAGTCATGAGCCTTATTCAACTTCATGGCAATTCACTTTATCAATCATTGACTGATATTTAATCTGTTCATCGTTACTTTTTACAAGCTTAGCTATAGTTAAAACAAAAACTGTAGAGCCTTTGGTTTGATGTTTCACCATGCTTGATAAAGCAAGTCACTTACACCTTTCCAGCAGGGGAAAGAGAAGGAATTGAGACAAATTTGGCAGATAATTCCACTTGGGCTCCCTCTGAATCTGGCAACATGATTACTTCAGAAGAAATTTTCAGCAATCAAGTTTGCATTCGGAAGAGTTCTTGATTTCTACCATTTAAAACTGCTATACAAATGGAGAATGCTTGAAGAAGCTTCAATGATGAACTGAATTCAACAGAAAAGATCCCATCCTTGAACGGAGATAAGCTAAAAATGGGCTTACTGTCCCGTGCTTCTCCCTGCCAAACAAGAACAAAAAGATTTCACAATGGTGTATTAGACATTGGAAAATTACTGTAAAAATTGATAATCTATATTTATGTAGATCATAACCTGGGATAAAAGTTCAAATCTTGCAGCATTAAGTTTGGGTTTGGAACAACTGGATATCCTTTGATGATTAGTGTGATTCACAAGTAGTCTTAATTTGCAGCCCAAATCCCAGCCACCACAATCACACGATCCACCTGACTTCCATCGGTTAATCAGTGAAGAAGGCTCGCCTTTACTTGGTACGCTATGTGCACCACCAGGAAGGATAACTGTCATGTTAAGATCTTCAAAAGGATTTGTTAAACCTGAAGTTGAAATATTATTGCAGTTGCTATTCTGATGGTCACTTCCATTAGGACAAGTGGTGATCCTATTGGGTAATTTGACAACAATAGCTGCAAGCTCATCGTTTGCCTCAAGGTCAGATGGTTTCTGATCTGTAGCAAACAAAACGAACTCCCTCTTCCTAAACTGTGAGTCAAGTTTCTGCCTGTTCAATTCGGAGAATGGAACATCAGAAACCTTCATCTTTCCAACGATATTAGGCATAATTCCATGACTTCTGTCTTTTTCTACTTCATTTAACCAATTTCCACTCTTTTTCTTTGTTTCACGAACGGTGAAGAAAGTATAAATCCAGCAACTGTAATCCTTCAAATTCGGATTAAGTTTCTTCATTGTGGCTGCTAAAATGTCAACTTCATTGTCAACTGCAAATGTGAATAGAGGAAGACCATTTTTCACAGCTACTTGGAGGAGAGCTTGCAATCTTGATGGCACAAATGTGCCATTAGAACGTGGATTGTCGATATCAATTGTTTTACAGCCCTTTAAATCCAATTTCACTTTCAATGAGCGTTTCGTAGGAGATTCACCACGTCTTGTTGAAGATTTAACGTGATCAGAGTTGCCTGTCTTTGGCTTCAGCAGTGGATCTAGCAACCTTCTCAAAGGACTAGTCCTGGCTCGGCCAGTGGTGTCTGATTTATCACAGCCTGTATCAAGTGAGGACGAACTTTGAGTTTTATTTGGACTAGATTGTTCTGCAGGCCATTTGACACCTTGTGATCCAGTGATCATATCTTTTATACCTGAAATCTGGCCAATCCTTCCCATTGCCAAGCTAAATCGACGAGTTGGAGAGGAATTTCTGACTTTTGTAGATTCTGCGGAATTAAGTGTAGTTGGATTGTTAAGCATTGCAGTTGATTTCTTCTCTTGTTTGGAATTGGTTCCAGGTGGGCTGGACAATTTTTTTCCTGAATATGCTGAAGGCTGAATTGTCTTAGATGAAGGGCAACTATCCTTTGCATCTATTGGACTCACTTGTCCCATCTTCGACTCATCAGCATCATGAGGAAGGGTGCTGGAACTAGAGATATCTGAAGAGGACTGTCCATGGTAGAACGCAGAAATAAATCCACAAGAAAAGCTCCGTCTGCTTGATTTCACAGCGCTCTGGTCTCTCACTACTGAATCAGGTGGGCAGAAAGTTGTGCAGCTGTTAGTTTCTTGGCCAGGTTCTGGTACTTGAAGGAAATCTGATTTATGTTTCTCTATGCAATCAAAATCATCAAAATCTCCTTTCGATAAACATTCTCTATCTTGGATCTTCATCTTTCCCTTGGAACGTGATGTTTTCGTCTCAGTCTCTCCATCAAGTGATCTCCTAACATGAGGAGTCCTCCGCGGGTGTAGAGCATTGCCGAGTTCTTGCATATTTCTTTGTGGATACTCATCAAAATACTGATATGTCTTGCCGACAAGTTGCTCAATCTCCCGGGATTTAACTACGCCAGGTTTTCGGTTTTGCAACTGTACATAACTTCCTGCAAAGAATTTGACATCAAGACTGTTAAGAAATTGGAACTTGAGCATAACTCAACCCCAAAAGCTAGCTCATGAGATGAGGATTGTCCAAACTCATTAAGGAAAGGAGACAACAACCCATTCCCTTAATCAATGTGAGACAATCTAACAAAGACAACTACCTCTAGGTGGTGATGAATAATAAGATTGTGATGTAGGACGATGAATCCTCCGACGAGCAGGAGAGCAGCTTCTGGCTCTGCTAGAATTGGATGAAGATCCCTCCATTGAGGAAATTGACAAGGTATTGCTGGTGGATGGTGAGCAACCCCTAGTTCTACAAGGTTCTTTTACATGTTCGTGTCGCCATTTTTCAAGAAAATGCCAATCTAGGACGCCAACACTGAAAGCTTTCTCCTGTAGATTTCCCCCCTTTTCCAGGTAACTAGGCAAACTTGACATGTATTTGACAAGCTCTTTATTCTCAATTGTCTTTCTTTCACCACTCTGCTTTGGCCGTCTTTCCATTGGCTACACCTTGCATGAATTCTCTAGCCTCTAGCAGAGGTTAAAAAACAATGAGATTATTAACATTTTTAGCCCCTTCTGATGAAAATTTGTTGCAGTAGATTATAGTAAACTCAGAATTGTTTAGTAAAAAGCCAGAAAAAATTACACATGCTGAGTTTAAAAGATAGGTAAGACAAGTCTTACGACATAATAGATGGTGAAATGTTTTTCAAATCTAAAGCGATATCTAGAAGACGAAAACACTGCATGAACAGGAGGAGGAAGAAGTGAAAACCGAAAGCGGTAAAAACAATGTAAAATTGTTGTTCGTCAATATTTGTTTAACTGTAAGGATAATCACATTAGAGTTCCAGATTGCCTGAGTTTCCAGTAGTTTATCATATGCAAAAAACATGCAGTGTTCCCCTTTATAGACTTGTTTCGGTAATAAGAATTACTCCATTAGATGTCAGTAGCCAGGAATTAGGTGTTATACAATGAACATAGCACTTACTTTTCCTCTCTTTTCAAACATAAAAAGCTGAAATATATGGACATAAAAGTTAATTCATGAACTATTTGTCGTTGGTATCTCTTAACACGGGCTGTCTTTCATATCTGGGTGCAGGGGAATATTAGAAAATGGGAAAGTGATGTTATTTTTTTTTTTTTTTTGCATTCCTTCATTGCTTATTGTAATTTGGCCAATTATGAATACATGATCCAGACAGCTAAACAAAATCAGAAAGCTCAACACACTATCTTTACAAGCAGGACCCATTTGATTGGAGTACTTTATTCCTTTAACTTTTACCTATTTCCATCACACACTTTCGAACTACAGTAACATTTTTATTTCGTTGGTATAAAGGCAAGGGGATTCGATGGGTGTGCTTCATCGATAAGAGTATTACTTTTACCCGGTGACATTTTTGAAAGATTTGAGTGACATTCCTTTTACCTGATGGATGTGTTTCAACAAACATTTTGGAGTTTGATCGCTAGTCTAATTAATATAGATTGCAAATTTGCTATTGTAGTTTTATATTCAAATTAAAAAAGATGTAAAAGGAAAATGATTTAGTTCACTGATAGTCTGTAATAAACTTTTTCTATAAAAGATATTACTTGCCATATATTTTTAAGTTATTAATTCTACCTTTTATAGGTACTTCTTAGGGATTCAAATAGTAATATGCATTACTACTACTAGTGAGATTTTATTTTTACATAAGTATGCTTCAACATATTATAATAGGTTAGTTACCATTTTTATTACGTAATCAATTAGTGTTTATCATAAGATTTACTAGTCTTACCACATAAGTGATCTGATAACATTACAACGTTAGTTCATAGTATAATTCTAAACTCGTTTGTTAGTGTGTTTTACTCGAAAGAAAAACTGAAAAAGATAGAAAAAGAAGGTCGGCGGTTGGGTTTGCTTTGCCATAAACAACCCCCTTCTTCACCCTTCCTCTTGTCTTTTGCAATGGTGTTGAGACCCAAAAATTAATGCAACAATATTTCCAATTACGACATACCAAGATATGCAATTATTGTTATTTTTATCATGCATCAGCATCATGAATGAGAGATTGCAGAAATTATGGTATTAAAAGTGAGCTGATCACAAGACAAGAATTAACGGAAAAGCCCCCAACCTCTTCTCTCTCCAAAAAAAAAAACAGACGCTGTCCAGGCGAGGGCGGAACTAGTTCTTCGGTTATCCGTCCGACCAAACCCAATGTTTTTATCTTAAAAAAATGTACAAATTATTAATTTAGAACTCATTACTAGAATTCTAAACTCATAAGCTTCAAATGCAGCCTCTGTTTGCCGGCAGTCGACCAAAATGATCAGAGTAGTGAGAGAATCTACGATTTTTCATGGTCTTTCAATATGCAGCACATAAAACCAGTAGAATATAGAGTATATTTAAGAAGAAGAAGAAGAAGAGAAGAGTACATACCTAACTGAACTCAACAACCGCGAAAGTAGGGAAGTGGAGGTGTAAATAAGTGTCGGCGGTGAAACCAAGATGAGTAGGAGTAACTAAAAAAGCTGAGGAACGAATTGCAGTGAGAGCAGAGGAGCTTAATTCAGAGAAAGCAAGGACACCATAGACGACCTGTGGCCTCCTCTCTGTAATAGCAAATTATTAAACACCTTTAATTTCTAGATAATTATTTATTCACTCCCCTAACATAAAGAGTAAGGCAGAGAGGAAATTAAAGAGCAACACAACATAAAATAGTAAGGGTGAACTTTTGGCTGGAGCTGCATACCTTTTTGCTTTCTGGAGGGAGAGGAGGAATACTACGTAGCGTAGCGTAGGTGGGTCACGGGTAATTGGTAATGACGCTCTTTTGGACTCCACATACTTAATGACTGCTTATTTTATTTATTGGGATGCTGCAAATCTTGAAGCGACTTCATTCCCATTTATTGTTTTCCATTTGAATTTTGTATTTTTATGTCAAAATCATCTAATTTTTTTTTTTGTTATACTCCATCCATTGAACTTATTTTTTTAGTCCGTGAAAAAAGAATAATTTATTTTAATGCAATAATTTATAGTCACACAATATATATGTGTCTCGTTAAGTTCAAAAGTCTTCTTTTCAAATAGGTTTACGTAAATTAAAACGAAGGAGCTATAAAATATTCGCTACAAAAATACATAACATCATGAATATATAGAAATATTCTTTGATATCCTTTTCTAGTCCTGGTAGAATATTAGAAATAGAAACTGAAACCCCACCTCAACCAACCCCCTTTCAGAAAGGCCAAATGCCACCTCTGCCAGCCTAGTTTGCCAACAAACGGATTAGGGAAAATAGAAAACGTAAAAGTGGGAATTAATGTAGAATTAACAATGGGTGGACTGGGCTTTAAGCATAAGTTGATTGTCTGATTGTCTGAATTGTTAGAGTAAAGTAAAGAGTAGCACCCCAATTGCTTTTAATGTCAGATTTGTCCCACACTATCTATAATAATTTTCGGTGAATAAAGAGATAAAGCATTTCAAAGTTATTCAAAAAAAAATTCATAGTAATATTGTTACGTTTCAGAAAAAAATTCCTGTTTCGAAATATTTCTTTTTCAGTACGTCTCAAATCTCAATGCTATTTTAAAAAGACTAAAAATTTTCCTTTCTTTCTAAAACTGTTCAAATAAGCACCACTTATACTTAATTTTGATTAAAGCAACCTGCAATTTCACGTGTCATTCATGGTGAAACAGTTTATTGCTACGATTATCAACAGGCCGCAATTTGCCAATTTGTTTCTTCCGTGTTCTGATTATATAATCAACGAACCTAATCTTAAAGTAAACAAGGTTAATCATGCAGATTGCGTTAATACACACTTGGTCAACGAATACATGATTGAAGATATAATGAAAAGGTTTTGCACAATACATTGTTGTAAGTGATATTTTTTTGTCCGATTAGATCAGAGCACTGAATCTCACAGGATTTGCTGTAATCTGCTTCTCAAATTTACCTCCTCCATCCCAGCCTCTAATTCGGTGTTAATTTTTTGTGCTTTTAGCCTGTTAGGCAATTGCTTGATGACTAGTGTGATCATTTTCCATCCCCTATAATTATGTCCATTGCGTTTGGGGGGTACTATTATTATAGTCTCATCCACAAGAATGAGTCCATGGCTCATTCCATCTATATCTCAATTATATTGGGGCATTTGTATCTATACCCGCTTTTTGGGTTATGTCTTAATTTGTGCCCGCTTTGTAAAAAAAATTACAAGCGTATCCACTTTTTCGCGTAACTTCAGTATACGAGGCTTAAGTAGCAAAGACAATCACACAAAACTTCAGCATTCTAGTAGACGGGACTGAAGTAGCAGGTGTGTTCAGCTCTAGAGCTGAAGTTCTTATTTGTAACTGGCGAAGTTTTTGTTTTTGTAACTGGCGAACTTCAGCTCTAGAGCTGAAGTTTTTGTTTTGTAACTGGCGACTTCAGCTCTAGAGCTGAAGTTTTTGTTTTTGTAACTGGCGAACTTCAGCTCTAGAGCTGAAGTTTTTGTTTTGTAACTGGCAAACTTCAGCTCTAGAGCTGAAGTTTTTGTTTGTAACTGGCGAACTTCAGCTCTAGAGCTGAAGTTTTGTTTGTAACTGGCGAGCTTCAGCTCTAGAGTCTTCTTCCCTTCATAATGATGCTGTCACGTAAACATAAAAATAGCTGCTTTACTGTCACATAAAGCATTCAATAGCAATGATACCTCGTCTTATAACTCTCTAATTGGACCAATTATTTAGATGATTAGTTCAACAACTAAACCATCCAAAGGAACTGTTTGTTTAACCAAAAAATGAATTTTTAGTCAAAGCTAGAATTTAGAAGAACACGGGTTATTGATAATCAAAAGAATGTATAAAAGGAAGTAATTTAAGTAGCAAGAGAGTAATCAAGAGAAAAACAAGTAAACCAAAGTTTTATATCAATAGCATTTCGTGTCCTTACAATTGATCAGATGTCTCCCTTTTATAGATATCTTGGAGATATACGTTTTGTCCAAAACATAATGAGGCTATTATGAGTAATTAAAGACATTTAATGCTACGTTGCATAATCATTATATTCAATACAAATTCTCTAACGTATTCCACATTTAATGCCTATTAAATGCCATATCTACACTCTTTTCTAACGTCAGATTCATTCCTTTTGTTCTCGGACATAAATGACTTAAATAGGTACGATGCTGGGTTATTTGTATTCCTGCCTATGCCTCTTCCTCTGCTATTTGCTCGTATCTGTTGCAACTCGTGCCTCTTGGCTAGTTGTAATTCTTTGACCATTTGACCAGTCTACGTGTTTCGACACGTATTCGTCACGTCACCTTTATATTTAAATACAATTTTTTCCAATACAGATAGTCCCCCCACTTTCCATTTATTCATCAATTGAATATTTGGGAAGTGGATTTCATTAAAAGAGAATTTTTGTCACCATTAATGCTATGACAACATTGACACTTCAATTGTCGCTTCCATTTAATGCTCCGTACACGTGGATTTTTTCATTAGTTCTGCAGTTTTGTAGCCCTTTTTCAAGGCTTTTTACGGCTCCACTATTCACGAAGTTCCAGTTATCATTATTATGGTCCTTCCATCACTGCACTTTTACCTTTGGCGGTGGCATATTAATATAAATATAACTTCTCTCCTTGTCTTTTACCACATAAAGCTTATTGAACACTTATTTCCTCACATTCTTCTTCTTCGCCATGTCTTCACCAAATCCTAACCCTAGGAGAGTTCCCATTGTTGATACCTTCCCTAATGGCCCCATTAGACATAGAAGGGGAGGTAGACTTCGTAGCTTAGGGCCTACTCGCGGTGGTAGTTCGTCTATACCTTCACCTAGTTCTGGTCCTTCTTTCAGAACCAGATGTTCCCTTTCTCATAGATCTTCTTCTAGGGATAAAGAACCTTTTGAACCATTACGTGAACCTTTAGTAGAGGAAATAGTCCCTACAGAATTATCTTTTTACCATGATAGGGAATCTCTTAGAAATCAGGTTTCCGCCTTAGATCGTGCTGACGCTTACCCCACTCAAATTACAGAAGTTTTAACTCCTGTAGTTCGCAAAGACTGCCATTGGAGTAATGATTTTCCCATTATTATCCCTAATCCAAATAAGAGAATTACTTCTTACTTGACTGAGTTCTCGTTTGTTTATACATACCCTTTCACTTTAGGGTTCAAACCAGCTATTGACCTAGTTATTCTTGAATTTTGTCGTTTCTTTAATGTCTGTTTGGGTCAAATTGGCCCAATCATATGGAGGGATGTTGCCTGTTTGAGGCATCTAACCAATTTGGCTGACGTTTCCTTTACTTTCCCTCACCTGATTCATCTTTACTCCCCTAGACTTTTCCGTAATGGCGTTTTACCCTAGTGGCCAGGAGTAAGAGGCTTTTAGTGAGCCCTGAAGATGACAAAGACCGTGGCTGGCACGCTGATTTGTTGCTTCCCCCACTGTTGGTTTAGTGGGTGAGAATAACGTTCCCTTCCCTGAGAAGTGGAATTTTGCACGTAAGTCTTTTATCCATCTCGTACCTTTTTCCTTCAAGTTTATCAACTTATCTAATTTTTGCTCCTCCTTTTTTTAGCAACCATGGGAGTGGTGGAAAATATTCCCAATTTTTGTGGTTAGGTAGATAAATTGCTGAAGGCCGCACCAATAGATGGTAGGTCTTGGAAAACACTTTCTAAACGTTACGGTTGGAAAGTAAAGACTCATGGTAAGAGTTTTTATTTCATATTTCACGCATGTATATATTTTTCTTTATGGTTCTAACTTCCATCCTTCTCTTTATCAGGATTTGCTATTCGAGGAGTTACTGCTGAAGCAGTTGCGGCCTTTCGTCTCTTCGGGAACCCGTATCTCTTTAGAAAGAGCCCGAGAAATAATCTTGGGATCTTCTTCTGCAAAAAGGAAAACTGTTGAAGAAGGATACTCTGAAGAAGAGGAAGATGAGGGTTCCTTGGTGACGAGGCCACGAGCTAGGAGACGCATCGTCTCTAATGATGAAGTTAAAGTTTCCCCTCGTCTTTCTGTTCCTCTTACCGAACCTGTTGAAACCCCAGTAGTAATTCCTGACAATGAGGTCACTCCCCATGATACCCATGAATCTATTGATCAACTTTTCTTTAGTGGTTTTGGCAGTGGAAGTTTAGGGCCTGTTTTAGATGAAATACCATTATCTTCTTTCTCAACTTCTGTGCCTATGATTCCTTCCTTACCAGCCCCAGTTGTTTCTGTTCATTCTTCTACTGTTTTCACTTCCTCTACCGCTCCTCCTTCAACAACTCCCCCTCCTATTGTTCACCATACGGAAGCAGGCTCTTCAAGTAGAAGTGCCGTTATGAGGAGGGTAACCATTGAAGTTCCTGCAGATAGCAGCCTTTTGAGGAAGTCAGGTCAGGCAGACGTATGGCTGGAACCTTTAATCGGTCCAATTGAAAAAGCAAAGCTGGAGAGCCATAGTTCCCTGACTCTAATGAATGATATCGTGCATGCCACTTTGAAGGTACTTTCCTTCTCTCCCTTCTTTACCTTATAAAAAAAATTATCTTTGGGATTCTTATATTCTTATTTCCTTTCCCTTTTTTAGGCCAATCTTATCGGCATAGAAATGATGAGCAGAATCCCTCTCTTAGAGAAGATAGCACGTGATTCTCAATTGTAGGCGATCAATTGGAAGGAACAATTTGAGAGTGCACAAATTGATATGGAAGATTTACAAGAAGGCAAGAGTACCCTAGAACAGCAGGTGCGGGATTTAACTTCAGAGTTAGCGGTTGCAAAGGCTTCCTCAAGCCAAGAAGAAAAAGACAAAAAACTTCTCGAATCTTCCTTCTTAGAGCAACTATCTAAAGCCAGCGAAGAGAACAGAGAGATGAAGGCTCTTTTGAGTCAAAAAGAAGTTTACGTTGGGGAGCTCGTGCAAAGCTTAACTCTAGCACAAGAAGACCTTCGAGTCTCGGCTGACAAGGTTTGTGCTTTAAAGAGCTCACATGCCTCTCTTCAAGTTTCTTATAACTCCGCCTTGGCTGAAAACGAAGAGCTAAAGAATGAGATTGCTGATTGGGAAACGGATTATGAGACCCTTGAAGAAAAATCTGTTGTTGAGGTAAGTTGGGCATTTTTGAATTCTCGTCGAGATACCCTAATTGAAGCTGGCCAAGAAAACTTCAACCTGGAGTTGGAGTTAGCTAAGATCAATGAAACCATTGAAAAAGCTCAGCAAACTCAGGACTTCCCTTCTCCCGTGGTTGAAGCTCCCTTAAATGTTGAAGCTGATACGGGTATCCCAACTCTTTCAAGCACAATCGAGCATGTTGTTGCAAGCCAAGTTGAAACCGCATCTGTTTATGCACCTGCCCAAATTGAGCCCACTACTATTGATGCTCCTACTTTAGTTTGGCAAACTTCTTAGTGACCAGTTTTAATCATTTGAATGATTTTGTTTTTTGTTTTTATTTTGGAAAATTGTAATCAAACCCTTAGCTTCATTTGAGGGTTGGATTTGGAAACGCAAGTCCCCAAGTCTTTTATGGGGCAATTTGTATAAACAATTTCATAGCTTTATGACTAAGTTCGTACTTAGTCTTCAGTTTTTAGATATTAAGAAGTTTTTCATGTTAAACTTCTGTCTGCTTTATTTTTAAGGACTTATAGAATAATTCGCTTTTTGTTCTTCGAAAATGCTTCTGTTAATATCATGACTAACTAATTAAACATGAGTTTTATAAAATAGGACCCTTTTATATTTCGACACTTAATGAAGAAGATGTCTCAATTTCATAATGGTGTTACCATACGATAAAAGAAATAGGAACACACATGTTTCTTTGAAATAACTTTGACAAGTTTTGAATAATACTTTACATGTATTTGAATTATATCTATAACTTTCTTGTAACTGTTTTTCTTGTAACAGATTTTTTCAAAAGAAGAATAATAGACACTGGGTTTTTTCTTATAACCCATTTTAGTACATAGCCTTTACCCTAACTATAGTGAGGTTTTTCTTTGGCCTTAGCTCGTGGCTTCATCTCGTGACCTTGTGACTTTTACTCTGCACTTGACTCTTTTAGGCTTGATTTTTCTTAATCTTCTTTACCTTCTTTATACACATATCTGTGTATATTATGTAGTCCTTCAAGTGTTTGAGTGTTGAAGTATGAAGCCTCGAGCACTTGATAGATTCTCTCGTTTGGTCCTTTTCTTGAAAAAGAAAAACATACGAGACTTGGAGATGCGATTTTAGATGAAGACTGCTTAACCCGTATAAATTTCTATCAGAATAATTGTAATCCTAGGCCAGGAATTTTAGGTTATTCTGTGTGCCTTACAGGTCGTGGCTCATCATTTAGTATGGGTTAGCTTTTTGCCTATCATCTAAAATTATTAGTAAAATTTTAACAATTCAAAAATTAAATTTGAAATAGTGATACCTGACCGTGGGTATTTCTTAGAAATAGTATCTCTTCAAATGAACATCATTCCAATGTGAAGGTAGTATCTTATCATCAATTCTCGCCAGCTCATATGCTCCCTTGACTGCAATATCACGAACTCTATAGGGTCTTTCTCATGTTGGACTTAATTTACCCGTGTTAGCTGCCTTTGTGGATTGAAAAACCTTTTTATGAACGAAGTCCCCCACTTTGAAAAATCTGAGGCGTGCTTTTCGGTTGTAATATCGTTCTATGACTTGCTTTTGTGCTATCATTCTTATCAATGCAGCTTCTCTCCTCCCCTCGAGTAAATCTAGATTGACCCGCATTTCCTCGTCATTAGATTCTTGTGTCGCCTATGTGAACCGCGTACTTGGTTCCCCTATCTCAATTGGAATTAAAGCCTCAGCTCCATAAACCAATGAAAATAGTGGTTCTCCTGTACTTGTTTTTGCAGTTGTGCGACATGCCCATAAAACTCCAGGTAACACTTCGGGCCAGTTACCTTTTGATTCCTCTAATTGTTTCTTTAAATTATTGATAATAACCTTTTTCGTTGATTCTGCTTGCCCATTACCCTCCGGATGATAAGGTGTTGACGTAATCCTTTTATTTTGCCAACTTTGAAAGAATTCTGTGATTTGTGCTCCAATAAATTGAGGACCATTATCACACACGATCTCCTTTGGTACACCGAATCGGCATATGATATTCCGCCAAAGAAAATCTTTGACTTCCGTTTCTCGCACCTGTTTAAATGCTCCTGCTTCCACCCATTTAGTAAAATAATCAGTGAGTACGAGCAGAAACTTTACCTGTCCTTTTGCATGTGGTAATGGACCTACGATATCCATTCCCCATTTCATAAATGGCCATGGGGCAATGACCGGATGTAATAATTCTGCAGGTCTATGCATATTGTTAGCGTACCTTTGACATTTATCACATTTGGCCACGAAACTTTCTTCTTCTTTTTCCATTTTAGGCCAGTAATAACCTACCCTAATTAAGGTTCTTACCAATGACCTTCCTCCTGCGTGATTCCCGCAATGTCCCTCATGTATTTCTTTCATTACATACTCCGTTTGTGAAGGTCTGAGGCATCTTGCTAGGGGACCACCGAACATTTTACAATACAAATTGCCTTGCTTTAAGCAGTACCAAGCAACCTTCTTTTGAAGCGCATGAGCTTTCTTCTTATCACCAGGGACGGTACCATACTGCAAAAAAGCAACAATCTTGTTCCTCCAATCCCAAGTTAAATTATTAAAATTTACCTCATTCTTATTAGGATCGTGAACTGAATGAAACAAATGTATAACTGATGCGTTTGCATCACTTGCCACATCAGCTGCAAATGCGAGATTAGCTAGGGCGTCTGCTTCAATATTTTCATCCCTTGGTATTTGTATAACTTTCCAGGTTTGAAATTACTTTATCAATTCCCGTACCTTTTCTAAGTATTATTGCATCCTTGCTTCCCTAGATGCATAAGTCCCCAACATTTGATTAACCACGAGTTGCGAATCACTCTTAATTATAATCTGATTTATGCCAAGCTCTCGTGCCAATTCTAGACTTGCAATCATAGCCTCATACTCCGCTTCATTGTTAGTTATAGAGTGACATTTAATAGCTTGTCGAATGGTCTCACCCGTAGGTGGTACCAAGACAATCCCTAAACCTGCACCTTTTACATTAGATGAGTCATCAGTGAATAAAGTTCAAGTTCTCGGGTTAGCTCCATTGAATACCTGTAATTCTTTTTCTACTTCTAATTGCATCTCTTGGCTAAAATCGGCCACAAAATTGGCTAACACTTGTGATTTTATAGTAGTTCTAGGTTGGTACGTGATTTCGTATTCACTCAACTCTATTGCCCACTTAGTTAACCTACCTGATAGCTCATGCTTATGTAATATATTACGTAAAGGGTAGGCAGTTACTACGGCAATAGGATGACACTGAAAGTAAGGTCTTAACTTTCTAGATGTCATGATTAATGCAAGTGCAAGTTTTTCTAATTGAGGATACCGCGTCTCCACATCTAACAAAGATTTACTAACATTGTAGATAGAAGATTGTTTACCTTGTTCTTCTCGGACCAAAACAGTGCTTACCGCAACTTCCGAAATAGCAAGGTAAATGAGTAGTCTTTCCCCAGCCTTTGGTTTTGCCAGCAAAGGTGGATTTGATAAGTACGTTTTCAAATTCCTGAGTGCCTGTTGACATTCCTCATTCCATTCGAAATGATCCTGCTTCTTAAGGGCTGAGAAAAATTTGAAACACTTCTCTGATGATTTAGAAATGAATCTTCCCAAGGCTGCAATTTCTCCCTGTTAATCTTTGAACTTCTTTCTTGTTTGAAAATATATCAGGGATTTCCTCAATTGCCTTGATCTGTGCAGGATTTACTTTAATACCACGGTTAGAAATGATAAAACCCAAAAACTTGCCTGATGCAACGCCAAATACACATTTTTAGGGATTTAAAATTTTTTGCGCAAAATTGGAAATGTGTCAGATAAGTGTGATATGTGATCTTTTGAATACTGAGTTTTAACAAGCATATCATCTATATATACCTCCATAGTCTTTCCTAAATGCTCTTGAATCATTTTGGTAACTAACCTCTGATACGTTGTGTCACACCTCCTTTTTCCGCACCCGAGAGGGTGCAAGGGAGTTTTTTCCAATTAAAGGACAATCGAAACGGGATTTGTTTATTTATTTCAGAGTCGCCACTTGGGAGATTTAGGGTGTCCCAAGTCACCAATTTTAATCCCGAATCGAGGAAAAGAATGACTCCATATTACAGTCTGCGTACCAGAAATCCGGATAAGGAATTCTGTTAACCCGGGAGAAGGTGTTAGGCATTCCCGAGTTCCGTGGTTCTAGCACGGTCGCTCAACTGTTATATTTGGCTTGATTATCTGATTTTATACGAATATGAACTTATGTGTAAATTTTAACTTTTAACAGCTTTTATCATTTACTGTTATTTTTGTCAAGAATTGCAACGTTATAAAATGTATTTCGAACCAGTTTACAATCAATGTACTTGTGGTCGTCGACACACTTTGACTCCGTTGAGATTTGAATTTGGGTCACATCAATGTGCACCCGAGTTTAAGGAAATTAAATTATTAAAGGCGCGCCTAAAGCGACTAGCGTATTTATTTTGGGTAGGACCGTGGAATTTTACTAAACGGTCCATCCCGAAGTCTAAACAATTTTTTAAAGCAAATATTTACTGAGGGCCCCGCAATTTGTATTTTATTTGGCGAGGCTCATCTCATTCTTATTTTTTAAAATGAATTTGCAACGTCATGGGCACGCATCTCGAACCACGTCACAATCAATGTACTCGTGATTAGAAACACATTTCGACTCCGTTGAGAATTGGATTTGGGTCACATAAATGTGCACCCGAGTTTAAGAAGGTAAGATTTATTGAGGCGCGTCCTAAAGAGTCTAACGTATTGTTATTTTAGGAAGAGGCCGTGAAGGTTCATTAAACGGCCAAATCCAAAGTCTAGTCAATGGTTATGTATTTTATTGAGGGCCCCGGCGGTTTGTGATTTATTTGACGAGGCTCGTCTCATTTTCATTTTAAAAGATAAACCTATAGTGACTATATTTTCTATTAAGTTCGTCTCTAAAATAAAAGAAAATCTCTTAATTATTTACATGCTGAAAATGTAACTTATTAGTTATTAGTTTACGGCTAATGCGATTGGAAAATTGCGATCGAGTTTGTACGAAGAAAAATGGCTTTCATTTTTATATTCTATTATTTACTAATGCAAGAACATGAGAGGGATACACAATAATATCAAAGCAGATTAACTATTCTTCAAATAATTTAAACTAGCATTATTAGATGAAGAAATCATACATATGCAACTTCATTACTCATTAATTAATCGACTACATTTTATACAAAGAAAGGAAATTTAATATTCAAACACAGATCCAAACAAAAGAATTCAACAGGAACAGGAGCCTGATTAATATTTCATTTTTCGCTTCAAGCCAAGAGTGTACAAATGTGTACCTGGAAACAGCAGTACAGGAACAAAAGAAGTAGGAGTCAGCAACAGTAATAACGCGGCAACAACAGGTTCAGCAACACCGCAAAACCAGTAACAACCAGTAGAATGACCCAGTAACAAATTGAAAACTCAGCAGTGCAAAAGTACAATCGCAGTCAAAGCAGAAGAGAGAAAAGATACGAGATGCAGTAGTTTCTGACTTTTGAATAACACTCGAAGAAAAGCAAACAGAATTGTTCGAGTGAAAGTTCAAATTGTCTTTCTCTTTTACTATCACAAACTCTCTTAAGTATAAAAGTATGTCAACTCTCAAGTGTAAAAAAAAATCTCTCAATAATCTCCACCCTTTTTCTCTCAATGTTCAAGTTCTAGTCCCCTTTTTAATGTCAAGAATGACTCTATATATAGCAAGACAAGTCTTCCATTCCCAATCCCAAAATTATTCCCCCAATGGCATGCTTTATCCCACTACTTAATGTTTTCTTTATTTTAAACTTTGTTCCCCATGCCTACATTAAATAAGTACATCCACACAATCCCATTATAATTTGTCTCCCATGCTTATATTACATAAGTACAAGATTCCTCCCCATTATGTTTTGTCTTGTCCCCCATTATATTAAACAAGTACATCAAAAACCCCACCCCATAATATTTGTCCCCCATGCTTAACATAAAGAATCAAAATAATGTTCAATTACCAAACTACCCTTCCAACCTTATTGCAATTACACATCTACCCCCGAATGCAATGCAATTTACCAAATTACCCCTCTGCTCTAAACAATCAATTAATCATAACTCAACCAAAATATAGTCAAGATGACCAATTTCTCAACAATCTTCAACAACAATTTACATGAACATGATGAACAACACAAACTTCCGAATTAATGGAAATAAATCAACCATATCGGGAACCAATCCTGATTAATTTAGACCATTAATGGATGAACAAAGAGACAATAATGCAAACAACAATATGCATGATTCAAATTAAATTAACAAATCACAAACAAACACAAACTCACATTAAATCACTGAATTTACACATGAACTTCAAACCAAGACGAACATGAATTAAATCTATCTTTAAGCAACAAAACATGACAGATTCAATGATTCAAACAACATTACTAATTCCCGGAAAATACATAACAACATGAGACAAATTGAAGAAATAACTAATTAAATTCCAATTTGAATCTAACAAACCTTAAACTAACAAATATTCACTTAAACAACAATACAAACATGAAATAAACATGAAAAATACCTAATTAACTTCCATTTGAAATCTGAAAATTAATTCAACAAAAACACATGAACATGAACAAAACAAAAAATCAAATATCTAAACATAGACATGAACAAAACAAACATTTGCCGATTTTAGATTCGAAAATATCAAAACAAAATACGGACGAAATAAAATTCAAAATCTACCAACCGGATTGAAATGACGAACAACGAACAACTAACGACGAACTCGAACAATGATCGACGACCTCGTCCAAAAACCCATCCATGTGCGCGAGGCAGAAGTGAAGAAGACGAAGTGAGACAGCAACTGTTTGGACGCCATGGATGTGAGAGAGCAGAAACAACGACGGACAGCCATGGACAGCCATGGACAACCATGAACAACCATGGATGCTATGGACGTGAAGAGCAGAAGCTGTATCCTGGAAGGAAACAGAAGCAGCAGCACTGCTTGGAGTAGCCATGGACGCACGTCGCAGCTGGACGCGGGCAGCAGCGTGACACAATGGCGTCGACTTGCCGGCAAAGAAGATGAGGGAAGTAGCAGCAGCTCGATGGGTTTGTTCGGCTTAAGGACGTCGAAGGAGAAGGACGCAGCAACAGCTGCTCGAGTTCGGACGAGGGGGGAAGGTGACGACGAAGACGCAGAGGGTTAAAGGTTTTTTTTTTCAGTTTTTCAAGAGGAAGGAAGAAGGTGATGAGATGGAGGGAGCTGGAAGTGGGTTGTTGTCGACGGGGGGGGGGGGGGGGGGGGGGGGGTGCGACGACGATGGGAAGGTGTGCTCGTGTGAATGTGTTGACGCAGCTGTGTGTGTGCGTCGATGAGGAGCTTGGAGGTGGAGGGTGATGAGGCTTGGTGAGGGCAGCCATGGATGCTTGGTTGGAGCTTTGGAGGAGTTTTGAGTTTGGGAAGAAGAAAGCCAAAAAGGGTGGGGGCGGATAGTTTTTAGGTTTTTTAGGGTTTTTTGGTTTGTCTTTTGACAAAATTAAGAAAGGGTATTGGGTCAATGGGTCAATGGGGCGGACCGGGTCAACCCAGTCTGAAATGGACTGGGTCATGGAGAAGATTGAGCAAATTTTTGGGCCTTTGGCTTACAATTGAAGAAGTGGCCCAATCCGATTTTTCTTTGTATTTTTGTTCTCTTTTCTTCTTTTATTTTCTAAAACTAAATTATAAAAGTACTTAAATTATTATTAAGAACTAAATTAAGTTATAAAAGCGCAAATTAACTACCAATAACAATTAACGCACAATTAAGTAATAATTAAGCATAAAATTGTTCATTTGGACATTAAATGCTAAAAATGCAAAAGATGCATATTTTTTTGTAATTTTTTAATTTTTGTAAAACTAATTTAATTACTAACAATTATAGAATTAAATCCTACATGCAAATGCGACATATTTTTGTATTTTGTATTAATTTAGCAAATAAACAAACACAGACAAATACAAATAATAATCCAAAAATATCACAGAAATACTCAAAATTGCACACCAAAGAAAATCATTTTATTTTGCATTTTTTGGGAGTATTTCTCATATAGGGCAAAAATCACGTGCTTACAGCTGCACCTCTTTGCTCGGAGACACGAAGGGTTTTCGTGCAAAGATAAAGCGAGCGATTTTTGCCCTTCCGAGTACTCCGTGTGAAGCATTTTTTTTTTGAAAACGATTTAACCGAACCTTTGCTTCAAAGGTTTCCTACATATCCCTGGCTAAAGGGGAATCAGGTTAATGTAGTTTGGGAAGTTTTGGTAGCTGGGACTACCGTGGGACTGCAATGTTACTGCTGTTGCATGCTGTTATCACTGCTTACCGATCTCCTTATTACACCGTGCTTAAAAATAAAACAAGAAGCTAGGCTAGATTGAAATTTGTTCCTGTTGCCTTGCTTTCTTATCGGCTTGTGTTTCATCCGGTGCTTTTCTTCCTTGAATTTTGGAATGATACTGGCCATTTGCTTTTCTGAATACCAGTTTTCATCATCTTGCTCGGTCCGCTGGGGACATGGCTTTCTTCATTAAGCTTTTTGGCGGTTACTCTGGTGGGTACGGCTTTCTTCATCAGACTTGTTATGCTGGGCATGATTTAATGTTCACCAGCTGCTTCTTTCAAGACGCCTCTTTTCTTCCTTTTGACTCATGCGCCTGAATTTGTGCTGGGATCTCTTGTTGCAACCTTCTGTTTCCCGGTGGTGGGGATTTTATTGTTTCCTGCTGGGGATTCTTGTTGTAACCCTCTATTTTATTGTTTTCTGACTTGATCTTGAAATGTATGCCTCTATTATATGGGCGGGCTCCCAACTTCAACGCTTGTAATGAAAAAGACTGAATGTATTCCCGCATTATACTGGTGGGCGACCTAGAACAGAATGTATTCCCGTATTTTACTGGTGGGCGACCTAGAACAGAATGTATTCCCGCATTTTACTGGTGGGCGACCTAGAACATGAAGGTATTCCCGCATTTTACTGGTGGGCGACCTAGAACAGAATGAAAGGACAGAAATGTATGCCTCTGTTATATGGGCGGGCTCCCAACTTCAATATTAACTTAGGAGGAAATGCTTCTCCTATGGGTAAAACTAAACTTAGGAGAAAATGCGTCTCCTATGGGTAAAAGTAAACTTAGGAGGAAATGCATCTCCTATGGGTAAAACTAAACTTAGGAGGAAATGCGTCTCCTATTGGTAAAGGCGTGGAATGTATTCCCTTGTTATACAGGTAGGCGCCTAAAATATGAAAAGGACAGACAAAAAGTATTCCTCTCGTTATACAGGTGGGCGCCTGGCTTCAACAACAATTTAGAAAATAAAATCCTATTCGAGGGCGGATGAACCCGAAATATCCTATTCGAGGGCGGATGGACCCGAAATATCCTATTCGAGGGCGGATGAACCCGAAATATCCTATTCGAGGGCGGATGAACCCGAAATATCCTATTCGAGGGCGGATGAACCCGAAATATCCTATTCGAGGGCGGATGAACCCGAAATATCCTATTCGAGGGCGGATGAACCCGAAATATCCTATTCGAGGGCGGATGAACCCGAAATATCCTATTCGAGGGCGGATGAACCCGAAATATCCTATTCGAGGGCGGATGAACCCGAAATATCCTATTCGAGGGCGGATGAACCCAAAATATCCTATTCGAGGGCGGATGAACCCAAAATATCCTATTCGAGGGCGGATGAACCCAAAATATCCTATTCGAGGGCGGATGAACCCAAAATATCCTATTCGAGGGCGGATGAACCCAAAATATCCTATTCGAGGGCGGATGAACCCAAAATATCCTATTCGAGGGCGGATGAACCCAAAATATCCTATTCGAGGGCGGATGAACCCAAAATATCCTATTCGAGGGCGGATGAACCCATCTTCAAAAACTTGGAATTGTCTTACCTCCGACTATTTTTCTTAGAATCATGTTGTCTTGCTATCTCTTAAGACTTGAATTGATTTCCTCGTTCCTCCTAGAAAATTTTCGACAAATGGCAGAAAATTTTCTGCCCCAGTTTTGGTGCTTTTCCTTGTGGCATGTTTTTCGCCATTAACAAGATTTCCTTTTCCTGCTTCAAATCAAAGAAAATTTGTTAGTTTTAACACATGGTGAGTGGTCGTGCCACTCCTGCTGGGGATGGTTTTTCCCTTTCTCTCTTCCCCGCTCTGTGCTTCATTACGCTATCAAAACTTGCTGGGGATTATTTGGCTGGGAATGAATTTTCCTTTTTTTCCTTCCCCACTCTTTGTTGTCCGACCCTCTTGGAACTTGGTCGAATATCTGTCGGAGATGCTCCTATATCTTGATGATCTGTTGGGGACCCTCCTGGAATTAGGTCCATAATTTTCTCAACTGTTGTTTTCCTGTTTTTCTCCAACTTCCCTTGGAAATTTGGTCCTCTGGGGATCTAGACCCATTCATCATTTGGTGTTTGCGACCAACTTCTTTTCACTTTATCGCCTTATCTTTGGCTTATTGTATTCGCCTTTTTCTTTGTATCATTTTGGCAACTGGTAGTAAACTCTGAAAATCCTTTTCAAAAACAAACTGCTGGGGAGGTAAAATCTTTAAACCAAGAAATGAAAAAGTGAAGAATTTCAAAAATAGAAAAAAAAAAAAAGAAGTCTTTCTGAACAAATGCTGGGGAAAAGGAAAGAAAAGAACTTATCTGAATGATATAACCGATCTTAACGATCATGTCACGCATTCCAGATTAATCAACCCAGTCTATTTGTATCAATCAACCCTTCGGACGGCCTCATGTTGCTGGGGATAAACAGGCACTCAACTCTTTGCCAAATGCGGATCCTTCCCGCAAATCTTGTCTTGTCGCCTCATAGTGCCCTTCGAGGGGTTTTCACTAATAAGACTCTCTCATTTCTCTCAACTCTCGTCGCCTTATGGTGCCTGTGAAGGTTTTCACCGATAAGACTCTCTCAATTTATTTCATTTTTCAGCTGGGGATTGGAGTGCTGCCGATATGACTCTCTGTTGGGGATTCTTTCGGCTATCAATTCATTTCCAGCTTATGATCTTCTTCTTTGCTGGGGATCAGAGTGTTATTCCCGACTTCCATTTGCATTGACTTAGCACTTCTCAGTTACTGATCGGGAGGTCTTTTTTGGACATTAATAGGGGTTTTTGTGTATGGCCGAAAGGAGAAGAGGGTATCCAGAGTTCAAAAAAATAATTTTTAGGGGTAAGATAGTACAACTCTTGGAATCAAACTTTCTTGCCAAAATTACAAGCGCCAACTTCTGCCCCAGTTTTTCTTGCTTGGGGATTTTTATTTTGTCAAACTATGTTATCTTATGCACACTATGTTACACTATGACCGAGCCGTGAGACGCCTACGTCCTTCTTTGAGGAATCAGGTCAAACGTAGTTCCCAATTCCTTTGTTTTTTTTTGTTACTTTTCTTTTGTTCTCATTATCATTACTTTTTTTTCTTTCATTTTCATTACTGATTCCAAAAGAGGGGTACCAAAGAATAAATAAGGCTCAAAAGGGGAAGCAAAGGTTAAAGTGTTTGGATAGAAGAAAAAAAATTGCCTCCGTCATTTCATTCTCTGATAAATGCTAAGTACAAACAAACAACAATTGCAATCATTCATAGAATCTCTTAACTGCGTC
Source organism: Nicotiana tabacum (assembly GCF_000715075.1). Classification (NCBI taxonomy): domain Eukaryota; kingdom Viridiplantae; phylum Streptophyta; class Magnoliopsida; order Solanales; family Solanaceae; genus Nicotiana; species Nicotiana tabacum. The sequence continues at coordinate 113,084,725 of NC_134087.1, forward strand.
AGCATTGATAGCCATGTCGACGCATTTCCCTTCGATATTTGTTGATCACAAAGCGTCATTGGGCTTGCTCTGTTTAGACTGCAATTCTCGATATTTTTTTTCACACTGGCACCACATTAGCCAACCAATCAGGATATCGAGCGACCCGAATAAACTTAGCATTCAGCTGTTTGGTTACTTCTTCCTTAATCTTCACACTTATGTCGGTCTTGGACTTCCTCAATTTTGCTTGACGGGGGGAAATGCCGGGTCAGTGGGCAATTTTAGAACCACTAAATTGTTGCTTCAACCCAGCATGTCGTCGTATGACCATGCAAAATGTTTTGAATTCAGTAAGTGCTTTGATTAGTTCTTCCCTGATGTTTGGTTCCATATGGACGCTTATCTTAGCTTCCCTGATGTCATCCGCATCCCCTAGATTGACGGCTTCCGTGTCAGTTGGGCTCTTTTTTTCAAATTGGCTCAACTCTCTGTTAATTTTTTGGAGGCTTCATCCTTATCGTATTCCGACTTATCATCACAATCTTGTACTATAAGTTCGAAATCAGATTGATTTTTAGACTAGGTTGAAGATCCGTCGTGCATGCCATGTCATTAGAACCAGTATAAAGAAAACTGTTCAGGAGAGAAAAATAAGAAGAAAAATTAAAACAAAATAAGGAATGAGGAAAAAAAAACTCACTTTATTAAAATACGGGATAGCAAGGTTTCACACTTTGGCGAAGACAAGAAAAAACTGGATTACAACCCTAGAATAATCCAAACAACAAAAGAAAATCAGAGCCCACTACCAAGACTCCCTTCGTATAGGAAGAGAAGTAGCCATTCAATTGTTGATTTTTGCTTTCAACCCTACAAACTGCACATCTGCCTCGTTGGACCCTTTTCCAACACCATAACTGGCTTGTCATCCACCTTTTCCAACTATACCACCGCTTTTCCACTGGTTAACATTTCTTTTGAACCGACACGGATCATCATCACTGTTTGTGAGGGTTTCTTTAGCTCCCCTCCTTCGTGCACTAGCTCAATCATGTGGGTTTCAAGGTGTGCCGACAACGGGTTCTGATTGATGTTGGGCGCCTCTAGTGTCTGAACCTCAATCTTGTTGGTGTCAATAAGATTTTGTACTGCATGTTTCAACTTCCAACACTTCTAGGTATCATGTCCGGGAGCCCCCGAACAATACTCACAGCTTACCGAGTGGTCCGTATTTTTGGGAAGGGGATTTGGCAATCTGGGCTCAACAGGACTCAACAAACCTAACTGCCTTAATTTCTGGAACACGACGGTATAGGTTTCCCCCAACTCAGTGAATGTTCTTTGGATTCTTTCATTTCTGAAAGCCTGATTTCCCCGGAAACCTGCCCCTGGAGGGTTCTTGTAGGCTCTTGGCGGTGGATAGGTGTTTTGTGGTGGGCTGTATGGGTAGTTTGGTCTGTGGGGTCTGGGTTGGTTGTAGCAAGGTTTACCAGACCTGGACCAATTGCTTGCCTCAATCGTGGCAATTTCTTCTTTCTTCTTCCTTCCCAGCGCACCTCCCGTGCCGCTCTGAATAGCCTGGGTTGTTGCCTTGAGTGCTGAGTAATTCAGGATTTTGTCAGACCTCAGACCCTCCTCTATCATGACCCCTATCTTTACTACTTCATTGAAGGATTTCCCCACCGTCGTCACCAAGTGACCAAAGTAAGTTGGATCTAGTGTCTGTAAGAAGTAGTCCACCATTTCTCCCTCTCTCATGGGAGGATCAACTCTGGCTGCTTGCTCTCTCCAGCGGAACCCGAACTCGCGAAAACTTTCCCCAGGCTTCTTTCCGGTCCTCAGCAATGTGAGACGGTCAGGGACTATCTCGAGATTGTATTGAAAATGACTTGCGAAAGCCTGCGCCAGATCATCCCAAGTGTACCATCTGCTGGAATCCTGCCTGGTATACCATTCTAGTGCCGATCCACTCAGACTTTGGCCGAAATAAGCTATCAGCAGCTCATCTTTGCCACCTGCCCCTCTCATTTTGCTACAAAATCCCCGCAAATGTGCCATGGGATCACCGTGCCCTTCGTACAAATCAAACTTAGGCATCTTGAACCCAGTCGGGAGTTGGACGTCTGGGAAAGGGCATAGATCTTTGTAAGCTACGCTGACTTGATTGCCCAATCCGTGCAGGTTCCTGAAGGACTGCTCCAGGCTTTTGAACTTTCTCAATACCTCCTCCTGTTCAGGGGCTTTAACCGGCTTTTCAATCTCTGCCAGCACCTCCAAGTGTGGATTGTAAGCCTGTGGTTCGGGGGCATGAAACGTAGGCTCAGGGGGATAGTACTGCGTATTGTGAGCCTGAAACAATGGCTCACTGGTCGTTCTTTGCAAGGGGGCTGATGTGGGTCCCACAAAAGTGGGAATATTGGGTGTTGGGAGAGGTTGATGGGGTGGTGGAGCTTGGGAATCATGAGGGCTTCTTTCTTGATGATAACGGGGGTTTGGGAGGCTTGTGGAAGGGCCGGAGTGAGGGTATTCCGGTATGTGCCCCAGTGGCTCAGGGCTCTTTTGTGCTTTGGCTAGGGCTAGCTGCATTGCATTTATCTCTAGTCCCATCCTTTCAATCTTTTCCATCGCTTCTTTTAGCAACTGGCTCATTGGCCTTTCTTCCTCATTACTGTTCTCTGAAGTAGTCATGCTTGTTGCTACCGGTCCTTTGGATCTGGTTTGGTAAGAGTGTGTTGCCAGAATTCTTTAACAACTAACTGTCTGGTTTCAGACAACAACAAACTTTGTTAGCGTTAGAGCTTAACATATTTGATCATAACACATAGAGGATGCAATGCTCCTAGGCAGTTAACCGTTTCTACATGCTTTGCTTCAAACAACATGCGTCATCCCGGCTTGCTCAGTTGAAGAAGTGGCCCAATCCGACTTTTCTTTGTATTTTTGTTCTCTTTTCTTCTTTTATTTTCTAAAACTAAATTATAAAAGTACTTAAATTATTATTAAGAACTAAATTAAGTTATAAAAGCGCAAATTAACTACCAATAACAATTAACGCACAATTAAGTAATAATTAAGCATAAAATTATTCATTTGGACATTAAATGCTAAAAATGCAAAAGATGCATATTTTTTTGTAATTTTTTAATTTTTGTAAAACTAATTTAATTACTAACAATTATAGAATTAAATCCTACATGAAAATGCGACATATTTTTGTATTTTTTATTAATTTAGCAAATAAACAAACACAGACAAATACAAATAATAATCCAAAAATATCACAGAAATACTCAAAATTGCACACCAAGGAAAATCATTTTACTTTGCATTTTTTGGGAGTATTTCTCATATAGGGCAAAAATCACGTGCTTACACGTTGCACCTGCATTCTTCAGACCAAAAGGCATTACTTTATAACAATAAGTCCCCCTATCTGTTATGAATGAAGTTTTTTCTTCATCTCCAGGATCTATTTTAATCTGATTATAACCTGAATATGCGTCTAAAAAACTTAATAGTTCGTGACCTGCAACTGCATCAATCAATTGATCTATGTGTGGTAGTGGAAAAGAATCTTTAGGGCAGGTTTTATTAAGATCTGTGTAATCTACACAAACCCGCCACTTACCGTTCTTCTTTGGAACTACAACAGTGTTAGCTAACCAGTTAGGATATTTTACCTCACGAATAGAACCGATTTTTAGCAATTTTTGGACTTCTTCCAGAATCACCTGATTCTTGAAAGTTCCTTGCTTTCTTTTCTTTTGCTTGATAGGAGGGTACGATGGATCTTTATTTAGTTTATGGGTCATCACCTCCGGGGGTATTCCTGTCATGTCAGAATGGGACCAAGCAAAGCAATCCACGTTAGTTTTTAGAAATTCAATTAACTTACCTCTCATACCTTGGCTAAGATTGGCCCCAACATAGACTTTTTATCAGGCCATTGAGCAAATAACACGACAGGCTCTAATTTCTCTATTGTTGTTTTGATATTTTCATTCTCTTCTGGTTCTTGAATTGTATCAGGCCTTGAATCTACATCTGTTTGCCCTTGTTCAGTTGAGGTTTGTGTTGTGGTGACCTCAACTGTCTTCTGTGATTGCTATTTACCTTCATCTCTCGTGCTTGTATCTGCAACAGAGTTGATAGCCCTGACTGTATGTTGATCTCCACGAATTTGACAGATTCCATATGGCGATAGAAATTTAATAACTTGATGCAAGGTTGAAGGAACAACATCCATTTCATGGATCTATAGTCTCCCAAGAATCATGTTGTAAGCCATCTCCATATCCACCACCTGGAACTTTGTATCTTTAACGACTCCTTCAACGAATGTGGTGAGTGTTACCTCTCCTTTCGTGAGGACACTAGAATTATCAAATCCAGATAGAGTATGCGCCTTTGGTATCACTTTATCTTCAACTTGCATCTCACGCAATACTCTCAATAAAATAATGTTCACGGAATTACCTGGATCAATCAAAACTCGTTTCACATAAGTATCATGTATAATTAAAGATATTACCAATGCGTCGTTATGAGGGGTTAATACGCCATCCGCATCTGCATCATTGAATGTAATGTTGTCTTCCTCTAAAACATGCCGCACCCGTTTCCCTTGGGTAATTGTTACTTTGGAAATTTTGTTAGCTGCAGTATATGATATACCCTTGACGTCTTCACCCCCACTTATAACGTTGACAGTTCTTTTGGGAGAAGGTAGTTTTGGAGGCTCCTGCCTGTTCTTCATGTAATCTTGCTTGCCTTTCTCACTGAACAACTCAGTAAGGTACCCTTGTTTTAATAAATGATCAACTTCACTTTGTAAAAACCTGCAATCTGCTGTTTTATGTCCGTGGTCATTATGAAACTTGCACCAATGGTCAGGGTTGCGCCTGTTTAGGTTTGATCTCATTTCCTTTGGCCATCGAACCTTATCTCCCATGCTTCTCAAAACAGCTACGAGCTCGGAGGTGCTGACGTTGAAGTTGTAACCACCAAATTTCGCTTTTAAATTTTCATCATCATCTCGTGACTCATAGTTATTTCGCTCATTCCTGAATCTTGATGAAGAACCTGATTCTCTATTTCTTGATCTGTGATCGTACCTTTGATTATCTTGCTTTGACCATGAATCCTTTCCCGCAGGTCCCATGTAAGGCTCATACTTGTTTTTACCGAATCTTTTTTCGGTCTCCGCATGTCTCGAACTTACCTTTTCTTCTTTTTGAAATCGTGGAACAGTATCTTCCTCAATCCTCAATTTCGTGCTATACCTATTATAAACATCATTCCATGTTGTAACAGGGAATTCTCGAAGGCTTTCCTTGAGCCTCCTCGTAGCTTCCGAGCTTTTTTCGTTCAAATTACTTGTGAAAGCTATAGCTGCCCAGTTGTCAGGTACACGCGGAAATGTCATTCTTTCTCGTTGAAATCTGTCCACAAATTCTCTAAGCAGTTCTGAGTCCCCTTGCTCGATTTTGAAATTATCCTCCATTCTTTTCTCTACTTTTTGAGCTCCCGAGTGTGCTTTGATGAAAGAATCTGCAAGCTTAGCAAAAGAATTTATAGAATTTTCGGGTAAAAGAGAATACCATGTTAGCGCTCCTTTGGTGAACATTTCACCAAATTGTTTAACTAATACTGATTCAATCTCCTGCTTAGTCAAATCGTTGCCTTTTGCACCCGTCGTGAATGTAGTCACGTGATCTCGTGGGTCTGTCGTTCCATCATATTTTGGAATATCAGGCATTTTGAACTTTTTTGGAATTGGGAGTGGAGCAGCACTAGGTTTCTAGGGTTGTTGTGAATATCTATCCATATCTACCCCCTTGATTATGGGCGACACCCCGGGTATCTGCTCTATGTGCTCACTTTGCTCCTTGAGCTGTTTCTGCAAGGTTAGTACCAAGTTTTGTTAATTTGAATTAACTAAATTACCTGGTTCTCCATCCTGCGATTCACTGGGGGTCCTACCGCTGCCTGAATTGACAATCCCGGAATGAGGGTTCTCTAGAGTGTTGTTATTTGGAGTAGGTGTGTGTGTGTGTGTAGGGGGTGGGGGTACAATAGGTAACTGGCTAACCAAGGCCTGAACGACTTTATTGACCTGTGCGGTATAAGTTTTTGCAAAGCCTCATCTATAGCTTCAACATTTTCGAATTAAGCTTGCCCATCAATATGAGATCCCTCAGGAGTGCCTTCACGAGATCGCCGAGGAGAGCCTTGTGGAGAAATAATCAGTGCGTTATTATCCTGAGAGTCTCTCTGAAGTTGTTGGTTTATCTGGTTTTCTTGGTTTCCTTGGATGTTGTCATTGTTGTTCGACATAGTTGATGCAACAAGGAAAGTTAAGCGAAAAGAAAATAGATTATCAGATTCCCGGTAACGGAACCAATTTGTATAACCAAAAAATGAATTTTTTGTCAAAGCTAGAATTTAGAAGAACACGGGTTACTGATGATCAAAAGAATGTATAAAAGGAAGTAATTTAAGTAGCAAGAGAGTAATCAAGAGAAAAACAAGTAAACCAAAGTTTTATATCAATAGCATTTCGTGTCCTTACAATTGATCAGATGTCTCCCTTTTATAGCTATCTTGGAGATATACGTTTTGTCCAAATCATAATGAGGCTATTATGAGTAATTAAAGACATTTAATGCTACGTTGCATAATCACTATATTCAATACAAATTCTCTAACGTATTCCACATTTAATGCCTATTAAATGCCGTATCTGCACTCTTTTCTCACGTCATATTTATTCCTTTTGATTCTCAGACATAAATGACTTAAATAAGTACGGGTGCTGGGTTATTTGTATTCCTGCCCGCGCCTCTTCCTCTGCTATTTGCTCGTATCTGTTGCAACTCGTGCCTCTTGACTAGTTGTAATTCTTTGACCATTTGACCAGTCTACGTATTTCGACACGTATTCGTCACGTCACCTTTATATTTAAATATAATTTTTCCCAATACACTTTTAATCGATATTTGATAAAGCAAGAAACCTTTTAACAATTTACATAAACCAATTTGCTGCTGCTAATGCCATTATCAAATAGGATCTGTAGCTTCGTCATTTAACAGATCATCTATTGCCACCATTCAATCAAGCAAGGACCTTTAGTCACGGACTTCAGAAAGAGGTTGAGGGCGGATATAACTTTGAGGAGGAGAAGGAGGAGGAGAAAGAGAGTTGAAGTTGTTTAAATAGTGGGTACATGTTAAAAGTTTTAAAAAAAATGGGTATAGGTTAAATGAGGGCGACCAAATAGGGCACCCCGTGCAATTTTTACATTATATTGTCGTACACTCCTTTTTTTCCTTTGGTGTATGTATGTTTGTTTTCTTGTGTTATTCTTTTTATTTCAAATTGTTGGGGAGATGGTTGAGGCTAATTCAAGATTTGAAGTTATAGTGACCTCAAGTTAAAATATATTAGTAATTGGGTTACAATCAATATTTATTACTCCTTGCATCCTAATTTATGTGAAAGTGTTTGGATTTCGAGAGTCAAACAAATTATTCTATTGATCGTACTTTTTCATATGCTTTTTAAATATTTTAAAATTAATTTTTGTGACTTAAATATGTTTTACTTAATTTAAAAAATGTAGATTTTATTTTGAAAAGTGAAAACTGTCACATAAATTGGATAGAGAAAATAATATTTAATGAACATTTTGATACTTAGTTCGATTTGGATAAAAGTTACTAGGTTCATGTAAACTCTTAGCTAACACTATAAATCCGCCCCTTTGTGAGAGTTGAAGAGATGCAGTTACATCTCAATTTTGGGGTTTTTTGTTTTTGTTTTCTTTTTCTTTTGGGTTTAATAATTTCAGTATCCGAAATTGATTGGTCCAGCTAATGTGGATTCATTTCAATTAGGTCCACTAAGAAGGTAAAACGCTTTGTACCAAATAGTTTTTCAATTTTAATCTAATCATTGATCGATGTTTTTCGTTTTCATTTACGTTTAATTTATATTCGCAGCGATTCGATTTGATGCTGCATGGATTGAGTTGGAAGTAAATCTTTTCCGTGTTCTATACCTGTATAGAAGCTACAACAGTGATATCTAAGGGTTGTTTGGTTGGAAACAAGTTATTACGGGATTAGTTATTTCATCCTCCATAAGGATAAAAAAAATACTACAATCTCGAAATAACTAATCCCGAGATTAGTTATACTATAATTTTATCTCAATTAAACATGAGATAAACTCATCTCAAATTTAATCCCGAAATTAATTATCTGTTATCCCTCGTACCAAACTAGCCCTAAATGAAATCATACGAAAGTCAGCATGTGAACTTTGGCAGTCAAATATATATAGACGACGTTGCAATAACTCAAGATATATTTTGGGAGCAAGCTGGTCCGTTCCTGCCTCTGCTCGTGTTCAATAGGAGCTATTTTAGCCATGTAATAACTGGGGCTCTCATCACATTACATTTGGATTTTTTCGCTTTGCGTTTAACAGAAATCTCGTGGACTGACCGAAACAAAGAGTACAAGGATGATCATTTTATTCATCTGATGATGCTCAGTTTCAGATCCATCTCTTATCCTCTGTCAATTCTTGGTCACGTGTTGCACAGTAAAACGGTAACGGCTGGTCAACTCCAACTTATAGTCTGTCACTTTCTACTGTTTGATACTTAGTTACAAAGCTTGTACTATGTATTAATCATTCCTCCCAAATTATTTGATTACGTTTGTTAACCCGTAAACGATACAGTTGAATTTATAACATGATTTATAAATACTTGAATTAATTTGATCCAAGAATATAAAGTAAATAAAAACATAAATAATTGTATACGCGTAAATCGGGGATAATGCATATATCGATTTTCGGCTGATGAAAATGGAAGAAGGGCATGGAAGCACGAGATGAAAATCGAGGCTGGGAGTCTTTCGTATCGAGATCCATGAAAGGTGAACGATGTGGTCATCATCGGGTATGATAAAGTGATGCACCTCGGACCCATCATGAGTTCTAAGACCCTAGGAAACACGGTAAACGGTTACACACGACTGATATAGGGTCGTGATATTCGTTCCTAACCGGATATCACGGTACAGATCTAACTCGATGTCGGTTATGGATTAGTAAGCAACAAGAATGGAAGATTTTTACCCTTTTTAGACTTATACTAGGGATGAAACTCTCCCACTATATAAATGAGAAGTTTTTCTGTTGTAACACACATTGTAACACGCAAATCAAAGCAATTCAAGTTTATTTTTCTGCTTTCTAGCTACTGATTAAGTTCTTGTTTAATTGTTTTGTTTTTCATTCACAACTGGGCTCGAACCAAAGGTCCAATCTAGGACGAGGTTACTGTTCAACCTAGATTCGGGCTAAGCCATAACATTACAACTGGTTTGATCGTTTATTTGTCTTCAACTCATTTATCTAATATTCTTGATTATTTGTGTTGAATCAAACCACATATCCTTAAAACCGCATACAAATTTAATTGTTGTCCGATTTAAGGGTAAATCGTTTGGCGCTCACTGTGGGGCTACAGATAATACTAGTGATTTGATATGAATCTCCATAACACACCCTATTTTACGCTTGTTCTTTAAAGTCTTAATTTCAGGTCAGCCCAAAAATGTCGAACTCTCAGTCTGCCCACTTGAACGTTGATGCTGAGTCTGACCATCAAGGTGAAATTAATAATTTGGTGCCGAGCAACGAGGTGCCTTCTGCTGATCCCTATGGTGTCCCAGTTGCCGATCGGGTCAATGCTAACTCACAGGTGGCTATCGACGTCAATTTGCCAACTGATCCCGAAAACAGTATTCGCGGGGGACCCCAACCAAACACTCGAGAAGCGCCCGAAGGCGAAGGTGATGGGGTAATCCTATAGCTAATCTTCGAAATGTTGCAGGCTCAACATGTGGCAATAGCTCAGCTGCTGTATCAAAGCTACGCCTCCAACAGGATCGAGCCCGAACAATCCCGAAAAAGCACCAGAAGAAACGAACAAATCACCGAGAGACCGTGTGAAGCCGAGCCTGGTATTATTCCAGAGATAATGAAAATGCTTGAAGCATTAACGAAGCGGGTAGAGTCAGGTGAGAAGAAAATTGAGGTTAATGACAAGAAGGTAGAAACATACATTTCCATGGTCGATCAAATCCCGGGAGCACCCCCGATATTGAAGGGGCTGGACTCGAAGAAATTTATCGAGAAGCCTTTTCCTCCGAGCGTGGCACCGAAGCTGATCCCAAAGAGGTTTCGGATGTGCAATATCCCCAAATATAACAGAATCACGTATCCAAACGAGCATGTGACCTCGTATACATCCGCAATCAAGGGGAATGACTTGGAAGATAATAAAATTGAGTCGGTGTTACTGAAGAAGTTTGGGGAAACTTTTTCCAAAGGAGCAATGATATGGTATCGCAACTTACCCCCAAATTCAATTGACTCATTTTTTATGCTTGTAGATGCTTTTGTATAACCCCATGTCGGGGCCATCAAGGTCGAGACCAGAAAGTCAGACCTTTTCAAGCTTAAACAAAGAGACAACGAGATGCTCCGGGAGTTCATATCAAGGTCCATATGGAACGGATGGACCTACCTCCGGTTGCATATGATTGGTCCATTTAGGCATTCACTCAGCGGCTTAACCCCCGCAGTTCCTTGGCCTCTGAACGGCTAAAAAAAAATTTGGTAGAGTACCGGCGGTGACCTGGGCCGATGTCCACAACAGGTACCAGTCAAAGATCAGGGTCGAGGACGACCAACTCGGATCTCCCTCTGGGTATGTTTATCCCATTAGGGCCGATGATAGGTCTAAGAGAGCCGGTGATCATGAGCCAAGGCCGGTCCGAGATTGGTACCAACCATACAGCACGGACCGAAGGGGAAATGAGTTCGGGCATCACCACACAAGGAACGAGAAAAGAGGCGATCGAGGGCCTAGTAGCCAAGGTCTGATGAGCAAAAATGGTTTTGTTTGGCCGATCGGAAGTAGGGAAGCACCGAGATTATCAGAGTATAACTTCAACATTGATGCTGCTAGCATCATGTAAGCCATCAAGTGCATCAAAGAGACCAAGTGACCTCGACCATTGAAGTTCGATCCTACCTAAAGAGATCCTAACTTGATATGTAAGTATCACGACACTCATGGTCATAGGACCGAGGATTGCCGATAGTTGAGAGAAGAAGTTTCCCGATTATTCAACAACGGGCACCTCCGGGAATTTCTGAGTGATCGAGCCAAAAAACACTTCAGGAACAGGGACGCCAACAAACAAGTCGAACAAGAGGATCCTAAACATGTCATCAACATGATCATCGGAGGAGTCGATGTCCCCCAAGGACCAATGATAAAGCGCAATAAAGTATCTATCACAAAGGAAAAACGCACCCGAATTATGTCCTGGAAGGAACCATTTTGTTTAGCGATGAGGATGCCAAGGGCATCGTGCAACCTCACAATGATGCGCTGGTAATATCCGTACTTATCAATAAGTCTCGAGTTAAACAGGTGTTTATTGATCCATGTAGCTCGGCCGACATCATTAGATCAATGTTCGTAGAGCAATTGGGGTTACAAGACCAAATCGTACCGGCAATCCGGGTGTTGAATGGGTTTAACATGGCATGTGAGACCACTAAAGGGGAGATAACCTTGCCAGTAAACACATCCGGGACGATCCAAGAAACAAAATTCTACGTGATCGAGTGGGACATGAGATATAATGCTCTATTTGGAAGGCTGTGGGTTTACAACATGAGGGCAACGCCCTCAACCTAGCACTAGGTGTCAAAATTTCCCACACTGGGGGGGAGTCAAAATGGTCTACGGAGAATAGCTGACCGTAAAAGAGATGTTCATTGTCGACGAGGTAAATCCCGATGCCTGCAGTTTCAACATCAAGGAACATGGAGCCGACCAGAAAGGAAGAAATTAAATAGCAGTCACTGTCTCAGCCAAGCCAAAGGAATGAGGCAAAGACGAGGACAATTACATTGTCCAGAGAACATACATAGCCCCTGATGACACCGATGCCACCAAATCGATGGTCGAAGAGTTGGAGCAAGTCATATTAATCGAACACCTACCAGATCAAAAGGTATACCTGGGCATGGGGTTAATCCCCGAGCTTAGGAAAAAACTTATTAATTTTTCTTAAAGCCTCAGAAAGCGATTGACCGATGCCTAAAGGATTTGCTGTAAGGGTCAAACAGTCAAATGAACCGTGGCCACATAGACCGCCCAAGCCATGACACAAAGCTTGTACACATGTGTAACCTTGTTCATTATGCGCAAAAATGAAAAGAAGTTTCTACCTTGCGGATAAATATTCCGCCCCTTGTTTTAAAGTTTTCTTTCTTACATTTGGTCCCCTAAAAGCATCGAGCCCAAGGGCCACCTTACTCGGGGACTACCATCCAAGGCAGATTCGGACGGTCCGGGATAGCGAAGCCCGGGGGCATAAAGCCTATTAAGTAGTGCCCGAACTTTAAAAGCTACAGCCATCCCCATTCGGGAATGATTGTCTCGGGTAAGCCCGGATGACTTGAGGTAACAAACCTATTGGGTAACACCCGAACTAGAAGGTTACGACCATCCTACAACGGCTCAGAGATGTACGAGATCCATAACCAAAACATAAGGCCTTTAAGATTTTTAAAATCGGTTCAAAAGGCTACCCTCAACAAATTGTAACCCAAAATATTCTAAGTATTTTGGGGATAGCTTCGGGTCATACCGATCCCCCCCGCCCCTCCCCACGAGTTTTAAGCGAAATAATATCGAGAACTAGGCCTATTCGAACCTCCGAACAAGACCTAGTTGTTACGTGCTAAGGCATTCGATATCTTGCAATCGTAAAAGAAAAAAAGCTTGGAATTTGTTAAAGGGAAAAAGCCTTGTGTGTGTGTATATATATATCAAAATATTTTTACAAGGGCCAAACGGCCTCGAGAAATTTTTACAAAGGCCAAACGGCCTCGACAAAAAAGAAAGTAAAACAAAAAAGCAGAAAAGCAAAAACAACTCCGAGGCATCTAAGTAGCCAGGTCCTCACCGGAGCCCGCCTTATTACCAGGACCATCAGGGTCTTCTTTACACCCGGATCCGACGGGACCCCCAAAGTCTTCTTCTTCATCATCCTCGGGGTAAGTAAACTTCTTGGCCTCGGCCTCGAGCCCCTTAGCATTTGCGATCTTGGTCGACAAATTGAAACCCTGAGCATGAACCTCCTCGAGGGCCTCCCTTCGGGACTGCCACTTCTCATACAGAACAATGTCTTTCAAACGGTCTTGGGCCACCTCGACATCGGCTCTATACTGGGCCACCATTTCGTCGGCATCGACCTTGGTTATTTTAGCCACCGACTTGGCTGCTTTAAGCTCCTTGGCTAGGGTCTCCCGATCGGCAACAACTGAGTCCGATTGAAATTGGAGCTCCTCGGCTTTCCGGGACTGTGCCTCAGCCTTCTCCTTCATTATTTGAAGTTGAGCCTCCGCCGAGGTCAGTTGCACTCGGGAAGTTTCCTTTTTCAAGGCCAAGCGATCTATTTTTCCTTTCCACTCCTCGGCCTCGACCTTGATAACGTCCATCTCGGCCCAAAGTTGGTCGATCTGATCGATCTTCTATTGGACCTACGGTTTATGACTGTTAGTCACCGTGTCTAGCTCATCATCACTGACTTCAAAGATTTTCAACTCTTCTACCAGGTCAGCGTGTTCTTTCTGAGCCGCATCCAACTTGGCTCGAAGGCTCTTAGCCTCTTCTTCATGTTGCTCACTAAGAAGTTTGTACATGTCTCTCTTCTCGGTGAGCTCTTTGGCTTCGACCACGAGTTGGCTCAGCCCTTCTCGATACCGAAGGAAGGTCTCGTGGTGAAGCACTGAGGCCTACAAATATGAGAAAAAATGTTAGGACCACTAATAACCAAAGTTGAAAGTGAAAAGGTGCGGTGACATCTTACCCGGTTCAACGCCTATTGTGCTTCGTTGAACATGCATGAGGAATCCACCTCGTTCATCTTTGCCTGGTCGTCTACGGTTACCAGGCACCAGAGGTAACTAGTACCCCAACAGGTGCGGAAAGAACCCGGGCATCCTCCGGAACGGCGATAATGATCGACCACTTTCAATTAGGATCACCATCGGGGCAGGGAACCAGTTGACTAGTCTTGGGCTCGAATTAGATCCACCTACACCTGAGGGCAGACTTTTCCTCTATACTTCTAAGTCACCCAATCTGGTGACATCCTCCGTGGCAGTGGAGTCCACGCCATTAAAAAAGCTTTGGAGGGGATTGTCCACTCCATGGACCCCCTCATTTGACCGTTCCTTCGTCGTTTGAGCTTTACCGAACATCGAGTCCATGTACAAAGGCGATCCCGTTATGTCAATGATACCGGGTGGGGAAAAACTGACGTCTTGAGAGTTCTCGTCCCTCATTGCTGCATCGTCCTATGTTGTTCTACCCTCAGTTGGAATCCGTTCCTTAAGGACTGATGGCTCTTGGGCCACTAAAGTTTCGTCCTCCTCGGACTCATCCCTGAGCCGGTGGAATAAGTTCGAGTCAAGCACTCGGGAACTGGAGGTATCTTTTGGCTTATATACCAGCCTCCTCCTCGGTTTCTTTTTCTCCGAGCTCAGGGAATTCAGAGCCCTCCTCCTCTTTTTCTCTCTAGCCTGCCCTAGAGTAGGAGACTCAATGGGCAAGTCTTGTCACCAACCGGAGGCTTAAGCTCGACATCCTTAGGCAAACCTGAGAAAGAAAGTAAAGAGAATAAATACTTGATAGTAAAAGGAGAGGCCTAACACAACCTGATCGGAAAAGTAATCCTACCATGGGAACGGGACTCCCAACGGCCCTTCAAGAGTTCGTGAGCACTCAAAGTAGGGCATCTGAGAAACGATACCCTCGACCCACTCTTTGAGTCGGGTAACAACATTTGGAACCCGAGCAACGGCTGCACCACCACAAACATCAATAAGAAAAAAAGAAGTAAACATAAAATTGACATTCGAAGGAAAGTTCCACTTATGTCTTGTATTCCACTTCTCGGGGAATGGCAAGCATTCCACCAAAATCAGGTCTGAAGTCCTCATTTGGACAAAATGGCCTTGCCATCCTCGATCCCGATCCTCAGCGATACTACAGAACAGGGCTTTGCTGCCCAGTGCACAGGTTTTATCAGCCCCCCTCGGAACAGTCAGGGACTGTACAAATGAAGTAGGTGATCCACAGTTGATCGTGGCCAACCCTGCACTACTATTGAGTAGAGAGAGAGGTCGAAGCAGCTTTTACCCGATTAAGGTCGGGATCGATTTCCACAGGGAGCTAGAAGTTGGAGTCCGGAGTCTATCAAAAGTGGAGTTGTGTATATGCTCCAAATTGCACTTCTAAACATTTTTGTTTTTTTACTTCTAATTATATAAAACTACAATGCTCAATTAAACTAAAATAAGCTAAGATTAAACTATTGCGAGTTGTTCAAATAGTTAAAAGGCACTAGGGTAGTGACTTTCACCTAG
This sequence comes from Nicotiana tabacum, assembly GCF_000715075.1. Lineage (NCBI taxonomy): Eukaryota > Viridiplantae > Streptophyta > Magnoliopsida > Solanales > Solanaceae > Nicotiana > Nicotiana tabacum. The sequence continues at coordinate 113,100,244 of NC_134087.1, forward strand.
GTGGTCAATTGACGGATACTTGGGTCTAAAGCTAGATTGTCACATTTGGGGAGTATGATATAACCATTGCACAATTCTACTCACTCTAAACCTCTCAGTAGTTCGAGTGATTTTGCCCGAATTGACTTTCTCAAGACCAATTGGGTTTGCAAATTTGCACAAGCAATCAAGGTTCAAGTCGGGTACTACTATCTCTAGATTTAACTCTTTAATTGGGGCTATCAATCTCTTGAGTACGCCCCAATTACTTGTTGGAACAATTTCAGAGATTTAGGCTCTCTTTCTCAAGAATAGCCAAAATCAACTAAACACAAACTAGTGTTTGCAACCACTAATTCAGCAATTAAACATGAAATTAGTCCAAATATCAAATACCCATATTCAATCAAGCCTTAAAAGACAAGACCCATCAATTACCCATACTAGGGTTGAGCCACAACCCTAGCTTATGGGTCTAGCAACTCATAAATAGAGAAGAAAACAAAGAAATAGATGAAGAAAAACTCATATTAATTAATTGCTAAATTAAACTTGAAGATTCAATGTTGAAATGAAGCTAAAATTACTCAAAATAGCTAAAAATATCGAAGTCACGAGCACAGCTTTCAGTCCAAACTATCTGATGACCTAAAAATGGGAAAATAAGCTATTTATACTAAGCTGAAAAATTTGGACAAAAATACCCCTGCGGGGTTAGTGCGGACCGCACAAAATCATGTGCGGCTGCACTAGGGCTCTGAACTTTAATAAATGGATCTCTGAACTCGGGCAATGCAGACCGCACAGAATCGAGTGCAGTTGCGTTGGCTTCTAGTGCGGTCCGTATGAATGGAGCGCGGACCGCATTGGGCTTCAAACTTAAAATTGGCAACTCTCTGAACCTTGGCTCTACGAACCACACTAAATCATGCGGCCGCATTGATCCCAGTGCGGAACGCACAACACCTCTTGCGGCCACATTGCCTTTTTGCCTAAATAGCAGCCTCTCTGAACCTCACTTGTGCGGACCGTATAGAATGGTGTGCGGCCGCACTGGCTCTATTTTGCTTGAGCTTTGTCTTGTCTTGATACTTGTGCAAGTTTCACTCCTTTTTGAGCTGATCTTTGACATCTTGTCACCTTGTTGATCAAACTTGCAATCAAGCACAACTTGTGAGCCTTTTTGGGATTATTTTGTACACATTTGTAATCAAAACTTTAGCATGAAGGAGTATAAAATGTATCAAAATCCCTAGTTATCAACTCCCATAAACTTAAGCTTTTGTTTGTCCTCAAGCAAACAAAATAAGACCTACCCCTTAGGAGAAAATCCAAGAAAATTCAGCTGTCCTAAAGTGACCTCATCTAGCATCAATTGGGACTAACAATTGCCCTCAATACAAATGACTCATTAACAACATTTACTCTTTTAAACACCATGGATTAAGTGCGATACAAGAGTATCAAGAGTTGACTCAACACATCAAAGAACTCTTTCTATTACTTTGGTCATTGTGGAACCCAAACTCACACATCCTCAGCTCTCCCTAAGCAAACCTCAACTTCAGAATAGTAGCACTCAGAATGAGGTTAATGGAAAATCACTCATCTCTCTCAAGGAAAAGTCACAAGTCCGGCTCTAAGTACCATATGCTTGCCCCTTATGTGAGTCACCACTAATGTAAGTTTCATTCAACTAGAGATCATAAAGGGCTTTTGTGGAGACATAGAGAAGGCTTTTAGTTCCGGGTAGGAAATGTTTGGTCTAAGTAAGTTCCATCTTCCCTTAAGCACTTCTTTTGTTTCATTTTGGCACAAATTCACTTGACTTTTTGAGTCATTTCACTTCTCTCTAAGGGGTTAGAGAGACACACTGTCACTCTTTCTTATACATTTCAAATATTTTCTCCTTTCTCAACTTTCCACACCTTCATTCTTTGCTTTTCTTGAATCCCTTTTTATTCAATTCTACATTGAGCATTCTTTTTGTCTTTTTGATTTTCTTTCTTTTTAATTGCCTTTCCTTTTCTTCATTTTATACCTTTTTACTACTTTGTTTCCGTCCTCGTCTCTCCCCCCAAACTTATACTTTTGCCATGTGCTAAGAAAAGATCGGGTGCCAAGAGAGGGTATCTTTTAGAACGAGTAAAGGCTTGTATCATGGTTCTTGAAGGAAAAAGGTCTAAGGCTCAAATGGGGTGATTAGGGATTTTATCATTGATAGGATAAGGAAGTTCTCAAGCTATCATTTGGGTCAAAAAGAGCCTATAATCATGTCTCAAGTCAAAATTCACTTAGGATTTCGCCTCAACAAACATTCAGGGCAAGTTCTAGACCAATGGCTCGGGACTTCGACTTGCAATGTAATTTCTCACCACACAAGCTATGGGATCACTACAGATATAGAGTCGGGGAACCACAACGACCTTAGATAAGATTTGAGCACACAATGGTCCCGAAAAACCACTTGATTATTATCGATCAACACAAGAGTCTCAAGGTCACGACTTTCACTATCCTAAACACAATGATTTGTTTTTGAATTTTGACCATGAGATCAAAGGCAAATGTGCTAGGCCCAAGTGAAGCTTTGCTTGAGGCACCCTTACCACTAACTACTAAAAGCAAAAAGAAAAACAGACTCAAACCCTTAAGAAGGTTGTCACGCCATCCATCATTGGGAAGAGCCACTCGGTTCACGCAAACTCCACCTTAGGAAAGAACCGTGACATTAAGAAAACCAAAGGCTTATTGCAAATGTTCAAAATAAGAAGCTACGAACATAAGTAAGAAACTACGGAAGAAAAATGCGGAAAGTAAAATGAATATTTACAAGAGGGGATTTGATCGAATATACAATAGAGGGGATGAATATATAAAATGTAACATAGACTTTATATACAGACCCAAAGTAAAACGTACGCGAAATGTAAAGAAATGCTAAAATTATATACATACCAAAGATGAAAAATAAAGAAAACATAAATTTCTCAAATATATACAATCATCCAAATCAATAAAAGTATGGCCTACCCCCTCAAATGAAAGCTGGCATTGTCCTCAATGCCAACCAAACAAAATAAGCACCAAAAATAAGAGGGAAAAAGATATAGAGACTCCTTATGGCCCGTCTGTCTACATGGGATCTTGAGTGATCCCTGGGTCCTCAATATGCTCAGGAACCTCAGACTGGTTCCCTATGGCCTGCTGCTCTGCTGCTGGGACCTGAGCCTGGACAAGGACAGGCTCCTGGGCTGCATCTTGTGGCTGACTAGAGGAGGTCTCCGGTGGGTCTGCCAACTAGATGACTGCATCATCTGCTCGGGGAATCATCCTCTTCCTCTTGGGAGGCCTCTGGGACTACTCTAGCTGGGGATGAGCTGCTGGCACAGGATCCTATAGCAATAAATCCAAAGGCAAATGATCTGCCTTCAACCTGTCAACCTCAAACCTCAACTCCTTCACAGAATCCTTGGAAGCCCGAGTCTTTCTCATCTTCTTGGCCTCCCTAGTAAGCTCCTTGAGAGCTTTTCCATGAGAACCCACAGCCTCTGTAAGCACTCTTTGAGTGTCCAGGATCTTCTTCTGGTTGTCCAAGATATCCTTGAGGGCGTTCTCAATAGACTGTGGGACCTGCAAAGGCGGAGGTGCCGACTGAGCTGCCACTGTAGATGTAAGGACAGACAACTTAGAGGAAGCTATCTGTATCCAGTTGTTGATGCTGAGAAGGGCCTGGCTCAAACAGTGGGCAGTCACTGGGTGGGCCGTGGTAGAGGGTATGTCTGGAACTGCTGAAGTGGATGGACCAGGGGGCAAGTCTGCTGAGGTGGACGAAGGCTGAGTAGGAGCCACTACCACTACTGGCTCTTCAGACTGGCCAATTGCAACAATGGTTGTTCCCTTGTAGTTGTTGCTTTTTGGGTTGTCATCCCTCTGCATGCTGTACCATGAGAACATGGACTTTTCTTTCACTTTGATATCAAATGGCCATTTTTCTACCTTTAGGTCCGTGAAGTACATGGTTAAGAAGCTAGGGAAGGGGTAGTTTCTGTCACCTTCACTGCCTACATGTGTAATCACTCAAGACATCACCTTCCCGACGTTAATCGGGTACCCCACCATGATTGGTGCTACCAATACTTCCTGGTGAAGAGGGAGTGAGTTGTCATGAGTAGTGGGGTCCAATCTGCTGCACACGAATGTTTCCCACCCCTTGGCCTCGAAATTCAAACTTCATCTCAAAATCTTCACTCCTGCATTCAACCAATCGGGGGGTGGTACCTGGGATTGCCAAATACTGTGTCAACCAAGGACTGACCTCCTCACCTAGTTCCATCTTTGCCAAATACAGCGACTCATCCTTCTCATCGAAGCCCAAGTAGTCATTTATTGTTTTCCCATCAAACAACACTTTAAAATTGCGCACCTTGGTCACTTTGGTGCCCTTCTTAATGTGGGCAACATTGGAGTAGAATTCCTTGACCAGGTGCTCGTTTGCATCCTCACAGTTGTTTAAGAAATACTCCCAACCCACTCTCTCTCTAAACTGTCTTCTCACATTGGGGTTGTGAGGCAAGAGGTCTCTATCAACAAAACTCATCTCCGAAATCAATTTCCTTACAGGCCACCATTATCTGAATTTATGGTAGGCCACATCACTCACAAACCGGTCTTTCCACACCTCCGGTTTTCTAGTTTTAGCAATTCCTCCTACCTTAGGTTCACCCCTTTCTCCTACTACCTCTTCTTCTCCTGCTGCCTCATCTTCTCCTACTGCATCCTTTTCGGATAATGAAGCTGTAGGAGAGGTGGAGTATTCATCACCACTGCCTTCAGCTGAGCCCTCAAATGACCCAAAAGATACATTTACTGACGCTTGGGCAGTGGGGAAAGTGGAGGAATGTCTCTTAATTTGTTTCTCTCTGGCCAGTCAGGGATGTACTCTAGGATTGAGTCTGAAGATATATCCTGAGATGGCTCCTATTCACTCCAGACTGGTCAATGGCCCTATCAGCAGCTTTAATGAGCTTCTTCATGTTTTTAATATTTTGCCGGGCTTAGGGAGTCAATCTTAGAATCTTCTGTTTCCCTCCCTGGGAGGATTCTCCTCTACCAGCTTGTTTAGAACCATTGCCTCTTTGTTTCACCATTGTCTGCAAACATCAGTCATTAAGCTTGTTAGTATCCAGAAAGACAGTGAAGTTCACAGTTGCAGGAAATAAAATGTTGCAGACAGTATCAAAATGTTGCAGAGTGCGGACCGCACAAAATGTAGTGCGGCCGCACTGAGGCCAATGCGGTCCGCACGGAGGTGGGGTTTAGACTACCCACTCTCTGAACAATTGCTCCGCGGACCGCACAAAATGCCAATGCGGTCCACATTGAGGCACCGCGAACCGCACAAAATGCAATGCGGCCGCGGTCCTCAATGATAAGATTCCAGGACTTGTAGCAATGCGGTCCGCACAACATTCCATTTTGGATCGCACAAGAGCACCGCGGACCGCACAATTTCCACCGCGGCCCGCACTGATTGCCCAGTCACAACACTAGCTTAAGGTTCAAGATAATTTGATTTTTAGTCCAATTTTACACCTAAGAAAGGTCCCTAAGCGTTTGCCCAATGTTTTTAACTACCCAATCTAACAATAAACAAGATTTTACTAACCCTAGTCTATATTACTGAAAGAAATAAGGGTATGACAAGAAGAAGAACAAGAAAAACAAAAATTAAAAGAAAATAACAAAATTAAAACAATTAAAAAGAAGTTAAAGTTACCAGTTGTGAGAAGAACTGAAGATTAATGATTCCTAGCAATTAATTACGAGCAATAGGGACGATGAACAATGATTTTATAAGTTCTGAGAGTAAAAGGATCAAAATGTTCAAATGTTGGGTCTCAGGTACTATTTATAGAAAAGGTCCTGAGGCCCAGCTTACCTACCCCAATGCGGACCGCACAAAATGGAAATGTGGTCCGCATTGCTCAAAGTCACAAGATTCAGACAAGGCAGCCACTGCGGTCCGCACAAAATGCATTGCGGCCGTAGTGGACCACCGCGGACCGCACTAAATGCAATGCGGCCGCGGTGGTAAACTTCATAGAGCAGGTCTTTTACTCCTTCATCAGTACGGTCCGCACTAAGTTTGTTCCCCCCGCATTAGGTTCTCTGCAGCCACACAAAATGTAGTGCGGTCCGCATTGAAAACTTCAGAGACTTGAACAATTTTTCCACCATGTCCTGCACTACATTAACACAAACCTATAACATCTCACAACCAGTCAGTCCAAAAATAAATCCTATCCTACAATGTAAATCAAAGAAAAACAAGAAGAAAAATACATGGGTTGCCTCCTGAAAAGCGCCTGATTTAACGTCGTGGCACGATACATGTTACCATCAAATCATTTGAGATAAAGAAGTGCCACCATGTGGCTGTCATCAATCTTTCCCAAGTAGTGCTTGACCCTATGCCCATTCACTCTGAAAACTTCTCCATTTTTGTTCTTTAAATCAAGTGCACCAAACGGGGTCACACACACCACTTCAAAAGGTTCACTCCATTTTGACTTAAGCTTTCCCGAAAACAAACGTAACTAAGAGTTGAACAAGAGAACCAAATCATCCACTTTGAACTCCTTGCTATGAGCATATTTATCATGAAGGTACTTCACCTTGTCCTTATACAAGGAAGAACTGGAGTAGGCATGGAATCAGAATTCATCAAGTTCATTAAGCTGCTCCACATGAAGATTGGCTGCAACATCCCATTCAAGATTTAGCTTCCTCAAAGCCCACATGGCCTTGTCCTCTAACTCAACTGGTAGATGGCAAGCTTTCCCAAACACCAACCGATACGGAGATACCAATCAGAGTCTTGTAAGCAGTCCTATAAGCCCATAGAGTGTCGTCCAACTTCTTTGACCAATTGGTCCTATTGGCACTGACCGTCTTTGGCAATATACTTTTGATTTCCCTGTTGGAGACTTCAATTTGACCACTTTGTTGAGGATGATAGGGAGTAGAAACCTTGTGATTGACACCATACTTTGCAAGCAAAGTGTCAAAAGCTCTGTTGCAAAAATGAGACCCCCCATCAGTTATGATTGCACAATGAGTGCCAAACCTTGTAAAAATGCTCTTTTTGAGAAATGCAACAACACTCCGGGACTCATTGTTGGGCAAAGCCACGGTTTCAACCCACTTTGAAACATAGTCCACCGCTACAAGAATGTATGTGTTCCCACACGAGCTAACAAACGGGCCCATGAAATCGATGCCCCATACATCAAAAATATCAACCTCGAGGATGGTATCTAGAGGCATTTCATCTTTCTTCAAAATTCCACCTGCTCTTTGACATTCGTCACACCTCTTCACAAGTTCACTTGCATCTTTGTATAAAGTTGGCCAATAAAACCCACAACTAAGAACTTTGGAAGCCGTCCTCGCCCCACCATGATGGCCACCATAGGGAGAGAAATGACAAGCCTCCAAGATACTCAATTGCTCTTCCTCCGGGACACACCTTCGGATCACCCCATCCGTGCAAATCTTGAACAAGTACGGCTCATCCCAAGAGAAATCCAAACTATCCTGCTTGAGCTTCTTCCTTTGGTTAGAAGAGAGCTCACATGGGTTTATACTAGTCACAAGTAAATTAGCAACATCCGTAAACCATGGCATATCATTCATCGACACTGAAAGGAGTTGTTCGTTGGGAAATAAATCATTGATCTCTTGGCCATCACGAGGCCTCCCCTCCCCCTCCAAGCGGGACAAGTGGTCTGCCACTTGGTTTTCACTACCCTTCCGATTCACAATCTCCAAATCAAACTCTTGAAGTAACAAGACCTATCGCATCAGTCTAGTTTTGGAATCCTTCTTCGTCATCAAGTACCGGAATGCGGCATGGTCAGTATGAATAATAACCTTAGCACCCATGAGATACAGCCAAAATTTTTCCATTGCAAACACAATAGCCAAAAGTTCTTTCTCGGTCACCGTGTAGTTCACTTCAGCATCATTCATTGTCTTGTTCGCATAGTTCACCGGATAAAACATTTTGTTCACTCTTTGACCCAAGATCGCCCCAACCACAACATCGCTCGCATCACACATGAGCTCAAAGGGCAAACTCCAATTAGGTGCGGTAATGATAGGAGTGGTGGTCAACTTATGCTTGAGAAGTTCAAAGGCTTGCATACATTTTTGATCAAACACGAACTTGGCATCTTTTTCCAACAACTTGCACAAGGGATTCACCACCTTTGAAAAGTTTTTGATAAATCTCCGGTAGAACCCCGCATGCCCAAGAAAACTTCGAACTCCCTTGACAGATATAGGGGGAGGGAGCCTTGAAATCACATCAATTTTTGCTTTGTCTACCTCAATACCATGATTTGAAATTTTATGCCCAAGAAATATGCCCTCTTCCACCATAAAGTGACATTTCTCCCAATTGAGAACAAGATTGGTTTCTTCAAAACGGGCCAAAAATCTATCAAGATTCTTCAAGCATTCATCAAATGAGTCTCCCACAACAATAAAGTCATCCATGAACACCTCCAAAATGTCTTCCACCATATAAGTGAAAATGACTATCATACACCGCTGGAATGTAGTCGGTGCTTTACACAACCCAAAAGGCATCCTAGAGAAAGCAAATGTGCCATATGGACAAGTGAATGTGTTCTTCTCCTGATCTTCCGGAGCAATCAAGGTTTGGTTGTACCTAGAATACCCATCCAAGAAACAATAGAAGGCACGCCCAACAAGTCGGTCTAACATCTAATCAAGAAAAGAAAAAGGAAAGTGATCCTTGCGGGTCACTTTATTCAACTTGCAGTAATCCATGCATACCCTCTAACCGATGACGGTTCTAGTAGGAATCAACTCATTTTGTGAATTTGCAACCACGGTCATGCCACCTTTTCTCGGTACACACTGCACCGGTGAGGTCCAAGAGCTATCAGAGATGGGGTACACATCCAACCACTTGATCACCTCCTTTTTCATAACTTCTTGCATTGCCTCGTTCAACCTCCTTTGATGCTCCAATGAGGGTTTTGCATCATCTTCCAGAATAATTTTGTGCATACAGAATGCAGGGCTTATCCCCCGAATATAAGCTAAAGTCCATCTAATTGCCTTTTTCCACTTCTGAAGCACCGCCAATATGACATCAACCTGCATGTTAGTAAGACAAGAGGAAAGAATAACTGGCAAAGTAGAATTTGAGCCAAAGAACTCATACCTGAGGTGTGGAGGCAGCGGTTTGAACTCCAACACTAGAGGCTCCTCAATTGAAGGTTTTGTTGGTGGAGTCTTCCTATTTTCAAGGTCCAAAGATAATTTCCTAGGATCATAAGAGTAAAAGCCCATTCCATGTAAAGCGTTCACGCAATCCACTTGGCCCTCATCATCATTGACATCAAGATTCAACAATACGGCCTCCAATGGATCCTCCACATTAATCATTGCACGGTGTCATCAACTATCACTGCTGTCGAGGTCCACAAAAGAGCATACCTCGGTACTGTTGGGCTACTTCATTGATTTGCAAATATGAAAAAACACTTTTTCATCACCCACCTGGAAGGTGAGTTCCCCTGCTTCCACATCAACTAAAGCTTTCCTCGTAGCAAGGAAAGGTCTCCCAAAATGATAGGAACTTCATAATCCAAGATCACAAAGTCAGCTGGCAAGATAAATTTTTCCACCTAGACAAGCACATCATCAATAATACCCAAGGGTCTCTTCATCGTTCTATCCGCCATTTTCAATCTCATGGAAGTCGGCCTAGGTTGCCCAATACCCAAAGTTTTGAAAACTGAGTAGGGCATCAAATTGATACTAGCCCCCAAATCATATAGAGCCTTAGCAAAATCCGCACTCCCAATGGTGCAAGGAATGGTTAAAGCACTGGGATCTTCAAGCTTCGGGGCCATTGAATGCACTATTGCACTAACTTGGTGAGTCATTTTTATAGTTTCACAATCCATAGACCGCTTCTTTGTCACCAAGTCCTTCATGAATTTAGCATAGCCCAGCATTTGTTCAAGAGCCTCCACCAAAGGCACATTAATGGATAAGCTCTTCATCATGTCAATGAACTTTTTAAACTGATTCTCATTTTTCTACTTCACGAGCCTTTGAGGATAAGGTGGAGGTGGCCTGGGAAAAGGAGCCTTGGCTTTAGGCACAACCGGTTCCGGCATGTCTATTATGTGTTCCCTAGACGGGTTCACATCATTTTGAGTTTCCACCTCAGCATCTTGAATATCAATCCTCACTTCTTCATTCATGTTGTCATAAATCACATGTTCAACCACCAAAGGAACTTCATCTTCTTGCAACTCAACATCATCACTCAAAACTTGCTTTTGTTTGGAGGCATTCACATCACCGCCTCATCCACTCCTTGTAGTCACCGCCATAACATGATTGTTCCCACCCCTCGGGTTCACTACCGTATCACTTGGTAGAGCACCCTTAGGGCGAGTATTCAAAGACTATGAGATTTGGCCCAACTGAACCTCCAAATTCCGAATCGAGGTATTGTGGGAAGACAACTGAGCATCGGAATCCGCACTCTTTTTCATCATCTGTTCAAACATCATTTCAATTCTCCCCATATCATTGCTAGAAGAATTGGGACCTTGAGATGGAAATGGGGGTGGATTGTTCGGTTGTTGGTACATTGGGGGCCTTTGAAAGCCTTGCCCCCGAGTTCCTTAGTTTCCATTATTCCATCCACCTTGATTGTTGTTACCACCCCAATTGTTGTTATCATTCCAATTTCCTTGATTGGTTTGATTGTTGTTCTGATTGCCCCAGTTGGAGTTTTGGTTGTTATTCCCCCAATTACCATTCCCTTGTTGTTGTTGATTGCCCAAATTGCCTTGGGGTTTCCATTGTTGTTGGTTGGAAGAATTGCCCCTTTGGCCTTGATAATTATTCACGTATTGCACATCTTCACTCTGTCCATCAAAACCATCATCCTGAAATCCACCACAATCATTGTCAAATTGCTTCGAATTCCCTTGGTTATGTTGACCTCTTTGTCTTCTTTTATTGACAAGCATGTTAACATCCTCCATGGCATTCACTTGGCGAGGATTTTGAACTTGTTGCAAATGTGTCTTTGCTAGTTAGTTCATTGTAGTTGTCAACTCAGCTATAGCCTGCCCATGATCATGTAACTCTTTGTGCAAATGAGTGACTGTGGGGTCACCCTGGGGCACATTGGCTATACTTTGCCAAGCGGAGGAAGTGTCAGCCATCTCATCAAGAATGTCACAAGCCTCATCATAAGACATCTTCATAAAGTTGTCCCCAGCAAGTTGGTTCACTACGCATTGGTTTGTTGTATTAATGCCCTGGTAGAAGGTTTGTTGGATCATCGCCTCAGTCATATTATTGTTGGGGCATTCCTTCACCATTGTTCTATAACGCTCCCAAATCTCATGCAAAGGTTACGTGGGCTCTTGCTTGAACGCCAAGATCTCATCTCTCAATGCAGCCATATGCCTCGGTGAGAAAAATTTCGCAATGAACTTATCCACCAACTCATCCCAAGTAGTGATGGAATGTTTGGGAAGTCGCTCAAGCCAATCAAGTGCTTTCCCTCTAAGTGAAAATGGGAAGAGTTTCAACTGGAGAGCATCATCGGACACGTTAGTTTGCTTGCTCCCCCAACATGTATCCACGAACCCCTTGAGATGTTTGTAAGCATTTTGATTTGCAGCACCCATGAAATACCCACGCTGCTCTAGCAAAGTCAGCATCATAATGGTTATTTGAAAATTGCCCGCCCGGATTCAGGGTGGCACAATAGCACTTGCATAGCCCGGTTCAGAAGCACTCTAGGAGCCACTCTTGGAGGTGGCGGGGGAGGGTATGGAATATTATCATTGGCCTGATGGCCTCTCCTTTGTCCGTGAGGCACGACAGGGACCTCATCTTCAACATTATCATCTACTTCCTTCCCCGGGGGAAGATCTCCAAGAGGTGCATTGTTTAAGTTCACTGCTATTTTGTACCTGAAGTTGTGACACAAACAAATTAGTAACAAAAAAGAAAAGAAGAACAATACACAAATATATCTAGATAGATAGCCAAAACCGTTAGCTCCCTGGCAACGGCTCCAAAAAGTGATTGTGACCAACCCTGCACTACTATTGAGTAGCGAGAGAGGTCGAAGCAGCTTTTACCCGATTAAGGTCGGGATCAATTTCCACATGGAGCTAGAAGTTGGAGTCGGGTGTCTATCTAAAGCGGAGTTGTGTATATGCTCCAAATTGCACTTCTAAACATTTTTGGGTTTTTGTTTTACTTCTAATTATATAAAACTACAATTCTCAATTAAACTAAAATAAGATAAGATTAAACTATTGCGAGTTGTTCAAATAGTTAAAAGGCACTAGGGTAGTGACTTTCACCTAGGTGGTCAATTGACGGATACTTGGGTCTAAAGCTAGATTGTCACATTTGGGGAGTATGATATAACCATTGCATGATTCTACTCACTCTACACCTCACGGTAGTTTGAGTGATTTTTCCCGAATTGACTTTCTCAAGACCAATTGGGTATGCAAATTTGCACAAGAAATCAAGGTTCAAGTCGGGTATTACTATCTCTAGGTTTAACCCTTTAATTGAGGATATCAATCTCTTGAGTACGCCCCAATTCCTTGTTGGACCAATTTCAGAGAATTAGGCTCTCTTTCTCAAGAAGAGCCAAAGTCAACTAAACGTAAACTAGTGTTTGCAACTACTAATTCAGCAATTAAACATGAAATTAGTCCAAATATCAAACACCCATAGTCAATCAAGCCTTAAAACACAAGACCCATCAATTACTCACACTAGGGTTGAGCCACAACCCTAGCTTATGGGTCTAGCTACTCATAAATACAGAAGAAAACAAAGAAATAGATGAAGAAAAACTCATATTAATTAATTGCTAAATTAAACTTGAAGATTCAATGTTGAAATGAAGCTAAAATTACTCAATATAGCTAAAAATATCGAAGTCACGAGCACAGCCGTCAGTCCAAACTATCTGATGACCTAAAAATAGGAAAATAAGCTATTTATACTAAGCTGAAAAATCTGGACAAAAATACCACTGCGGGGTTAGTGCGGACCGCACAAAATCACGTGCGGCCGCACTAGGGCTTTGAACTTGAATAAACGGCTCTCTGAACTCGGGCAATGCAGACCACACAGAATCGAGTGCGGTCGCGATGGCTTCTAGTGCCGTCCGCATGAAATGGAGCGCGGACCGCATTGGGCTTCAAACTTGGAAATGACAACTCTCTGAACCTTGGCTCTGCGGACCGCACTAAATCGAGTGCGGCCTCATTGCCTTTTTGTCTAAATAACAGCCTCTCTAAACCTCACTTATCCGGACCACACAGAGTGGTGTGCGGCCACACTGGCCTGTTTTGCCCGAGCTTTGTCTTATCTTGATACTTGTGCAAGTTTCACTCCTTTTTGAGCTGATCTTTGACATCTTGTCACCTTGTTGATCAAACCTGCAATCAAGCACAACTTGTGAGCCTTTTTGGGATTATTTTGTACACATTTCTAATCAAAACTTTAGCATGAAGGAGTATAAAATGTATCAAAATCCCTAGTTATCAACGGTGAACCAACAACCGTCAATTTTGCTCACGAAAAACTGGAGGAGGATCACGATCGTCCATATTCAAGGATGGATCTGACCGAGGCATACCCCGTACCTCTTGCAGAAGTCTATGATGACCGGGTTCACCTGTCCCAATGTGAAGGAATAAGTGTAAATACTTAGGTATCCCTCGACATGGGTGGTAATGGCCTCCTCGGGGTCGGGGACCACTACGATTTTATTGTCCCAATTGCAATATGTCTGAACAGTAGGGAGGATCTCTTCGGTAATCGAATAGATGTATCTTGAGAAGTCTTCACATCGACCCAGTATGGAAGAAGGTTTTTCAACTTTGAAATCATTATTTACCAAGCACCCCCCGGGGACAAACATTTTCATGGGAAGTTCGGCCACTGGTTTATCAACTGTGATGCTCGGAGCGGTCGCCTCGGCCTTAGTGGCCGACCGCGAAGTAGAAGGATTTTCTTTCTAGGGAACAATTTTAGAGGTATTCACCATTTCTTTAGAAAGTAAAAATGGAGAGAGATCTGGAAAAGATGTAGAAACAAAGGAAGTTGAAGAATTATGCTTAATGGCTTGAGAAGAAGATGGGTATAATATTTTTGCAAAGGACCTTAAGTAACGGGGGTAAAAAGCACTCAAGATTGTTGAAATTCTAAGGGTAAGAGGGTAAGAGGTTTGATCTAAAGTAAAAATGAACAAAGGAAGAGGTATTTATAGTAGTTAGGCGATGTTTCATTTCCAACGACAGCCAAACGGTGGTCGACATACATTAAATGCCATTATGATGTGAATGACAAGACGTTTCGGGCCTTTTGTCATTTCTGACACGATGTGTCGAGGTAGGAATCAGAAGCTCATGTCATTTCTTATCATTTACCCTCCGAGAAATGAGGGGACTATCTGTATACAGGTAAAACCAAGCTTATGATGCACCTCGACTTTCGCTAAGAACGCCGGGCTCGAGATGTGAGGGAAAGGGACAAAGATCAAGCCGAAGGTCCCATTGAGCCAGAGCCCGGGGACACAACGCCTGCCCTCCGGAATATCGAGGTCATAGTTCCAGAATAGGTCTTGGCCTCAAACAGCTTCGAAGGACATTGTCGACAATCAAGCATAGCCAATGGAAGGCCGAAATATCTGTGACCGGCTTGATATAAAGGCTGGGATCTCGGCATGTATCGATAGGGAGCTGGCAATCAGTTAATCAGAAGATTTCTTTACCTTTTATAGAGTTGTAACTAATGTAGAACTCTCCTACTATATAAAGGGGGTCTGATTACTCATAAAAACAATTGTAACACGCGTTCCAAGGCAATATATTATCATTTTCTCTGTTGTTTAGCTTTTTTCACTTGTTCATCAGTGTTGACTATAGCAAGCCCGGATCGAGGGTGAATAATTCACTAAGGCTAAAATTGTCTTATTCGCATGGTTTGAATTCATTTTATCTTTACTTGTTCAATCTAATCCAATTTACAGCTTTGTGTCAAATTAATCCGCATATCCTTAAAACCACTTACAAATTCAATTGTTATTCGATTTTGAAGGTTAAAAAATGCTTCATCTATTTCAATTGATTGATCAACTTTGCCTATGCATTACCCGGTCCCAAACCCGAATAGTGAGATGATTGTGCAGGTAAGTCAGCGTAAACTAGTCTTTTATGATGGATCTTCCACAATAAAGAATATATTATCAAGACGATTTCATTTACATGTGCGTTGTTATTAAACTGTATTTGCAGACTAATTCTGGAAAAACAAAATAATATATAAACTGAAAATGTAAAGAAACAAAAGTTAATCCGAGCCCACTGAATTCACAGTATTTCCTTAAGGAATTTAATCCCCTCATAGTACCCAAGGTTATGGATTATTTCCTCCCAGGATAGAACGAATTACACATCGGTGTAGTGGTACTTCAAACCCTAGTGTTTCAGCGAACACAAAGTTTGATAGCAAATCACACTTATTGTTGCTTTCTTTGAAGTTAAAACAATGCAGACGGAGGAGGAGAAACTCAGAAAATCATATAAAAAATCTGAGAGAATGGACTTGTATTTATAGCCAATGTTGGGCTGAAATCTGAAGCGGTGCAACTCTTCAGAATGGCAGTTTCTGCAAAATGGCCACAACATAAATGTCATAATATAAATGGCTATTTACTCAACAATAAAGAGGGAAAATTGAAGAGGGTAGTTGATTTTCTGTTACCAAACAGAAAACGGAAAAATGGAAATGGTTGGATTTTAATATTAATATTTTATTATTAAAATGGATATTTAATAACATTTCTGTTAATATTTACTATTAACAAACAAATTTGGTCCAAAAATTAATCAATCAATCGATCATTGGCCAAATCCAAATCCAAATCCAAAGTCGAAGCCGAGCCGAACGATGACGATGACGACGATTGGAGACTTGCTTTCTTCTTATCTCTTTAAGAGCTAGAAGAAGAGCAATTGCTTATATACCCATTAAAAACCTCTTTCTCTTTCAATATGGGACAATGTTCCTTCATCAAGGGGAAACTTAAAATTTCACTTAAAAATTTCATTTCCTTCCATATCCCATCCAATCTCTTTTAAGAATTTAATATGCTTAAAACCCCAACAATCCTCCACATAAATGGGGAATGGCTATATCACGGAAATATGCACGAAAAACTGTGTGATTCGCAAGCACAGATTAATTGTATCTAGATAAGTAGGTTTCCCTTTGAACTTTCCATAGTGAACTTATATCGGATATACTCGGTCAATCGGTAGATTTGATATCTTTGAACTTTCGAACTTTGGTGTATACCTAGACAACCATAAGTCACACAACCAACCCTTAACCATCTTTGGTTCTCATTGTTGTGTTCGTTTCAGCCATGAACACCGCCTGATTTCATACGTGTGTAGAGAACTGGCCTTACAAAATTCTCGTTAAAGCGGCTAGCACTTCACACTTACATAGGTGATTCCTAAACGTGTCATCCTGTAGATACACTATTTGATATACCCCGTATCAAATTTAGAAATCATTAAAAAGCCTTAATGTTTTATCCTTGGTACCGAACATTGTCTCATCACGAGAATGGACCAAAATTGTAGTTGACAATGTTGAACTATCATTAATGACTTTGTTTGATCTCCTTGAACCTAGATCTTGGGATCTCCAATCTTCTAGGTAGAATTACCGCCACAATGAATTGTTCTCGGCCATAGTCCCATTCCACTTGATGATTTCTCAACTATCTCTCTAGTTAGGCCTTTTGTAAGTGGATCCGACCATTATCACTTGACTTCACATAGTCAATCGTGATAATTCCTCTAGAGAGTAATTGCCTAACGGTTTTATGTCTTCATCGTATATGACGAGATTTACTATTATACATAATGCTCCCAGCCTTCCAATTGCCGCTTGACTATCACAATGTATGCATATTGGTGCTAACAGTTTGGGCCAAAATGGAATGTTTTCTAAGAAATTCCGGAGCCATTCAGCTTTTTCACCGGCTTTATCTAAGGCTATGAACTCAGCCTCCATTGTAAAATAGGCAATACAAGTTTGTTTGGACGATCCTCCACCAATAGTGAATACATATCCACTTGTGGACTTAGAATCAGTTGATCCGGTGATCCAATTTGCATCACAGTATCCCTCAATGACTGCAGGATATTTACTATAGTGCAAAGCAATGTCTTGGGTATGTTCTAAATAT
The DNA here is from genome assembly GCF_000715075.1 of Nicotiana tabacum. Lineage (NCBI taxonomy): Eukaryota > Viridiplantae > Streptophyta > Magnoliopsida > Solanales > Solanaceae > Nicotiana > Nicotiana tabacum. The sequence continues at coordinate 113,117,594 of NC_134087.1, forward strand.
CCCAAAACTCGTTTCATTGCCATCCAATGAGATTGACCTGGATTCCTTGTGTATTGACTCAATTTACTTATAGCATAAGCTATATCTGGTCGTGTACAATTCATGATGTACATGAAGCATCCCAACACACGAGCATAATCCAATTGTGATATGCTTTGGCCTTTGTTCTTTGCTAATTGATCGGGTTCAACGCTACACCACTATAGAGTGGCAAGAGCGGTGGATGCAGCTTTTACCCGAGAAGGTCGCGATCGAATCCACAAGGAGCTAATATAATGTTTGTAGTTGGATTCCTATCTAATCTAGCAGTGTGTAGTGCTTGTTTGCTCTTCCAATCATTCTTTGTTTGTTTGCTATTTCAAATTTAATAGTAATGATGCACGAAATTAAGCTAAGTAGATATTTTTGTAGGGTTTTCTAAATGGGTAAAAAGGCACTAGGGAAGTGACTTACTCCTAGGTGAGTATCTAACGGGATCTCAAACTTAGGGCAATAATGTTATGGTTGGGATCGTGATATAGCCAATGCACGAAGCTACTCACTATATACCTCTCGGTAGTTTGAGTGACTTTGCCCGAATTGGCTTTCTCAAGCCCAATTGGGTGTTCAATTTGTGCAAGCAATGTTGGCTCAAGTCGGGTATTACTATCTCTAGCTTTAACCCTTTAATTGGGGCTATCAATCTCTTGAATACACCCCAATTCCTTGTTGGCCTGAAATTCCTACACTTAGTTTCTCTTTCTCAAGAAGAGCCTAAGTCAAAAAGGCACAAATTAGTATTTGCAATCACTAATTCAACATAGAAAGCATAAATCAGGCCAAATATCAATCACCCATAAACATCTAAGCCCTAAAAAAAGAGACCCATTAAATACCCACACTAGGGTTGAGCCACAACCCTAGCTAATGGGTTTAGCTACTCATAATTGAAGAAGAAATCATAGATTGAGATGAAGAATAACCCATAAAATGTAATTACAAGATAATATTCTAAGATTAATGACTAAACAGGCTACAAAACTACTCAAAATAGCTAAAATACGACGTTCACGTGCTCATTACTAATAAGATGACCTAAATATCTGAAAAAGAAGTATTTATACACATCTAAATTTTTCGGACAAAAATGCCCTTGACGGAGGTACCGCTGACAGCGGAAAATGGACCGCTGCAGCGGTAAGGCTACCACGACCGCATAAAATGAACCGTGGATCGCGGTCTTCTAGTTTTAGCTTCAATTTTGACTCTCTGAATCTCTTCTCTGTGGACCGCGGTAAAAAGACCACTGTCGCGGTGGAGGCACCGCTGCTGCATAAAATCACCGCGGTCAGCGGTGACTTGAGAAGTCCATAATTGTATCTTTTTAAATCTTTCCACCGCAGACCGCGATAAAAGGACCGCTGTCACGGTAGGTCCTCCGCATCCGCAGTTGGTTTTTCACTGTAGCGCTCAGTTGACTCAGCTTTGACTTGTGTAGGTTTCACTCCTTTTTGAGCTGATTTTGACTTTCTTGTCTCTTTTTGACCAAACACTGGAAACACGCACAATAAGTTAGCTTTTGAGAATACTTGTACACACTTTTAATACCAAAATCAAGCAAAAAAGGAGCATAAAATAGACTAGAATCCCCAGTTATCAACTCCCCCAAACTTAAGCTTTTGCTTATCCTCAAGCAAACAAAGTAATTTCCGCCTCCTCAAGATAAAAGAAAGGAATATTCAGGTGTCCTAAAGTAACCTCATCAAGAATCAATTGGGACTAACAATTACCCTAAACTCAAATGCACTATCAACAATACACACCCTTTTAGAACCATGGCTATAGTGCGACACAAAAGCATCAAGAGTTGACTCAACTCATCAAGGAAACTCTTTCTGTTACATTAGTGGTTTTGGCACCCAAACTCATACTCCTCACCTCTCCATAAGCAAATCTTACTTTTAGATTGTAGCATTCAGAACGAGAATTGTGGAAAATACACTTATCTCTCTCAAAGGAAGGTCACAAGTCCGGCTCTAAGTACCATAAGCTTACCCTTTATGTGAGTCACCACTAATGTAAGCTCACCCAACTCAAAATCATATAGGCCTTTTGTGGGAATGTAATGAAGGCTTTTGGTTCAGGGTAAGATATATTGGTCTAAGAAGGTCTCATCTTCCCTTAAGCACTTCATTTGCTTCATTTTGGCACACATTTTCTTGACTCTTTAAGTCATTTACTTCTTCTTTAGGGGCTAGAGTGACACACTGTCACTCTTTTTTGTTCATTTCAATCCCTTTTCTCCTTTCTAATCTTTCCATGCCTTTCATCTTTTGCTTTTATTGACTCCCATCATTTCTTCTACATTTTTCACTTTCTTTTTGAATTTTTTGCTTTTCTTTCTTTTTCTTTTTGCCTTTCCTTTTCTTCATTTTGGACCTTTTATCACTTTTGCATTCCTCATCTCTCCCCCAAACTTATGCTTTTGCCTTGTGCTAAGGAAAGATAGGGTGCCAAGAGAGGATCATTTTAGAATGGATAAAGGCTTATATCATGGTTATTGAAAGAATAAGGGCTATGGCTCAACGAGGTTGACTAGGGATATAATCATTGGTAGGCTATGGATATTTTCAAGTCTCAATTAGGATCAAGGAGAGCTTATAATCACTTCTCAAGTCGAGATTCACTCGGGATTTTGTATAGACAAACATTCAGGGCAAGTTCTAGACTCATTGGCACGGGACTTGGACATGCAAATCAATACCTCACCACACAAGCTAAAGGATTGCTAAAGAAACAGAGTCGGTGGCCCACAACAACCTTAGCTAATATTTGAGCAACACAAATGGTTCCAAGAAACTACTCAATGATTGTTTATCCAACACAAGAGTCTCAAGGTCACAACTATCACCATCCTATACACACCAATTTATTTTTAACCATAAGGTCAAAGGTAAATGTGTTAGACCCAAGTGAAGCTTTTCCTGAGGCACCATTGCTCACTAGCTACTATTTACACAAAAACAAAAAGAAAAACAGACTCAAACCGTTAAGAAGGTTGTCATGCCATCCATCATCGGGAAGAGCCACCCCGTTCACACAAACTCCACCTTTGGAAAGAACCGTGGCTTTAAGAAAACCAAAGGCTTATTTATCACACAAAATTGTAAAATAAAAAGCTATGAACCGAAAAAGAAGCTACTAGATGAAGTAAGAAGCTATACTATTAAGGGAAATTGCAAAAGAAGCTATGAAGTAAAATTGCGGGAAGTAAACTAAATATGTACAATAGGGGATTTAGACAAATATACATAAGAGGGAATGAATATATACATGAGAGAGTAACTTTATATACATACAAGGATCGAAAAATAATGAAAAGTGAAATAAAAGGTAAAGTTATATACATACCAAAAGTGAAAGAAATAAGCGTAAAGAAAGAAAATAGTGTCACAACTACAAACCAACTACCAAATAAAAGTAGGGACACCCCCTCAAATAAAAGCTAGCATTGTCCTTAATGCTAACTAACCAACAATAAGCTCAAAAAGAAAGATAGAGAGTAACGAAAACTCCCTATGGATCCTTCGTCTGCATGGGGTCTTGTGGTAGCATGGGGTCCTGTGACTGGATGGGGTCCTGTGGCTGGGTCCCTGGATCCTCTGTCTGCTCTGAGGCCTGTGGCTGGCTAGAGGTACCTCCCTCCGACTCCTCCAATTGAATCTCTACATCATCGACCCTAGGAACTATTCTCCTCATCTTGAGCTCTCTCTCAATCTCCTGCTCCTGGACCTGCGCTGTCTGAGCTGCTGTAGGCTGGTCATGCAATAGTAGCTCTAAAGGTAAGTGATCAGCTGCCTTCATCTTCTCCACTCCCCTCTTAATTCCTTTACAGACTCCTTCGAGGCCCGAGTCTTCTTCAGTTTCTTTGTGTACTTGCTCAGCTCTTGAAGTGTTGTTCCTTGATTATCAAGAGCATCCATGATAATCTTTTGGTTCTCTAGGAGCTTCTTCTGGTTATCCAGAAGCTCCTTGAGAGAATCCTCTACCGAATCTGGCACCTGTGGCTGTGGGGCATTAAATGGGCTGCCACTGAACTAGATAGCACAGACATCTTAGAAGTTGTTGCCTGCATCTAGTTGTTGATACTGGAGAGTGTTTGGCTCAATCAGTGGGCAGTCAATGGGTATGCTGAGGAGTGTTGCACCCCATTTTTTCCTTCTGCGAAGAGGGGTCCGGGTTTTGACATTCCATAGGGTGTAATGACTTATTTCCTTTTGGGAATTGGGTATTCGAAGAGTCGCCACCTAACGGATTATGGTGTGTTAGGGCACCTAGAGCGATTAACTCATGTAACTAGTTTGCATTACCAGAGATTAGGGTAAGGGCTCGAAGTAACCTCGAGGGGAAGGTATGTTGCACCCCTCTTGGTCCACAATTGTGGGTTCCAACCGAACTTATATTTACAAATTAGTCCATACAAATAGCTGAATCAAATAAGTTGCAAGTAAAGCATGTTGAATAATTCAAGTAGTAAGATAAGGTTTAAATAAGTTGTAGAAAATAAAAGTTTTGAATAGAGAAAGGATTAGGTAAATAGGGGTCCTAGGTTGTTTGTCCTATAGGATCATCCCACACAATGTCCGGTAAACACTCCTCGACGAGGGGCTACACGTGACATTAACGCGTAGTCATCATGTCCCATATCTACCCTTCCCATCCTCTATTGGTCATGCAAAGCGAGTGTTTGGTCACTGACTCCTATTGTGTGCTGCTACCTGTCCCTTCTTAATAGTCCTGGAGGAAATTAGGACCTCTACCTATAGGTGGTTCTAGACGTACCCCTAAGGCTTTAAAGGCAAAAATCTAAGGCGACAATCAAAAAACATTTAGGACTTTGGAGCAATTAAGAGGCTCACAATTCCTCCTCAAACAAACATACAAGCAACACGACTCAAACACAAGTAATTTCTTTATTAATCAAAGTCGTAAAGCAAGATTTCAAAGTGATTATGCAGAAATAGACCACTTTCACATCCAGAAGTTATAACCTAGTAGTTGCCTAGAGACTCCTCTTTAAAAGCTTATTAGAATCAGAAAAATTGAACGACAAAAATAGTTTTAGGGAAATGCAAGATTTTGAAAATGCCCCAAGGCTTGCCTATATGCAGTATACTGTGTCTATATTAATGCAGAAACGAACAGGTTTTCAAAATAGACCCTTGTGATACCTATAGGCAGGATATCTAATGAGATTAATTTTTTTTTGAAAGAGCTAGTTTCAGGAAATGTCATGGCTTAATTAGTCCAGTTTTAAGAAGATGAACTAGGCGTAATGATATTGATTTATCAGGCTCATTAGATTATCAGACATAATTGCGAATAGAAATCCCTATAGGCATGGTATCTAGGCGTATTACTAGTTTTAGTCAATTTTCAGTAACATATGAAAGACTTATTAGAACTGAATCGGAATTAGATCTTATAGGCATGGTATCTATACTTGAATTGATTTAAGACATGATTGTTTGAAAACCTATGAACATGACTTCAAAAATACAGAACCTTAAGAAGTGGAAACCTATAGGCATGATGTCTATTATGCAAATGAAATCAGATTCAACAAATGTAAAACCCTATGAACATGTTTTCTACAGAGTAAAGCAGACAAATTGGAAAGTAAAGCCCTAAGAGCAGAATTTCTATCCATATTACCCCATAAAGTACACATCTACCCACCCTTTTTACTAAATAACCCAAATATTTGTTTACAAATTATTACAGGCCAATAACTGAATTACATAAGTGAAATGGAAAATCAAGAAGCTATTCTATAGAGAGCCTGCAATCAGGCCCAAGTTTCCCAAAGCCTCCAATGGTCTTACAAGCCTCATTTCCATAGACAAATTAGAGTCTAGGTGTATCAAAGTTCCCTAAGGGTTTCAAGGACCCTGGGCAATGCTTACACCTAGACTTAGTAACCAAGCATTGAACTAGTGCAGTGTGGAAAGGCCAGCCTCAGTATGCCATAGTTCAGAGGGTTCTCAAGAGGATCCCAAGGTAGTACACATACTAGAGGGGGTAGAACTTGTTAACTAAGAGTAAAGTGGAAGTGCAGGACACAGGTTGAAAGAAGTCTGTTTTGAAAGCAACTAGTAAAGTAATAAAGGTTGTTTGAAAGAGGTTGGAGTGGTAAACAAAATCAAACACTACATAGAGTCCAAATGAACTCAGTAGTCACACATGGGTCAAAGGGTTTGTGGAGACACAGACATTTGACTGCAGACACATAACCCCAGCAAGGGGTCTTAGGACTGGTTCAGACATGCTCAGAGATAGTTGACACTGGCATAATCATAAACCAGTCATGAGGAGCATAAACACATAGAGAGGGATAAGGATTTGGGATTCACAAAAATGGTAAGTACACAGTAGGTAAAATAGTTGTCCAGGCATGCTTTGAATCATATAAAGGAATACATTGATTTAAAGAGAGGGGAGTCATACTAGCATGCTGATAATATAACCTAACTACAGACTTCACAACAGAACCACAAGTAAAAGCAAGCTAGAAATAAAAGAAACTGAAACAAGAAGAGAAGCATGCTGTTGAGGCTTTAAATTAAACTAGGACATACCAGTGAAGATAGAAGTAAGCAGAATAAAAGAACCAAAGAGCACAACGGATTAGTCTTGGCTTGCAGCCGGCTAATAGTAGCAAACAACACAAAAGAGGAAGAAGAACAGGGATTTTTAATAAGAGATGAGTCTTTGAAAAACCAAGTGTCCGTGTCTTGTTTGTAAAAGACTTAGAGTATTTATAGTTGAAAGTAGGTGGTGGAATAAGGTAAAAATCATAGCAGTATGCTAATTTAAGAACTCAGAATCAATCAATTAGAGAATCAAGAAAGCTCTCCCTTAAGTTAAGGGAATCAAGATCAAATGGAAAGATGCAGTACCATGTAAGGCAGGAAGAGGAATCAGTGCATGATTAAATAAGGAAGGAGTCATGGTTTAGTAGGCATAAAGTAGTCAATTAGGACCAAATTCATGTCACGACCCAAACTGGAGGGCCATGACTAGCACCCGACCATACTTGCCGAGCACCAACGTACATTTTATCTAACCTTCTTTATTATCTTTTACGGTTGACGAGATCAATATAAATGGTAGACATGGATCATGGACAACCAACAATAAAAACTGATGGCATGAACATATATAATATGGGATGACCAGACAATCAAGAAACTATATATAAGGTATGAGCTACCACGCTACCATGAAAGACTATACAACAAAAACTAGCCGACAAGGCATACCAAACTATACATGAGTCGACACCTGTCTATGAGCCTCTAAAGGAACATAAGTGCTGCAACATAGCCGGAATAGGGCCCCGACATACCCATAATGTCTATAACAAAAAATGCATACCAAGACCAAGGCAAGTCTGGAGAAGGGATCTCGCCAATCACCGCTGAACTGGACAGCCTACTGTGGTGGGGGAGCTGCACCTGCCTGTCTATCAGGATCTGCAGCACGACATGCAACATCCACAAATAAAAGGACGTCAGTACGAATAAAGTACTGAGTATGTAAGGCAGGGAACCATAAATACGATCAGTAATGTAAGCAAGGATATAGAATATACAACCTGTAACATCTTAGTACCTCTGAGGGCTACTGACATGAAATGCATGATACATATGTATAAATACATAAACCTTTAAAACATTTGCCTCTGTGGGCATCATCATCATCATATCGTACCCGACCATAATAGGCTCGGTAAAAAAACGTACTCGGCTGTCATAAGGCTCGGTAGAATCGTACCCAGCCACGTGGAGCTCAGTAAAATCCAACTGACCAGTGGTTGCACAATAGGTGCCGTACCCGGCCAACTATAGCGTGGCTCGGTAGAGTAAAATAGATACATATATATAATGCATGCTTGACTCATGGAATCATATTCTAAACCTTTCGCAGTGACGTAAGGTCGGTATCCTCTGTACACGTTATTAGGATTAACTCTTCACTATGAACCTTATAAGAATCAGGAAGTACCAACAACATTGATAACATAAGAATAAGAGAAGCAACATTAACATCAATCGTTCCATAAGAGGGAAAACAATGTAAGTACTGCTAGCTTCTAAGAGTAGAGTATCTTGGAAGCTCGTTCATTACATTATGTACAATCGGAGTCGTGCAAAAGAAGGAAAGGGATAGCCTCACATACCTTGTATATACTGCCCCAATCTCAAGCTATGCAATTGTCAAAACTCCTTAGTCTACAATAAGAGAAATGATACTATCGTTATCATTTAAGCGTCATAACTATTATGTATCGACCACAACCTATTTTACGATGAAACGGACAGCACCTCCCCTATATATATGACTTCACACCATTCAAAACAATCACCAAACATCCCAAACAACATCAATAATAAACATATTGAGCCTCCCAAAATAGTCCACGCACAGCCTAATCACTCCATACCTACGACGACCACCGTAGTCGTTTCAAACGACCCAGAAATGTTACGAATAACTATCATCCCACAACCCTACATATATATGGTGTTTCTCCACACCCTTCCTCCTCCAAAACTCCAAAAAATAGTAGTAAAATACACAGCCCAACAGCAACGCAAAACAGTCCACAAAACAATAACATTACTACCAAGCCTTTCGATATATATATATTTCACAAGTTCTAGCTTCAATGGCTTAGCCGCAACTTGGATAATCTTAAATACATATAGAGTAATAGGTTACTTACCTTTATACAGAAAGAACAACTCTAATTTGACCTTAAATTTCCATGAAATATCCCTCCAATGCTGCCACAACAACAAAAAAGTGAAACTAGCGATCAATTAATGTTTTTCGGCACTAGAATCACTTTAGAAGGCTTGAAATCACCTAGGATTGATATTAAGAACATGAGGGAGTATTTACAGAACATAAACCCTTTAAAAAAACCTCCCACACGAGCTGGAACAACACAAAAATGAGCAACAACAAGAAGAACAAGAGACTTACTAGCGCCACAGAATTCCCGACACTTGATTTGTGTTGTTTGCCCTTTTTTTGGGTCTTGAATCTTGAGAGAACCTTGAGAGGATGTTCCTAGGGTTCTAAGGTCTGAAAATAGTGAGAAGAAATGACTTAAAATGGGTTGGAGGCATCCTATATAGGTCCAAATATCTTAAACCGCCTTAGTGGGCCCCATAGAGAGGTGCTTGGCGCAGTCGCGCGAAAATGCGAATATCTCTCTACTCCGAGATCGTATTGCTGAACGGTTTAATGAGTTGTAAACTAGACTCATAGATATTTAATTTGGTTGGTAGATCACCCCGTAATTCCTTGTAAATTAGCAGAAAAGATTAGAAACATTTGACCTAATGTTTATGTAAAATTATGAACCTAAGTTACGACAACTTTTGTCGACTTTTGTTTCATAACTCGTTTGACTTCAAGACTTATGATACGGATATTATATGATTAAAATACCTTAATACATGACCTCTTGAGTGTATTAAGCACCGCTATATTTACCTGAAAATACGAGTTACAACATCCTTGATTCATTTAACATCTAATACTTGTTAATCACCCTTATACACTCTTGTATCACTTAAGACCAATATGATTGACTTCTTATCATCTCAAAGATAATTCCTTCTTGGATTTATGTTAACTAATATATGGCATGAACTAACACATGTGGATATGGGTTGTAACAATTCAGAAAGACCCAATTAAGGAAAGACTAAGTAAAACAAAGTACCATAGTAAATAAGATAATGAAATCAGTCAATTTAAACAGATGAGTAGAATTCTAGGGCTTTGAAAGAAAATCTTTCAATTACCATCAATTAAGGAGAATTAGAATCAATCATGGGGAGTCATGATTCTGTCTTCTCAACATATAAATAGAGATGAATGAATAGGAGTAGCAAACAAACAAGGTCAGCTATATAGACAGAAAGAAACAAGAGATGTGCAAACACAATCATATAGAGGTGATATAAGTAGGCTAAATATTCAGCAGAACATATGCAAGGCATGGTGAGATATTAACAAGAATCAGGTAAACAGGCTAACACACAGAACCAAGGCAAAGAAAATCATGCTAACACACAGAAACAAAGTAAAGAAAAATCTTTAAAAATTAGGACTTTTAACAAAGTCGAGTTAAAAAACAGTAGGAACATAAAATCGGTCAAAATATGCAAGGAAAATGGTTTAATCATGAAGAAATAGGTTGGAATAGGTGTAGAAAGAACTCCGAGAAAACCCTAGTTTATAAAGAAAGTAAAATGGTTTAAAAATGAGGATCTTTCAGAAGAAGTTCAAAAATAGGCAAATCATAGAAGGAAATAGGCTTAAAGCATGAAAATAACACAGATCTGAGAGATTCAGAAGAGGGTTAGGGCTTCAAAAGGAAACCCAAATAAAAATCGAAAGAACCTATTGTAACTTCACAAATCGTAACACATATGGTGTGATTTTGCCCAAAATCACACCAGAGAAACCTCGAACAACAAAGTCGGAAGCCCTAGGTCCAAATCGACATGGGCCAGGGCCCTTGAAGGCCTTAGAGATGATAAGCAAGGTGATGAGAGACCCATTGGAGGCTTGGGGTTGAAGGAGGTAGCCGGAGATGATCGGAGAAGGAGAGTATTGGCGAAGGTTTAGGGTTAGGTTTGAGAGAGGAGAAAAGATGATAGCATCTGAAGGCGGCGCCCTTGGAAAATGACTTAGGGTTAGGGGTTGTTTGGAAATTAAAAAGGAAAGGAGGAATAAGGGTCGTTGATCTAAAAGATCAACGGCTAGGATTTATGATGGCTTGGGTTGGGTAGACGTGTATAGGATATGGGTCGGGTGATTGGGGTGTGAAATTGGGATGGAGAGAGGTCCCATTTAGGCTATAATTGAAAGCCAGATTTGGCTATAATTTAAATAGCCAATGTTCCCCCTATTTAATTTATAAAAATAATAGGTCATTTCTGGAAAATAATTTAAAGTGCAAAAATAATTTAAAATACATAATTGACATTTTAAAAATATGGGGACCAATTTTATGCATATAAAATATAATTATACCTTAAAATGGGGTAACATTACAATTATATGCAATTTAGCTTAAAACAAATACTAAATGTAATTATAAAAATACATAAAAATTATACTAGCTATATTTTGGCATGAGTATAGAAATTAAATAAATGAATTATCAAAACAATAATTTTGGAAATAATTATTGGGGGTTTTATGGATAAAAGGGGAGAAAATAAATCAATTTAAAACCTTAAAATTATGGAAAAAATAATAAAAGCCTCGTGCATGCTTATATATGCATATATATATATATATATATATATATATATATATATATATATATATATATATATATATATGCTTTTTTGAAGGTATTTATGCATATTTAAAATATATAAGAAAAAATTGGGTATCAACAGCTGCCCCTCTTTACCCGAGAATGATGAAAAAGTTTTCGGGTAAAGAAATGATGGCCAATTTTGACCGGATGGGATGTTTTGAAAGACAGAGGCTGAGCTTCGGTTTCCGAGTTGTCTACATATCCCTGATTTCTAAAATCAGGCCATGTGTAGTTTTGGATTCACTTGCGGAGTATGCCGATGAAAATATTGTAAGAACGGACACGAGATGTGGAAGCGGCTACGATCGGGACGGTCAGAGGGAACTAGAGCGAGATCTCACCTGCTAGGATAGCAGTTGCTTATTGGTTACCTGCAGATAAAAGATGCTACAAATGTATTTGCGAAAATTTAAACATGATGCAAATTCCCTTCGGACCATGAAGGTTGTCTTCGGACGGTTAGAGATGACGTCCTTGGACCATGATGTCCTGACCATGAATTGTTTAATGAGGGATTCACAGGCCATGAAATGATGTTCTCGTGCCATGAAAATGGTGCCTCCGAACCATGACGCCTTTGAATGATAATATGCAAGTTCGAGAGATCCTCATGCCATGACATGGTGTCTTCTGGCTATGAGGATGGTGCCTTTAGACTATGACGCCTTTAGACAAATTGGAGATATTTCAGCCCATGAGATGCAATAATATGATATAACAAAACAAGGCTTAGTCTTGTGAAATGAAGGGCAGAGCTTAGCCCGACCGAAAAGAAAGTAGATGGTAGTAGAAAAATGGAGCCACATTGGTGAAAAAGAGGGACAATGCTTAGTCCCGTGCAAGTGGGGAGGCAGGGATTAGTATTATGCAAAAGGGAAGGCAAGGATTAACCTCATGCAAGATTGGAGACAGGGCTTAATCTCATGCAAGCATGGAGTCAAAGATTAGACTTATGCAAATATGGAGTCAGAGATTAGACTCATGCAAATATGGAGTCAAGGATTAGACTCATGCAAGATTGGAGACAGAGCTTAGTCTCATGCAAAAAGAAAGCAGCACTTAGCCTTGTGCAAATATGGAGTCAGGGCTTAGACTCATGCAGTTATGGAAGCTAGGATCAACTCATGCAAATATGGAGTCAGTGATTAGACTCATTCAAGATTGGAGACAGATCTTAGTCTCATGCAAATATGGAGTTAGGGACTGCAAGATGTGGGACAGGGCTTAGTCCCATGCAAATGGAAGACAATGTTTAGCCTTATGCAAAATGGAGGTAAGGCTTAACCTCATGCAAGATTCGGGACATGGCTTAGTCCCATGCAAATATGGGGTCAAGGATTAGACTCATGCAAGATGCGGGACATGGCTTAGTCCCATGCAAATGGAAGGCAGCGCTTAGCCTTATGCAAAATGGAGGTAAGGCTTAACCTCATGCAAGATTTGGGACAGGGCTTAGTCCCATGCAAATGTGGAGTCAAGGATTAGACTCATGTAATATGTGGGATGGGGCTTAGTCCCATGCAAATGGAAGGAAGCGCTTAGCCTTATGCAAAATGGAGGTAAGGCTTAACCTCATGCAAGATTCAGGACATGGCTTAGTCCCATGAAAATGTTGAGTCAGGGATTAGACTCATGCAAGATGCGGGACAAGGCTTAGTCCCATGCAAATGGAAGGCAACGCTTAGCCTTATGCAAGATAGAGGTAAGGCTTAACCTCATGCAAGATTGTGGACAGGGCTTAGTCCCATGCAGATGGAGTCAAGAGTTAGACTCATGTGAATGTGGAGTAAAGTCTTAGACTCATGCAAATGTGGAGTTAGAGATTAGACTCATGTAGATATAGAGTCAAGGATTAGACTCATGCAAAGAGAAAATAACAGATAAGGATAAAGCGTATCTTAGCTAGGATATGTTCAACGTCTGACGGCCGGATGGATGGTGAATTTTCTTTTTGTACGAATGCTATTGTCAAATGTTCCTGCATTCAAAGAAAAATCGTAAGTTTCATGAGGGGAGGTTGGGTCTTGCTTCGTCTGCCGGCCTTGCTTTGCTCTACCCTGTAAGCCCCTCTCGAGTTACCCTAGGTAGCACCTGACTGTTATGAAAAATAGAATTTTCAAAAAATATGCATTCATTGATAAAATAGGATTGTTTTTGAAGCGTATGGATATATCAAGTAACTTTTGATGAACTAGCGATTGTGATATATTTCAAAGTCATTGCAGCTCTCTTATGTTGGAATTTTGAGGGTCTTCCTCAAATTTCTGCCCCAGTCTGGTAGATGATTTTTAACTATTTGCGTATGGCGGACCTTGCTGAGTTTTCTTTGAAATTTTGAGAATCCTTCTCAAAATTTTGCCCCAGTTCTTGAGTGATGACTGACTTCCTAGCATGTGATGGCATTGGCTGGACTTGCTCTAGAATTTTGAGGACCCTCCTCAAAATTTTGCCCCAGTTTCTGATTCTGGGGGGAATATGAAAATTTATTATGATATGACCGAACCCATAAAGCTGCCTACGTATTCCCTCTTAACTGGGAATTAGGTCAAGCGTAGTTCAATTATATCAGAAAAGAAATGTGAAATGATTCTAGGCATAGTATCTCTTGACTACATCTAGATTGATTGGTTTTGGCCAGATCTCTCCATTCATCTCTGCAAGTATGAGTGCTCCTCCTGTTAGTACTCTGTGAACCATATACGGACCTTGCCAGTTGGGAGAGAATTTCCCTTTACCTTCATCTTGGTGTGGGAAAATCTTTTTCAATACCAGTTGTCCTGGTGCGAACTGTCTTGGTTTGACCCTTTTGTTGAAGGCTCTAAACATTCTGTTATGATATAGTTGGCCGTGACATAATGCATTCATCCTCTTTCTATCGATAAGGGCCAATTGTTCATAGCGACTTCTTACCCATTCCGCATCACTGAGTTCAGCTTCCAATATGACTCTTAAAGAAGGAATCTCTACCTCGACTGGGATGACAACCTCGGTACCATAAACCAGCATGTAGGGGGTTGCCCCGGTTGATGTGCGAACTGTGGTGCGGTACCCTAGCAGAGCAAAGGGTAACTTCTCATGCCATTGCTTGTGATTCTCTACCATTTTCCTTATTATCTTCTTAATGTTCTTGTTGGCAGCTTCTATGGCTCCATTCATCTGAGGTCGGTAGGCAGTTGAATTCTTGTGCTTGATTTTGAAAGTTTCACATATAGCTTTCATCAGGTCACTATTGAGATTGGCGGCATTGTCAGTGATAATGGACTCAAGAACTCCGAATCGACAGACAATACAATCCTTGACGAAATCTGCGACGACTTTCTTGGTTACAGCTTTGTAAGATGTAGCTTCTACCCATTTTGTGAAGTAATCAATGGCTACCAGGATAAATCGGTGTCCGTTTGATGAAGTGGGCTCAATAGGACCAATAACATCCATTCCCCAGGCGACGAATGACCAAGGTGAGCTTGTTGCATTGAGCTCGTTTGGTGGCACTTTTATCATGTCGGCATGCACTTTACATTGAAAGCATTTGCAGACATACTGAATACAATCCATCTCCATGGTCATCCAAAAGTAACCTGCCCTGAGTATCTTCTTGGCCAGAACGAAACCATTCATGTGTGGGCCACATGTCCCAGCATGCACATCCACAAGTAGCTTAAAAGCTTCCTTTGCGTCGACAAACCTTAGAAAACCCAAATCTGGAGTTCTTCTGTACAAGTTCCCTCCACTTTGGAAGAAGTGATTTGACAATCTCCGGAGCGTGCATTTCTAAATGTGATTTGCATGCTCAGGGTATTCTCCTTTTGATAAGTACTCCTTGATGTCATGGAACCAAGGCTTTCCATATGCTTCCTCCTCGACATGAGCAAAATATGTCGGCTGATTATGGATCCTCACTAGGATGGGATCAATATAGTTCTTATCTGGATATTGTATCATGGATGACAAGGTGGCTAATGCGTCGACAAACTCATTCTGAATTCTGGGCACATGTCGGAATTTGATCTTTGTGAATCTTCTTTTCAATTCCTGCACATGGTGCAGATATGGCAATATCTTGGAATTCTTGGTGGCCCACTGTCCTTGTACCTAGTGCACAAGCAAATCTGAATCGCCAATCACCCGCAACTCCTGAATGTTCATGTCGACTGCTATGTTGAGCCCTAGTATGCAGGCTTCATATTCTGCCATGTTGTTGGTACAGAGAAATCTGAGTTTAGCAGATATGGGATAATGCTGACCCATTTTTGACACCAAAACTGCTCCAATGCCTACTCCTTTGAAATTTTCAGCTCTGTCAAAGAACATCCTCCAACCGTCATATGCTTCTGTAATGTCTTCTCCCACGAATGATATTTCTTCATCAGGAAAATACGTTTTCAAGGGTTCGTATTCTCCTCCAACTGTATTCTCAGCGAGGTGATCTGCCAATGCTTGTCCCTTAACTGCCTTTTGAGTCACATAGATGATGTCGAACTCACTCAGTAGTATCTGCCATTTAGCCAACTTCCCAGTAGGCATGGGCTTCTGAAATATGTACTTCAGAGAATCCATCCTGGATATGAGGTATATAGTGTAGGCACAGAAATAATGTCTCAACTTCTGGGCTGTCCAGGTCAAAGCACAGCTAGTGCGTTCAAGCAGAGAATACCGTGCTTCATAAGGTGTGAATTTCTTACTCAGATAGTATATGGCTTGCTCCTTTCTTCCTGTCTCATCATGTTGTTCCAAAACACATCCGAAGGCTCCATCTAACATGGATAGATAAAGTAGCAAAGGTCATCCTGGTTCTGGCGGGACCAGAACTGGCGGTGTGGATAGGTATTCCTTGATCTTGTCAAAAGCTTTCTAAAAATCCTCGGTCCAACTTGTCTCGGCATCTTTCCTTAGCATCTTTAAGATGGGTTCACATATTACTGTGGACTGTGCTATGAATCGGTTAATGTAGTTGAGCCGTCTCAGGAAGCTCATCACGTCTTTTTTGCTTTTAGGTGGTGGTAACTCCTGAAGGGCTTTGACTTTAGTCGGATCTAGCTCGATCCCTCGGCGACTGATGATGAATCCCAGTAACTTTCCTGCAGGAACCCCGAATGCACACTTTGCGGGGTTAAACTTCAAATTGTACTTTCTGAGCCTATCGAAGAATTTCCTCAAGTCTGCTATGTGATCTACGACCCTTTTGGATTTGATAATGATTTCGTCCACATAAACCTCTATTTCCTTATGTATCATATCATGGAAAATGGTCGTCATGGCCCTCATGTAAGTAGCCCCAGCATTCTTTAGACCGAACAACATCATCTTGTAATAGTATACACCCCAAGGTGTAATAAAAGCTGTCTTTTCGGCATCTTCTTCATCCATCCAGATCTGGTGATAACCTGCAAAGCAATCTACAAAGGATTAGAGTTCATGCTTGGCACAGTTATCGATCAGGATGTGTATATTTGACAGTGGAAATTCATCTTTGGGACTTTCTTTGTTTAAATCCCGATAATTAACACATACTCTGACCTTCCCATGCTTCTTCAGAACTGGCACGATGTTAGCTAACTAGGTTGGGTATTCAACCACCCTAAGAACTTTGGCTTTGATCTACTTGGTAACTTCCTCCTTGATTTTCAAACTCATGTCTGGTTTGAATTTTCTGATTTTCTGCTTGACTGGCGGGCATATTGGATTGGTAGGCAACTTGTGAGCTACTATAGATGTGCTCAAACCGTTCATATCGTCATACGACCATGCGAAGATATCCTCATATTCGTTTAGTAAACGAATGTACTCTTCCTTCTCTGTTGGTGACAAATGAATGCTGATGCGGGTCTCTTTGACGGTCTCCGTGTCTCCCAAATTTACTACTTCTGTTTTGTCTAAGTTGGATTTTGGCTTGTTCTCAAAATTCTCAACTTCTCTGACAATTTCCTCAGGGATCTCATCTTCTTCCTCTGAGTCACTATTCTCATGTTGCATAGCCTCATTACACGTCACAATCACTGGTTCATCAGGAAAAGTAATAATAATACTGTAGAAGGGAAAAAGTATAAAATAGTAATGAATAATGATAAAGGATAAAATGCATTTGATTAAAACTGAGAAAATTGTTCAAACAAAGTTTGGCTTGACGGATCGAGCATTTATTTTAAAACAAAATTGCTGAAAAAATTTAAATGCTTAGAATAGCTGTAAATTCTGCCAAGCTACCTAGAGACTCGACGGGCTTGGGATGGTGTAGCGGTACAGTTTCTGAGAATAGCTCCCTTTGCCATGGTCTGAATGGAGAGGCCTTCTTCCTCATCATCCTCAATTATGGCACTGCACTCCATATCCTCATCTTCCAAGAATAGATCTTTCAGCCCAGCTAGTGCTTCTTTTTTAGCAGTTCCCCATATTGTGTCTGCTTGATGGAAGGCCTGTTCCAAATAGGGTATCGGTTGCTCAAGAGGGTAATATGGTCCATGCCATGAAGGCGACCATTCCCTGTATTCCTGCCATCTATACTGGTATCCGAGCCCAAAGGTGGTACCATAATATTTCAGCCGTATCAGCTTGATGATACCCTGGAGATTTTTTCCCAACCCTTTGTCGGGTTCGTATCCGGACCATTCTAGTATGCTTTCTATTTTGTTACTCCATCACTTATCTTTCTCGATGGCATTGACCCATTCAATGTGATGGTAGGTTTCCCCTCCTAGCCTTCTTCTATGTCCAATGGCCGGGATGGTTTGACTGGTGTAGATGGGGTTACTCCCATCTCCATGAATGATTACCTCCTAGCGGTTCCATTCAAACTTTACGACTTGGTGTAGTGTGGTGGGCACGACTCCAGCAGCATGGATCCATGGGCGGCCCAGCAAAAGGTTATATGAGGCTGGTATGTCAAGCACTTGGAATTCAACATCGAACCAAGCTGGCCCCATCTGCAAGAAAAGGTTGATTTCCCCGATCGTGGCCCTTTGGGACCCATCGAAAGCTTTCACATTCATGCTTCCGGTCTGTATTTCATGTAGACCTTTGTCCAATCTTTTCAAGGTATCCAATGGACAAATATTCAGACTAGAACCTCCATCAACCAAGACCTTGACAATGAACTTATCTTCAAATTGTACCGTGATGTGCAATGCTCGATTGTGATTCAGACCTTCGGGCAGTAGCTCATCTTCGTGGAAGATAATCTTATGGCTCTCCAGCACCTGACCAACCATGTTGGCCATTTTCCCACCAGTGATGTTATTGGGTACATAAGCCTCGCTCAGTACTTTCATCAAGGCATTCTTGTGTGCTTCTGAATTCTGTAATAGTGATAGGATAGATATCTGAGTAGGGACTTTGTTCAAGTGATCAAAAATAGAATACTCTTTCGCCTGTACTTTCCTCCATAGATCATCTGGCCCGGTCTCAATGATAGGCTGCCTAGCAGTGGCATCCTTACTTAAACCTCCCAGGTGTTCAGGTGTGTAGATTCTTCCAGTTCTAGTCATCCCTTGTGCGACGTCAGATTACTCTATCTTAGTCTTCCTTTTTTGCCGAGCCTTGGCGACATAATCCTAGGGTATTGCTTTTGAGTTGAATGGGGGTGTGGTTGACACCGTCACAGTAAAAGGTGTGACCACTTCTACTTCAAATGGAGCGGAGGTAGCTGAGGGCAGAGTTACTTCCACCTCGAACGGAACTGATGCAATTACCTTAACGTCAATAGGTGCTTGAGTCTGAACCATAATAGGAGTAAGTATAACTGCTACCTTAAAGTCATCGCCTTCTCGGATAAGCCCGATCGACCCCTCGGTGTCCCATTCTTCATTTGTTTCTATGACATGTACACCATCACCTTTATGATCAGGGAGGGGATTATTGCGGATATTAGGTGTGACTTCCTTTTCTTGTATGACCATGTTGTCAATGAGTGTCTGGATCTTATCCTTCAATGTTCGGCACTCAGTAGCGGTGTGCCCTTTCATACCAGAGTGGTATGCACAGGTTTTGTTCGGATTGACCCATTGGGATGGATTTTCTAGCGCCACAGCGGGAATAGGGGTGACGTAACCTGTGGCCTTTAACCTTTCATACAATTGGTCGATGGGCTCAGCAATGGTGGTGTATTTTCTGGGCGTCTTGCGATCGAAATTGGGTCTTGGTCTTGGATAATTTTGGCGAGTTGGTGGTGATTGGAAGTGGGATAGTTGGGAATTATAGGTATGATGGATAGTGGCTAGTTGGGAATATCTGAGAGATGAAGGTTTATATGTAGGTGGCGATGCTTGATATATGGGTGGAGGTGTTTGATAGGTAGGTGGAGGTGTTTAATAGGTGGGTAAGGGTGTTTGGTATGTGGGTAGGGGTGTTTGGTATGTGAATGGAGTTTTTGGGCCCTGGGCCACCATTACTGCCCCAATATCTCTTTTCTTCGATATGCCACCTAATTGGAGTGCCTTATTTGTGGCTTGCAGTGCCTCAAAATTTGTTACCATCCCTCTCTTTATTCCTTCCTCTATCCTTTCCCCAAGCTTGATGATGTAAGAAAATTTGTGATTTTTGATGACCATCAGTCTCTCATAATATTGTGGATCCTATACTCTGACGAAGAATTTATTATCTGTTATTCATCCAAAGCGGGCCTGACCTTGGCGGCTTCCGAACTCCAATGAGTAGCATATTCGCGGAAAGTCTCAGTAGTCTTCTTCTTGAGATTATGGATGTAGAAGACATCAGGTGTATTTTCTATGTTGAACCTAAACCGGTCCATGAAATCTGATGCCATGCTTACCCAATTTGACCATTTCTTGGGATTCTGGCTGATATACCAAGACAACACATCCCCAGTTAGGCTCCTCATAAAGAGCTTCATTCGAATCTTTTCATCTTTTCCTCCCCCACATGCTTATCACAGTAAGTCTTTAAGTGAACCCTGGGATCACCTGTACCATCGAACATTTCAAACTTGGGAGGTTTGTACCCCTCTAGCAGTTCCACATCGGGTTGTATGCATAGATCTTCGTAGTTCAAACCTTCTATTCCTCTATTTCCTTCAATACCTTAAACTCGGCTTGTTAGCTTCTTGAGTTGTTCGGCCATGTTCTTAATGAGCAGGTCCTTTTCAGAGGATTCAGGTGCACAGGAGATTGGCTGGGTAGAATGTGGTATAGTTTCCACGTATATGAGGTTGCTCTGATGGGCGCCAGGAACTTGGGTACAATGATGGTCATTGGTGGAGTTTTGTGGATCGGGAATGTGTGGTGGTATATTTTGGGGAGTGTGGTAAGTGGTGGTTGGTGGGTATGGAATTGGTTGATGATATTGTTGTGGGGAAGTTGGTACCGGCAATGGATTGATATTTTGTGGTGGAGTTGCATATTGATTTGGTATGGTAAGATTTTGCGGCTGTTGGTTTTGTGTGTTTTGAGGAGGTGTTGGGTTCTTTGCATTCTTTTGGTGGATATCAGGGACATTTAGGGTGAGTGATAGGTTTGCCAAATTGCAGACCTGATCAAGTTCTCCTTGCAGTTCTAGTATATTTTCTCAAGTCTCAAAACCAGTTCATTCGGGGCTGGAGTACTACGACCATCGGAAGTCTCTGCGTTCTCAATGTTTTCCTTTTGGATTCCACTTAAGTTGTCCATTTTTTATTTCCCTCTACTTTTTGTGTTACTTGGAGGTGGAGGAGGTGGAGGGCTCTGAATCTGGTATGATATGCTGACGGGGCCAGTATGGATGAACCAACCTATGGGATTGGGAATAATAATAATAAAAATAAACAAAACAAAAGGTAACAAGTTAGTGGGGATCTTGAAATATTTGCAATATTTAAACACATAGTGCGAGATATAAACTCGTATCTAATTTGGGAGCCTCGTTGTGCCCGAGTAGGCCTAACGACAAATAAATTCGGAGAACTTCAAATGCCAATAAATGCTTCATTCCATAATATAAAAGTAGACGAATCCAAAATGACACTAACATAATAATAAAATAAGTCACTACTGGCACTTGATCTTATTACATTTTAAGAAAAGAAAGTAAATATAATCTATTTGGTCCTAGAAGGACCTTCCCTAGATTCTATCTTCCAGACTCCATCAAACAGATCTCCCAATTCGCGCAGTCCAAGCAACAAGTAGGCTCGAGCCAGATGTCCTCCCTTGGCTCCTTCAACATTCTGACAGTTTTCCATCCTTTTTATGACTTTGCCCTCCAGCTTCACTATTCCTCGCTCCAGGTATTCCAGTTTCTGTTGGAAGTGACCGCTATCTCTTTTCATTCCTCGATCAACCTCACGTTTCTCTCATGTATATCCCGATGCTCATTCTTAGAGTCGTGTGTCGCGCCCCCTTTTTCCTCGCGGAATCGGGTTTATGACATTTGGTATAGGACAATTCGTTCCTTTTTGGAACTGGGTTTTGCATTTGAAGAGTCGCCACCTAATGATTTAAGGTGCATTAGGATACCTATAAGGATTCACTTCTAAGTTTGTTTTCAATAACTAGAGATAGGGTAAGAGCTTGAAATAATCCTAAGGGGAAAGTGTTAGGCACCCCTCAGGATCCACTAGTGTGGTTTCCGGCCAAACAGTTTTTGTGAATTTGTGAAATTAACAAGTAAACAAACAAGGCTCAAATAAGAGGGGATTTTAAATACACAAGTGTTTGAAAAATGATTAAATAAAGCAAAAGTTTTGAAAAGAGTTATAACTAAGCATGCTGATGAATGTAAAGGGGTCCTAGGTTTGTTTGTAATATAGATCACATCAATACAATACTTGGTAATCACTCCTCAAAGAGGGGCTACACTTGGTATTAGCGCACCGGTAATCGTATCCATATCTACCCATCCCACCTCGTGAAGGTATTAAAGCGAGGATTCGTCTCGACCTTTATTGCATGTTGTTACCCGTCCCATTCCTATCAATCACAGAGGAATTTAGGACTACTATTCTTATAAGAAGGAGGTTCTAAGCTGACTCTTAGGTTTAAAGGTAAAATGCTAAGGCGACATACAAAACAAGTAGAACTGCATTTAGAGGGAAAACATATAAACAATTAAAAGGCTCATGTATACCTCTGCAAATAATGCATATAAACAGCATGACTTAAACACAGTTAAGGTCTGAATATAAAAATCCTAAAGCATGGTATCTAAGTGATGACATGATGTCAATGAGATGCTGAAATAGTAAACCTAAGAACATGGTGTCTAATGTATGACATGCTTTGAATGTGTTGGTCTTACACATGGATTCTAATGCGCATATAGGAAATGTAAACCTAAGGCATGGTTTTTACCCATTGATATTGATAACATATATAACTTACCCTCCCCTCAAACTATCAATTAGCTTGTGGAGGATTTGTACGTACAAGCATTTACTGAAAGAAACATGAAAACTAAATAACTATATTTTATGGAGACTATATACTTTAAGATAACATGGCATGAAACACACAAGGAACAAATCAGACATGGACATCTATCTTAGCCATTACAAGTACGAGATTTAACTTAAACAAAGTAGCATAATAACTTACAAATAAAGTAGCCTACTGCAGAGTAGTAACCATGAAGTTTACAAGCAACAAGTATGAAGGTTACATGCATTTAATTACTTAAACTTTGGAAAACATTAGCCAACATCATATAACACTAAATAAGAACTTGTTCATGCATTCTCCTAATTCTTTCTGCTAATGGATTTAAGAGAAAAGTAATGGGAGCAGCTAGCGGTTAATTTTCCAAGACATAGTGTTGAACTAACAAAAGATGTACTTAAATACACAAAGGCCATTATCAGAGGCAGTATTTGAATCTCTGTCAAACAAGTTAAACCCGATCTAACAAAAGACGATAGAATACACATTGTAAATAACAATTCAGTAGATAAAGCTTGATTTCATACATGCACATATCCTTTTGAAAACCTAAATTAGTTGAAAAAGGAAATGCGATCTGTTTATTAACAATTATGGCCATTTATAATTTCAAATCATGCAATCAACAAATGTATACAATGGAACAAATATGCTTGAAATAGTCAGGAAACATAGTCAACTTTACTGGTGTTAGAGTATACATACTTCCATGTGAACAGATAGATCATCAAATAGAGCACAAGATGAATCAAACATGAAGACAAACACACCCTCGTGATCTACTACTATGGCTTGAAGAGAAAAACAAATAGTCATAGTGAAAGATATTTACCTTTTAAGCGTGAAAACTTAAATCAAAGTGCAGAACACAGCAAAGAGAGGTAAGAATCCAAACCCAAGAACTTTTCTCCGAGAAGGGATTCCGCGAACTCTCTCAAAGTCATGGTTGACATCCAACAGTTTCCCATCATTGCAAAGCTTGTACAAAAACTAACTTGACCAGCAATTATTATGGGTCGATAGCCGAATTCGACACTTCGAAATTGTGAGAATTTCAAAAATCCGAGCAATCTAATAGCGAACGAAACTAGAGTACCAAACTTTAACTTGGTTGTAAGCCGACATAAGCAGATAAATATAGTGAAAACTAATATGATTCAATAATAAAAATTGTTATAGTTGTAGCGAAAGTAGAGACAAATGTCATGTATAAGATGTAGAACTACTCGGTACTTATAATAGTCACTTAGTTTTAGGGTGTGTAACTAGAATGGAAAGAATCAAGTAAAATCGTGTATCACATAAAAGAAAGATTTGAATTTGAAAATATGGAATTTGGTTAAGAAGGGATCCGGGAATTAGGCAAAATCAAATTGTTAAAATAGAAAGAGAAGAGCCGTTAATGATTAATTCTAACAAACAAGGGAATGAGCAAAATTCGAAAATTGTACTTCTTTACTAATTTTGAAAATCAAAAGAAATATTCTGTAATTTGAATTTCCAAAATCAAAATCAGATTAATATGAGAAAAAGAAAGAATAGATGAAGCACTTACCTCAAAATATGTGTAGATTCATCTAACGGATGCCAAAATAGAAAGACAAATGTACAAAACTCCATGCATGACAACAATTTGGACTAAAATGGAGGTAAAATCTTGGTTCCGATTTGAGCTTACTCACAAATCAGTTAGCTAATTAATTATTAAGGAAAGAAGTAAGAAGGAAAAAGGAAAAGAAGGAAATAATAAAAAATTAAATAAATTAAGGAAGTAAATCAAAAGATTTGAAGAAAGAAATGAGAAGAGGGGCGTTGGATGGTTTGTCCGCGACGCGGTTGACGGGATTTTCAAGTTTGGGTTTAATTGAATATTGGGTTAGGAGTGAGGTTGATAATTGAGTTGGGGTAATTGGGCTTCAAATTGGGGTTCAAAATCAGGCTATAAATGAAATAAAATGGGGCTAACATTTAAATAGCCAAGTTTCCTATTTGATTTATAAAAAATAATTAAAAAAATTCTATAAATAAATTAAAGGTACTAAAATGATTTATGGTACATAATTATCAAATTAAAAATACTGGACTTAATTTTTATAAATATAAACACAATTAAATCTAAAAGAGGCTAAAATTACAATTATATACAATTTAGCTTTAAAAATACTAAATCAATTATAAAAAATATGAAAAAAAATATATTAGCTATATTTTAGTATAAATATAAGCATCTAATAAATGAATCACCAAAAATGATAATTTTGGAAATATTATTGGGGTTTTTATGAGTAAAATAGGGGAATAAATTGGTTTTAATTATTTTTAAAATTACAAAAAAATAATACTACAATTGGACATACTTATATATGCCTAGACATGCTGTTTTGAAAGTATTTTGCATATAAAAAATATACAGGAAAAATTGGGTATCAACAGTTGCCCCTCTTTACTCGGAAAGGATGAAAGAGTTGTCGGGTAAAGATATGATGGCCAATATTGACCGACCGAAACGGTTTGAAGAGGTTTAGGTCGTGCCCTGCTTCTGGGATACCTACATATCCCTGGTTTTACAAGAATCAGGCCATATGTAGTTCGAGATCCGTCGGCGGCGTATGCCGATGGAGACTTTCGAGAACGGACGCAATATCTAGGACGGGGGAATGGTTAAGGTTTGATATGGCTGCGGGAACTGGAGCGGGATCGTTCCTGCCGAGATGGATGTTGCTCACCAGTTTACCTGCAAATATGTAATACAAGCATATATTGTGCGTAAATTTGAACATGATGTAATTTCCCGCCGGACCATGAAGATTGTCTTCGGACGATTAGAATGACGTCCTTAGACCATGATGTCCTAGGCCATGAAGCATATAATAAAGGATTCGGAGGCCATGAAATGATGCTCTTGGGCTATGAGGATGATGCCTCCAAACCATGATGCCTTTGAATAATGATATGCAAAAGATTAAAGGGGTCCTCAGGCCATGACACGGTGTTCTCAAGCTATGAAAATGGTGCCTCCGAACGATGACTCCTTTGGATAATTTGGCGATCTTTCAGCCCAAGAGATGCAGTATGAGGCAATCTTTCAACCATGCGGATGCGGTATGAGGCAATTTTTCAGCCCATGAGATGTAGTATGTGGCGATCTTTCAGCCCATGTAGATGTATTATGAGGCAATCTTTTAGCCATGCGAATGTAGTAGGTGGCGATCTTTCAGCCATGCAACGTAGTAGGTGGTGATCTTTCAGCCATACAATGTAGTAGGTGGCGATCTTTCGGCCATGAAATGTAGATGAGGCGGCGATCTTTCAGCCATGCAAATGTAGATGAGGCGGCGATCTTTCAGCCATGCAAATGTAGATGATGTGGCGATCTTTTAGCCATGCAAATGTAGATAAGGCGACGATCTTTCAGCCATGCAAACGTAGATGATGTGGTGATCTTTTAGCCATACATATGTAGTAGGTGGTGATCTTTCAGCCATGCAGACGTAGATGATGTGGCAATCTGTCAGCCATGTAAACGTAGATGAGGTAGAGCTTAACTTCGGAAGGTAGAATGATAGCCTTATGCAATACAGAAATGCAGATGGAGATAGTGTTTAGTCTCAGAAGGCAGAATGGTAGCCTTATGCAATGTAGAAAAATGCAGATGGAGACAGCGTTTAGTCTCGGAAGGCAGAATGGTAGCCTTATGCAAGAAATAAAATGGCAAGTGGTAATAAAGTTTTCTTAGCTGATATCAGGTTGCGATATTGTGACTGCTGGGGACATTGTGACACATGGAATGTCATTGGTGTGTATGCATAGCAAATGTGGGTAAGTGCAACGGTTTTGAGAGTTGTATTCCTGAACAATGTTCGTCTCATGAGTGTATGATATGTTTGATGATTGTGCAATCCAAGTGCCTGCATCCAAAGAAAAATCATGAGTTTTGTAAAGGGGGGAGGTTAGTTCGTATCCCCGCTAGCTCTGCTTGACCTGCTCGGCTATGATCTAGTGATACTGTATGTATCATTAGGGTAGCATTGCTAAACAAAGCAATTTCAGTAGTAAACATGCATGATTTCGTAAAAATATGACATAATAATAATCATTTTTTTAGATGAACCGATGAGTGTGACGTGGTTCGGGACATTGAAACCTCTCTTGCTATGGAAATTTGAGGGTCCTCCTCAAAATTCTACCCCAGTTTAATGGGTCGATGCTTCTGACTGTTTCCTGCGATGATCGGCTAAAATTATCCTCAAAATTCTGCCCCAGTTCCCAATTGCGGGGAAACTAAAATTTTTATTAAATTGTGACCAAACCCATAGGGCTGCCTACGTATCCCTTCTTAAACAGGAATCAGGTCAGGCGTAGTTCAAATTACATCATATAAGAAAAACATAAAGATAACACATAGTAATGCTTGACTGCATCTGAATTGATCGGCTTTGGCTAGACTTCTCCGTCAATTTTCGCGAGTATGAGGGCTCCTCCTGTCAGAACCCGGTGAACCATGTATGGACCCTGCCAGTTGGGAGAGAACTTCCCTTTGGCTTCATCCTGATGTGGAAAATTTTTCTTTAACACCAGCTGTCCCGGTGTGAACTGTCACGGCTAGAATCTTTTGTTGAAGGCTCTAGACATTCTGTTCTAATAAAGTTGACCATGGCAAACTGCATTCATTCTTTTTCTGTCTATAAGGGCTAGTTGCTCGTAACAACTTTTCACCCACTCTGCGTCGTCGAGCTCAGCTTCTTTCATGATCCTTAGGGAGGGAATTTCTACCTCAACAGGAATGACTGTCTCTGTATCGTAAACCAGCATATAGGGGGTTGCCCCGGTTGATGTGCGGACTGAGGTGCGATACCCCAGTAAAGCAAATGATAACTTCTCGTGCCACTATTTATGCTACTCTATCATTTTCCTCAATATCTTCTTAATATTCTTGTTGGCGGCTTCTACGGCCCCGTTTATCTGAGGTCTGTAAGTTGTGGAATTCTTGTGTTTGATCCTGAAGGTTTCACACATAGCTTTCATCAAGTCGTTGTTGAGGTTGGAGCCATTATCAGTAATGATCGACTCTGGAATCCCAAATTGACAAACAATGCGGTCGCGGATAAAGTGTGCCACGACATTCTTGGTTACTACCCTATAAGATGTTGCTTTGACCCATTTGATGAAATAGTCGATTGCTACCAGGATAAATCTGTGTCCATTGGAAGCGGCAGACTCGATTGGTCCAACAACATCCATTCCCTAGGCGACGAACGGCCAAGGTGAACTTGTTGCATTAAGATCATTTGGAGGTACCTTTATCATGTCTGTATGTATCTGATAGCGGTGGCATTTCCGGACATACTGGATGCAATCCGTTTCCATAGTCATCCAAAAGTAACCAACCCAGGGTATCTTCTTGGCTAAGACAAAACCATTCATATGTGGACCGTAGGTCCCGGCGTGAATTTCCTCTAGTAGCTTGGATGCTTCCTTTGAGTCGACACACCTTAATAGTCCCAAATAGGGAGTCCTCCTATACTGGATTCCTCCATTGTGAAAGAAATTGTTGGACAATCTCTGAAGTGTGCATTTCTGAGTAGGGTTTGCAAATTCTGGGTACTCTCCTTTTGCCAAATATTCCTTGATATCATGAAACCAAGGCTTTCCATCTTCCTCTTCTTCGACGTGGGCACAGTAAGCTGGCTGATCGTGGATCTTTACTAGAATGGGATCAATGAAGTTTTTGTCTGCATGCTGTATCATAGATGAAAAGGTAGCCAATGTATCAACAAACTTATTCTGGACTCTAGGAACATGTTGGAACTCCATTTTCATGAACCTCTTCCTCAATTCCTGTACATGATGCAGATACAGGAGTATTTGGAGTTCTTGGTCGCCCATTCTTCTCGGACCTGATGTATGAGTAGGTCTGAATCTCCGATCACTAACAACTCTTGAATGTTCATGACATTGGCCATTTTGATCCCTAGGATGCAAGCTTCATACTAGGCTATGTTGTTAGTGCATGGGAACCTGAGTTTGGCAGACAACAGATAATGTTGACCGGTTTCTGATACTAGGACTGCTCCTATGCCAACTCCTTTGAAATTTGCTGCTTCATTGATAAACATTCTCCAACCGTCATAGGATTCTGCAATATCTTCTCCTATGAATGATACCTCATCATCAAGAAAATACATTTTTAGGGATTCGTATTCTCCATCCACGGAATTCTCAATAAGGTGGTCTGCCAGTGCTTATCCCTTGACCGCTTTCTGAGTTACAAAAACAATGTCGAACTCACTCAACAGGATTTGCCACCTAGCTAGCTTGCCAGTGGGCATAGGCTTCTGAAAGATGTACTTCAAAGGATCCATCCTTGATATAAGATATGTGGAATAAGCACAGAAATAGTGCCTTAGCTTCAGAGCTATCAAGTCAAAGCACAACAGGTGCACTCTAATAGAGAGTACCAGGCCTCGTACGGGGTGAACTTCTTACTGAGGTAATAGATGGCCTGCTCTTTCCTCCCCATTTCATCATGCTACCCCAGAACACAACCGAACGCTCCATCCAATACTGCAAGGTAGAGTAACAGAGGTCTACCTAGCTCGGGCGGGACCAAGACTGGTGGTGTTGACATGTATTTCTTGATTCTGTTGAAAGCTTTCTGGAAGTCATCAATCCATTTGGTAGCGGCGTCCTTCTTCAACATCTTAAAGATTAGCTCACAGATAACTATAGATTGCGCTATGAACCGGCTGATGTAGTTAAGCCTTCCCAAGAAACTCATCACATCCTTCTTGTTCTTTGGCGGTGGCAATTCTTGAATAGCATTGACTTTTGATGGATCCAGTTCTATTCCTCGGTGACACACAATAAACCCAAGTAATTTTCTAGCAGTAACCCTAAATGCACACTTTGCGAGTTCAGTTTTAGGTTGTACCTTCGCAGTCTATTGAAGAACTTCCTCAAATCTTTAATGTGATTGGTGGCTTTCTTGGACTTGATGATGACATCATCTACATATACCTCAATCTCCTTGTGTATCATATCGTGGAAAATGGTGGTCATGGCCCTCATGTAGGTGGCCCCTGCATTCTTTAACCCTAATGGCATCATCTTGTAACAATACATTCCCTACGGCGTAATGAAAACCATTTTCTCAGCATCTTCTTCATCCATCCAGATCTGATGATAACCAGCAAAACAATCTACAAACGATTGCAACTCATGCTTGGTGCAATTGTCGATCAGGATGTGTATGTTTGGCAAAGGGAAGTTGTCTTTTAAACTGGCCTGGTTGAGATCCCGGTAATCGACACAAACTCTGACCTTCCCGTGCTTCTTCTGTACTGGTACAATTTTGGCTAACCATGTCAGGTATTCTACTACCCTGAGAACCTTAGCTTTGACCTGCTTAGTGACTTCTTCCTTGATTTTTAGACTCGTATCAGGCTTGAACTTTCTGAGCTTTTGCTTTACCGGCAAACATGTTGGATCGGTTGGCATTTTGTGAGCCACAATAGATGTACTCAGACTAGTCATGTCATCATACGACCAGGTGAATATGTCCTCATATTCTCTTAGAAATTCTGTGTATTCTTTCTTTTCTGACGGCGATAAGTTAACGTTGATTCGTGTTTCTTTGACGTTTTCTGCATCCCCCAGGTTAACAACTTCTGTCTTGTCCAGGTTGGACTTAGGTTTGTTCTCAAAATTCTTAACTTCCTTAACAATCTCTTCTGGTATGTCATCTTCCTCAGAATCTATGTCCGTTTGTTGCATTGTCTCATTGCATATCACAGTCATTGACTCATCAAGGTAAGTAATAGTAACCCCCAAGGCTCGTCGGGATCTGGTTGTCTTGATGGTCTGGTTATTGAGGCGTGCTCCTCTGCTTACAACCTGTATGGAAGGGCCTTCCTCCCCTTCCTACTCGAGAACAACACAACAGTCCATGTAATTGTCTTCTAAGAACAAGTTCTTCATCGCTGCTAGTGCTTCTTCTTCATCTGACCCATAAATAATATCGGCCGATTAGAAAGTCTGCTCCAGATATGGTATCGGCTGCTCCAGTAGAGAGTAAGGATCGTGCCATGGTGGTGACCAGTTGTTGAATTCTTCCCAGGTGTACTCATATCCTAGACCGAAAGTGGTGCCATGCTTCTTGAGTTTTATGGGCTTAGTGATTCCTCGGAGGTTCTTACCGAGCCCTTTGATAGGTTTGTACCCACTCCAATTCAGTATACTCTCGATCTTGTTATCCCACAATTTGTCTTTGTCAACACCATTTACTAGTTCGATGTGATGGTAAGTCTCTCCACCTAGCTTCTTTCTTCTTTTGATTGACGGAATGGTCTGGCGACTGTATATAGGGTTGCTACCGTTGCCGTGAATTATCACCTCCTGGTGATTCCATTCAAACTTTACCGCCTGATGTAGTGTTGATGCTATGGCCCCAGCAACATGAATCCACGGCCGTCCCAATAGTAAATTGTAAGATGTTGGCACATCTATCACTTGGAAATCAACATCGAACCAAGTTGGCCCCATTTGCAAACTAATCTCCCCAATGGTGGACCTTTAGGAGCCATCGAAAGCTTTCACATTGATAGCTCCGTCCTTTATTTCATGCAGTTCCTTTCCCAACTTCTTGAGTGTTACCAGCGGACAGATGTTGAAACTAGACCATCCATCGATTAGGATTCTGGTGATAAAATAGTCTTCGCATTGCACGGTGATGTGTAACGCCTTGTTGTGACCCAACCCTTCAAGTGGCAGCTCCTCCTCATGAAAAGTAATTTTATGACTTTCCAATACCTATCTTACCATGTTAGCCATTTCCCCGCCAGTGATGTTGCTTGGCACATATGCTTCACTCAGCACCCTCAACAGAGTATTCTTGTGTGCCTCAGAATTTTGTAGCAAAGCAAGGATGGAGATTTGCGCCGGTGTTTTGTTCAACTGGTCGATGATCGAGTATTCCTTGTCCTGTATCTTTCTCCAAAGATCATCCGGTCCTGTCTGATGATGGGTGGCCGATTGGAGTCCTGCTTGCTTGACTCAGGTAAGTGTTCAGGGGTATAAACCCTGCAAGTTCTTGTCATACCATGTGCCACAATAGTTTCTTCGAACCTAACCTTGCCTTTCCTCCTTACCTCGGCTGTATAGTCCCATGGTATAGCCTTTGTATGGAATGGCATCATGGTCGACATCGCCACTGGAATCGGCGTGGATATCTTTACTCCGAATGGAGCATGTGCCTTGGGTGGTAAAACTGCAACTTCAAATAGTGCGGGTGCATTTGCTGGAGACACAAATTCGACCTCAATTGGTGCTAGTGTTGTTGCTTCAAACTCAAGTGGCACGGACATATTTACCTCGGCGTCCCTAGAGGGCTGAATCTAGACCACGATTGGATTAAGAGGAACTATTGGCTTCTTTGGGTCATCACCTTCTGCTATCAATCCGATTGATCCCTCGGGATCCCAATCATCCTCTATTTCAATCATGTGGATGCCTCCACCCTTATGGTCTGGCAAAGGGTTGTTGCGGACATTTGGAGCGGGTTCCTTTGCCATAATAATCTTATTATCAATTAAAGTCTGGATCTTGTCTTTCAGAGAACGACATTCGTCGATGGTGTGTCCCTTTATGCCGGAATGGTATGCACAAGATTTGTTTGGGTTAACCCACTGAGAAGGGTTCTTAAGAGTTTCAGTAGGGATGGGGGTAACATAACTAGCAGCTTTGAGTTTCTCGTACAACTGGTCAATGGGTTTAGCAATGACTGTATATTGTTTCGGGGGTCTAAGGTCGATATTTGGTCGAGGTCTAGGGAAGTTTTGGCGTGCAGGAGGTGATTAATAGTGGGATGGTTGAGCATTGTAAGTTTGGTAGACATGTGTGGTTGGGAATATCTGGGCGAAGTAGGCTGATATGTGAGAGGTGGAGGTGATTGATAAGGTGGCGGTGGAGCTTGGTAAGAGGGTGATGGTTCTTGGTAGTTCGGAGTAGTCTGATACGTGAGGCATTGGGTAGGCTTGGTATTTGATTGAGGATTTGGTTCTCTGTGCAACCATTACGGCTCCTACGTCCCTTTTCTTGGACACTCCACCTGACTGTAAAGCCTTATTTGTAGCTTGCAAGGCCTCGAAGTTCGTAACTATACCGCTTTTGATGCCCTCTTCAATCCTTTCTCCCAACTTGATAATGTCAGAAAATTTGTGGCTCTCGATCATCATTAGGCATTCATAATACTGCAGGTCTTGAGCCCGGACAAAGAATTTGTTCATTTGTTTCTCCTCTAAAGCAGGTCTGACCTTAGCAGCTTCGGACCTCCAGCAAGTGGCATACTCGCGGAATGTTTTCGTAGGCTTCTTATTTAGATTATGAATATAGAAAACATCTGGCACATTCTTTGTGTTGAACCTGAACCTTTCCATAAAGTCGAATGCCATGCCTACCCAGTTCGACCATTTCTTTAGATCTTGGCTAATGTACCGGGACAAAGCATCTCCTTTCAAGCTCCTCATGAAAAGCTTCATACAGATTCTCTCGTCTTTCCCTACTCCATTTAGCTTGTCACAATACATTCTCAAATGGACCCTTGGATCCCCTGTACCATCAAACATTTCGAACTTCGGAGGTTTGTACCCTTTGGGCAGCTCGACATCGGGCTGTATGCAAAGATCTTCATAGTTCAGCCCTTCAATTCCGTTGCTTCCCTCAACGCCTTGAATCCGGCTAGTCAATTTCTTAAGTTCTTCAGCCAGGTTCCTGATGAGCAGCTCTTTATCATTAGACTCGGGTGTGCTTGCTATAGGTTAAGCAGAGTGTGACATGGTCTCCACGTAGAAGGGGGTGTTATGGTGGGTGCGGAAGTGGTCATTTGTGGAGTTTTGGGGTTCTGGAATGAGTAACGGGGTGTTGTTTGAGGTATGACAGGTGTTGCAGTGATGGTGAGGTGCGGGATGGTTTTGTTGCTTTGGGATATTCTGTGGAGGTGTGGGGTTCTGAACATTTGGGAAATTAATATCTGGAGTGGTGAGGGAAAATGGCAGATTTGCCAGATTCTGAACCGATCAAGTTCTTCTTGGAATTTCAGCAGCTTTTGTTCGAGTTGGGATGCATTTTCTTTGGAAACCTGAGTACCATGACCATGAGTGACCTCTACCCATTCAGTTGAGTTCTCCTTTCTGACATTGTTCAAATCTTCACCTTCCTTTTGTTCTTATTTTTGACAGGACTAAGAGGAGGAGTGGGTGGAGGGCCC
The DNA here is from genome assembly GCF_000715075.1 of Nicotiana tabacum. Taxonomy (NCBI): domain Eukaryota; kingdom Viridiplantae; phylum Streptophyta; class Magnoliopsida; order Solanales; family Solanaceae; genus Nicotiana; species Nicotiana tabacum. The sequence goes on from NC_134087.1 coordinate 113,151,609, forward strand.
CTAGATCTCGTGGAATAAGATGATGTTGCCAGAGTGCATGAACTAACCTTTGAGGAGGGGAATAAATAAAACAAAAAGGTAACAAGTTAGTGAGGACCATAATAATATTGCGATATTTAAACACATAGTGCAGAATGTAAAACGTGTCCTAATTTGGGGACCTCTTTGTGCCCGAGGTAGGCCTAGCGACAAATTAATTTGGAGAACTTAGAATGCTAAATGCCTCATTTTATTGATAGAAAATAAGATGAATCAACACTAAACAATCATGAAACAAATGTCATTAATGGCCATTGGCCTTATTACATTTTATAAAGCGAAAAGACAAACTCTTATCTGTTTGGTCCCAGAAGGACCTTCCCCAGATTCGGCATCCTTAGCTCCGTCGAACAGCTTTCCCAGCTCGCAAAGTCCCAACAATAGGTAGGCTCTGGCTAGATGTCCGCCTTCGTTTCCTTCAGCATTTTGGCAGTCTTCGACCCTCTTGAGAAACTTTCTTTCAAATTCTACTATGCCTCGCTCCAGGTATCGCAGTTGCTTGTTGGCACTGACAGCCATATCCTTCCATTCCTCAATCAGTTTTTGGTTGGTTTCTTGTATCTCACGGTGCTTGCTTTCGCAGTTCCGGATCCTCTTGCATAGTTGGTTGTATTTGACCTATGCCTCGGCCCTTTCATCTATGATCTTGTGGCCCCTAGAAAACCCTGACTGGCCCAGACTATTGTGATTATCTTCTAACTAGCCTGAATAGTAGGGAGCACAGCCAGCGTGGTATCTGTTTGGCTCGATGGTATCTCTCCCCATGAAGATCTTGCAGTGCCACATATGCTGAGCTTGGCACTTATAAGGACTATCCTCATTATGGATGTCAGCCCGGAAATGACTCATGTTGTCGACCCTGGGTATAACCTGCTTCCTACCAGCTTGTCTTATAACCCGGAGAGGGATGTAAAAGTAAGTTCCTCTTAGGCGGATCAATATCAGGAAAAGTGCATCTCTGGATCGGATGATGAATTCCTCGGTAGGAAACCACTCGAGCATCCATTGTACCTGGTCCCCAGTTAGATTGTCAAATAGCTCTACCCATCCTTTGCCATCTTCTGGCTGAGTGAACAAATTGGGCATGTAATTCATTCGCCTCGGATGATGGAAAGCGATATGATCATCCCAGTCCCTTCGCTGAATCTCTTGTCGGTATTCACCTCTTTTGAGATTCTCCATGAGCCAGAGTTGAAGTAGAAAATTGCAGCCTTCGAAGTGTTTTGCTCTTCGTTGACACTTCTCCAAGGCTCGGTATATTTATGCAATGATCATAGGCACAATGCTGAAGGATTTCCCACTAATTCCTTCTATTAGAGTCTTAGTTACCATAGCCAGCCTGGTGTGGATTCTTGATTTCTTCATTGGAGACATGATCAACCCCAGGAAACAAATCATGAATATAAAGACTCTTCAGTAAATGTGCCCCAATAATGTGATGGCAAACTCGTCAGGATAGGTACGGTAGGATTTGATGTGCCCGTACCTCTCATATAAATAGTCAAAAGGGATGTATGATTCTTTCAAACATGTCAGTTCTGGGTTCTTCTTCAAACCCATCATTTTGAGGAAGCCCCCGCCCTTGCGGTTCTCATGAATCAACAAACTCGGAGTTTCCCATATTATATCAGCCAATCCTCCTATCTCTTCTAGCAAGGGTGTCATTTCAATGTCCCCGAAGCGGAATACGACCCTCTCACAATCCCAGAACAAAGTAGCAACTTCTACGATATTGTTGTTGGGTTGGATCTCTAGGAGAGAAGGTAGATTTCCCAAATATTTTCAGACAAGAGCTTGATCACTAGAGCTTTATCATTCCACCAGCTTAGCAGTCTTGGGTGGATGTTGGTGACTATGCCGAATCTAGGGACTTCGTGCCTCATTTCTACAAGACAAACAAGGTTAGGCCCTTAGCTCTAAAACTCAACTATTTAATACCAGCAATTAGCATGAATCAATTAGTTCTCCAAATAAATGCATAGAACGTGGGGATGTCCGTTTGGGTTTAGGGAAACCCAATGGACTTTGGACAAGGCTATCTTAAAGGGTCATTATGCGGACAACATAACTGACTCGGCTAGGTTTGACCATGATGCATGCACAGCTTAAACAGAGTGAGATTTCTATGGGGTTTTAGACTGGTACCCTTGAGCGGACAACTCAAGGGGGAAAGGCACGAAACCGTCGACTACACCGTTGATCGACTGGTTTTACCGCAAATATGCCTTTTTCGGATTTAGGGGTAATAATATAGGAAGAGCGCAACCACTAATTATAAGCGTTGCTATGGTATTTGTTTGGGCACGAGTGGAATATGGTGTTGAGCATGATTATGAAATAATTAAAAGTATGTTGGTACGTATTTGCACGTTAAGAAAGCAGTAAATACAGTAGTTTTATCATTTAAAGCAGTAGTAAAGGAAAGAAACAAAGAAGACAAGTCAGTTTTGCAATTGAAAAGGGAATTGAAGGCTTAAAGAAATTAAACAAGTAATTGCCACATAAAGAGGTATAAATTCACAATAACATTCTGAAATGGTAAAGCCTAACGTCCTCAGCAGAGTCGCCATGTTGTCGCACCCTTTTTTCTAACAAAATCGGGTTTATGATATTTGGTATAGGACAACTCGTTCCTTTTAGGAACTGGGTTTTGCATTTGAAGAGTCGCCACCTAATGATTTAAGGTGCATTAGGACACCTATAAGGGTTCACTTCTAAGTTTGTTTTCAATAACCAGAGATAGGGTAAGGGCTTGAAATTATCCTAAAGGGAAGGTGTTAGGCACTCCTCAGGATCTACTAGTGTGGTTCCCGGCCAGACAGTTTTTGTAAATTTTTGCAATTAACAAGTAAACAAACAAGGCTCAAATAAGAGGGGATTTTACATACACAAGTGTTTGAAAAATGATTAAATAAAGCAAAAGTTTTGAAAAACGTTATAACTAAGCATGTTGATGAATGTAAAGGGGTCCTAGGTTTGTTTGTAATATGGATCACATCAATGCAATACCCGGTAATCACTCCTCAAAGAGGAGGATACACGTGGTATTACGCACCGGTCATCATATCCATATCTACCCTTCCCACCCCGTAAAGGTATTAAAGCGAGGATTGGTCTCGACCTCTATTGCATGTTGTTACCCGTTTTTTTCCTATCATCCCTGGAGGAATTTGGGACTTCTACTCCTATAAAAAGGAGGTTCTAAGCTGACTCTTAGGTTTAAAGGTAAAATGCTAAGGCGACATACAAAATAAGTAGAACTGCATTTAGAGGGGAAACATATAAACAACTAAAAGGCTCATGTATACCTCCGCAAATAATGTATATAAATAGCATGACTTAAACAGAGTTGAGGCCTGAATTTAAAAATCCTAAAGCATGTTATTTAAGTGATGACATGATGTCAATGAGATGCTGAAACAGTAAACCTAAGAACATGGTATCTAATGCATGACATGCTTTGAATGTGTTGGTCTTACACATGGATTCTAATGCGCATATAGGAAATATAAACCTAAGGCATGGTTTCTACCCATTGATGTTGATAACATATATAACTTACCCTCCTCTCAAACTATCAATTAGCTTGTGGAGGATTTGTACGTACAAGCATTTACTAAAAGAAACATGAAAACTAAATAACTATATTTTATGGAGACTATATACTTTAAGATAACATGGCATGAATCACACAATGAACAAATCAGACATGGACATCTATCTTAGTCATTACAAGTACGAGATTTAACTTAAACAAAGTAGCATAATAACTTACAAATAAAGTAGTCTACTGCAGAGTCGTAACCATGAAGCTTACAAGCAACAAGCATGAAGGTTACATGCATTTAATTACTTAAACTTTGGAAAACATTAGCGAACATCATATAACACTAAATCAGAACTTGTTCATGCATGCTCCTAATTCTTACTGCTAGCGGATTTAAGAGAAAAGTAATGGGAGCAGCTAGCGGTTAATTTTCCAAGACATAGTGTTGAACTAACAAAAGATGTACTTAAATACACAAAAGCCATTATCAGAGGCAGTATTTGAATCTCTGTCAAACAAGTTAAACCCGATCTAACAAAAGGCGAGAGAATACACATTGTAAATAACAATTCCAGTAGATAAAGCTTGTTTCCATACACGCACATATCCTTTTGGAAACCTAACTTAGTTGAAAAAGGAAATGAGATATGTTTATTAACAATTATGGCCATTTATAATTTCAAATCATGCAACCTACAGATGTATACAGGGGAACAAATATGCTTGAAATAGCCAGGAAACATAGTCAACTTTACTGGTGTTAGATTATACATACTTCCATGTGAACAGATAGACCATCAAATAGAGCACAAGATGAATCAAACATGAAGACAAACACACCCTCGTGATCTACTACTGTGACTTGAAGAGAAAAATAAATAGTCATAGTGAAAGATATTTACCTTTTAAGCTTTAAAACTTAAATCAAAGTGCAGATCACAACAAAGAGAGGTAAGAATCCAAACCCAAGATCTTTTCTTCGAGAAGGGATTCCACGACCTCTCTCAAAGTCATGGTTGACATCGAACAGTTTCCCATCATTGCAAAGATTGCACAAAAACGAACATGACCAGCAATTATTATGGGTAGATAGCCGAATTCGACACTTCGAAATTATGAGAATCTCAAAAATCTGAGCAGTGTAATAGGGAACGAAACTGGAGTACCAAACTTTAACTTGGTTGTAAGCCGACGTAAGCAGATAAATATAGTGAAAACTAATATGAATCAATGATAAAAATTGTTATAGTAGTAGCGAAAGTAGACACGAATGTCATGTCTAAGATGTAGAACTACTCGATACTTATAGTAAAGTCTTAGGGTGTGTAACTAGAATGGAAAGAATAAAGTAAAATAGTGTATCACATAAAAGAAAGATTTGAATTTGAAAATATGAAATTTGGTTAAGAAGGGATCCGGGAATTAGGCAAAATCAGATTATTAAAATAGAAAGAGAAGAGTCGTTAATGATTAATTCTAACAAATAAGGGAATGAGCAAAATTCGAAAATTGTACTTCTTTACTAATTTTGAAAATCAAAAGAAAAATTCTGTAATTTGAATTTCCAAAATCAAAATCAGATTAATATGAGAAAAAGAAAGAATAGATGAAGCACTTACCTCAAAATCTGTCTAGATTCATCTAACGGATGCCAAAATAGAAAGACAAATGTACAAAACTCATACATGACAACAATTTGGACTAAAAATGGAGGTAAAATCTTGGTTCCGATTAGAGCTTACTCACAAATCAATTAGCTAATTAATTATTAAGGAAAGAAGTAAGAAGGAAAAAGGAAAATAAGGAAAAAAGAAAAAATTTAATAAATTAAGGAAGTAAATCAAAAGATTTGAAGAAAGAAATGAGAAGAGGAGCGTTGGATGGTTTGTTAGCGACGCGATTGACGGGATTTTCAAGTTTGGGCTTAATTGAATATTGGGTTAGGCGTAAGGTTGATAATTGAGTTGCGGTAATTGGGCTTCAAATTGGGATCAATTGGGGTTCAAAATCAGGCTATAATTGAAATAAAATGGGGCTAACATTTAAATAGCCAATTTTCTTATTTGATTTATAAAAAATAATAAAATAATTTCTTTAAATAAATTAAAGGTACTAAAATGATTTATGGTGCATAATTATCAAATTAAAAATACTGAACTTAATTTTTATAGAAATAAACATAATTAAATCTAAAAGAGGCTAAAATTGCAATTATATGCAATTTAGCCTCAAAAATACTAAATCAATTATAAAAAATATGCAAAACATATCTTAGATATATTTTAGTATAAATATGAGCATCCAATAAATGAATCACCAAAAATGATAATTTTTGAAAATATTATTGGGTTTTTTATGAGTAAAATAGGGGAATAAATTGGTGTTAAAATTTTTAAAAATTACAAAAAACTAATAACACAATTGGAAATACTTATATATGCCTACACATGCATTTTTGGAAGTATTTTGCATATAAAAAATATACAGAAAAAATTGGGTATCAACATCGTGAACTCTTTTGCGTAGCCTGTTGTACCTGACTTGTGCTTCAGCTTCGTCATCTATGATTTTATTCCCTCGACCAGCCCCTGGTGTCACTGTTCCTTTCAGATTGTCTTCTAACCATGCAGGGTAGAGAGGCTCGCACCCCACGTGATATCTGTCTGGCTCAACAATGCTCTTCTCCACAATGATTTTACAGTGCCATATGTGATGAGCTTGGCACTTGTAAGGTATGTTATCGTCTTGGAAATCTGCCCTAAAATGACTCATCTTGACGACCTTGGTACGGCCTACTTTCTTCCTACTTGCCTCATAACTCGTATAGGGACATATGGATATATCCCTCTCAACCCAATCAACACCAAATGTGGAGCATCCCTGGACCTGATAATGAACTCGTCCGTTGGGAACTACTAAACCATCCACTGCACATGTTCCTCGGTCAGATTGTCGAAGAACTCTACCCATTCGCTGGCACTTTCCGGCTGAGCAAATCTGTCCAGAATGTAAGTCATCTTCTTATGGTGATGGAAAGCGATGTGGTCATTCCAAGCCATTCGCGGAAATTCTTGGCGATAATGAGCTTTTTGGAGATGCTCCAACAACCATAACTATACTAGCAAGTTGCAACCCTCAAAATGTTGGACCCCTCTTTGACAGCGCTCCAGGGCCCTATAGATATCAGCTATGATCATGGGGACTATGGTATACATCTGCCCATTAATCCCCTCCATCAGAGTTTTGGTGACCATGACCAACCTGGTGTGGATTATTCCCATTTTCATTGGGAACACTATCATCCCCAAAAAGCACACGATGAACACAAACACTCTGCGGTGGATGTGACCCAGTGAAGTGAGGGCAATCTCATCATGATAAGTGCAGAAAGACTTTTTGTAGCCATACCTCTCGTAGAGATATTCAAAATGTATGTAGGAGTCCTTCAGGCACACAAGGTCGACATTCTTCTTCAGCCACATCATTTTCAAAAATCCCCTGCTTGTACGGTTTTCTGGTACCAAAAGCCCGGGACTGTCCCAAGCAGGGAAAGCAAATTACCCAGGAACTTTTTCACATGCTTCTTGTCACTTGAGGAAAGATCCTCCCACCAATTTAGCAACAATGGAGAGATATTGCTAACCATACCGAATCTGGTGACTTCATGCCTCATTTTATGCAAAACAAAAGGGTTAGGCCTTACCCCCACCGGACTCGACTATTTATGCATTTATGATCAGCATATCGGCATTTAGTCCTCCAAAATAATGCACAAAATGTGATTGCATCCGTTGGGATTATGAAAAACCTGATGGACTTTGGATAAGGCTTATCTTAAAGGATCATTATGTGGACAACATAACTGATCCAACTAGGTTTGACCATGATGCATGCATAATTTAATAAAATAAGGTTTCTATGGGGTTTTAGACTGGTACCCTCAAGCGGACAACTTGAGGGGGAAGGCACGGAACCGTCGACTGCACCGCTGATCGATTGCTTTTACCGTAAATAAGCCTTTCCGAATTTAAGGATAATAAATAGGAAGAGCGCAACCACTCATTAAAGCGTTGCTATAGGATTTGAGACGCACGAGTGGAATATGATGTGGAGCATAATTTATGCAGCAGTTAATAACATGTAGGCAAGTATTTTCACGTTGGAAAAATAAATACAACATTTAAATAATTGAAAAGATAGTTACATAAAAAGGAAAACAAAGAGACAAGTCATATTTCAGAATCATAAATGCTTAAAAGAAACAACAGTTAAATCCAGATAAGGGAGCAGGGTATGGGATAAGCATGCTTGGACTAATTTATAAAAACAAGTTTGTTATGGTAAGAGCCTAAAAGATATCCCCAGCAGAGTCGCCATACTGTCGTGCCCCCTTTTTTCCCTCCACTGAGAGGAGTCCGGGTTTCGACATTCCATGGGGTGTAATGACTCATTTCCTTTTGGGAATTGGGTATTTGAAGAGTCGCCACCTAACAGATTATGGTGCGTTAGGGAACCTAGAGCGATTAACTCATGTAACTAGTTTGCATTACCAAAGATTATGGTAAGGGCTCGAAGTAATCTCGAGGGAAAGGTGTTAGGCACCCCTCTTGGTCCACAACTGTGGGTCCCGACCGAACTTATATTTACAAATTAGTCCATACAAATAGCTGAATCAAATAAGTTGCAAGTAAAGCATGTTGGATAATTCAAGTAGTAAGATAAGGTTTAAACAAGTTGTAGAAGATAAAAGTTTTGAATAGAGAAAGGATTAGGTAAAGAGGGGTCCAAGGTTGTTTATCCTATAGGATCACCCCACGCGATGTTCGGTAAACACTCCTCGATGAGGGGCTACACGTGACATTAACGTGTAGCCATCATATCCCATATCTACCCTTCCTATCCCCTATTGGTCATGCAAAGTGAGTGTTTGGTAACTGACTCTTATTGCGTGCTGCTACCCGTCCCTTCTTAATAGTCCAGGAGGGAATTAGGACCTCTACCTATAGGTGGTTTTAGACGTACCCCTAAGGCTTTAAAGGCAAAAATCTAAGGCGATAGTCAAAACGCATTTAGGACTTCCACATAATGGGAGCAATTAAGAGGCTCACAATTCCTCTTCAAACAAACATACAGGCAGCACGACTCAAACAAAAGTAAGGTCTTTATTAATCAATGTCCTAATGCAGGATTTCTAAGTGATTATGCAGAAATAGACCACTTTCAGATCCAAAAATTATAACCTAGTAGCTACCTAGAAACTCCTCTTTAAAAGCTTATCAGAATCAGAAAAGCTGAACGACAAAAACAGTTTCAGGGAAATGCAGATTTTGAAAATGCCCCAAGGCTTGCCTATATGCAGTATACTGTGTCTATATTAATGCAGAATCGAACAAGTTTTCAAAATAGACCTTTGTGATACCTATAGGCAGGATATCTAATGAGATTAAAGCAACTTTGAAAGAGCTAGTTTCAGGAAATGTCATGGCTTAATAAGACCAGTTTTAAGAAGATGAACTAGGCGTAATGATATTGATTTATCAGGCTAATTAGATTATCAGGCATAATTGTGAATAGAAATCCCTATAAGCATGGTATCTAGGCGTATTACTGGTTTTAGTCAATTTGCAGTAACATATGAAAGACTTATTAGAACTGAATCAGAATTAGATCCTATAGGCATGGTATCTATACTTGAATTGACTTAAGACATGATTGTTTGAAAACCTATGAACATGACTTCGAAAATGCGGAACCTTAAGAACATAATTTCTACTTGATGCAAACGACATTGGAAATGGAAACCTATAGGCATGATGTCTGTTTTGCAAACAAAATCAGATTCAACAAGAGTAAAACCCTATGAACATGTTTTCTATAGAGTAAAGCAGACAGATTTGAAAGTAAAGCCCTAAGAGCAGGATTTCTACCCATATTACCCCACAAAATAACACATCTACCCACTCTTTTGACTAAATACCCTAAATATCTGTTTATAAATTATTACAGGCCAATAACTGAATTACATAAGTGAAATGGAAAATCAAGAAGCTATTCTATAGAGAGCCTGCAATCGGGCCCAAGTTTCCCAAAGCCTCCAATGGTCCTACAAGCCTCATCTCCAGAGACAAATTAGAGTCTAGGTGCATCAAAGTTCCCTAAGGGTCTCAAGGCCCCTGGGCAATGCTTACACCTAGACTTAGTAACCAAGCATTGAACCAGTGCAGTGTGGAAAGGCCATTCTCAGTATGCCAGAGTTCAGAGGGTTCTCAAGAGGATCCCAAGGCAGTGCACATACTAGAGGGGGCAGAACTTGTTAACTAAGAGTAATCAGTGCATGATTAAATAAGGAAGGAGTCATGGTTCAGTAGGCATAAAGTAGTCAATTAGGACCAAATTCAGAAAGACCCAATTAAGTAAAGACTAAGTAAAACAAAGTACCATAGTAAATAAGATGATGATATCAAACAATTTAAACAGGCGAGTAGAATTCTAGGGCTTTGAAAGAAAATCTTTCAATTACCATCAATTAAGGAGAATCAGAATCAATCATGGGGAGTCATGATTCTGTCTTCTCAACATATAAATTGAGACAAATGAACATGAGTAGAAAACAAACAAGGTTAGCTATATAGATAGAAAGAAACAAGATATGAGCAAACACAATCATATAGAGTTGGTATAAGTAGGCTAAAGATTCAGCAGAACATATGTGAGCCATGGTGAGAGATTAACAAGAATCAGGTAAACAGGCTAACACACAGAACCAAGGCAAAGAAAATCATGCTAACACATAGAAACAAAGTAAAGAAAAATCTTTAAAAATTAGGGGTTTTAAGAGAGTCAAGTTAAAAAGTAGTAGGAACATAAAATCGGTCAAAATAAGCAAGAAAAATGGTTTAATCATGAAGAAATCGGTTGGAATAGGTGTAGAAAGAACTCTGAGAAAACCCTGGTTTTTAAAGAAAGTAAAATGGTTTAAAAAATGAGGATCTTTCAAAAGAGGGTTAGGGTTTCAAAAGGAAACCCAATTAGAATTCAAAAGAACCTGTTGTTACATCACAAATCGTAACACATATGGTGTGATTTTGCCCAAAATCACACTAGAGAAACCTCGAATAACAGAGTCGGAAACCCTAGGTCCAAATCGACATGGCCTAGGGCCCTTGAGGCCTTAGAGATGATGAGCAAGGTGATGAGAGACCCATTGGAGGTTTGGGGTTGAAGGAGGTAGCCGGAGATGACCGGAGAAGGAGGGGATTGCCGGAGTTTTAGGGTTAGGTTTGAGAGAGGAGAAAAGTTGAGAGCATCTGAAGGCGGCGACCTTGGAAAAATGACTCAGGGTTAGGGGTCATTTGGAAATTAAAAAGGAAAGGAGGAATAAGGGCCGTTGATCATTGATCTAAAAGATCAACGGCCGGGATTTATGATGGCTTGGGTTAGGTAGATGTGTATAGGATCTGGGTCGGGTGATTGGGTGTGAAATTGGGCTGGAGAGGGGTCCCATTTAGGTTATAATTGAAAGTCATATTTGGCTATAATTTAAATAGCCAATTTTTCCCATATTTAATTTATAAAAATAATCGGTCATTTCTGGAAAATAATTTAAAGTGAAAAAATGATTTAAAATATATAATTGACATTTTAAAAATACGGGGACCAATTTTATGCATATAAAATATAATTATACCTTAAAATCGGCTAACATTACAATTATATGCAATTTAGCTTAAAAAATACTAAATGTAATTATTAAAATGCATAAAAATTATACTAGCTATATTTTGGCATGAGTATAGAAATTAAATAAATGAATTATCAAAACAATAATTTTGAAAATAATTATTGGGGATTTTATGGATAAAAGGGGATAAAATAAATCAATTTAAGCTCTTAAAACTATGGGAAAAATAATAAAAGCCTTGTTCTTATATATGCATATATATGCTATTTTGAATTTATGTATATTTAAAATATATAGGGAAAAATTGTGTATCAACAAGGAGGATGGAATGTCTGGAGGCAAGGAGGTAGATGGTCCTGAGGCAGGATCTGGTATGGCAGTGGAAGGTTGAGGAGTGGTAACTACCACTATTGGCTCTTCAGACTGGCCAGTAGAAGTAGTAGCCTTGCCCTTGGATCCCTTGGATTTGGGTTGTCTGGACCCTTGAGGTTGTACCATGAAAAGGGCATCTTGGGCTTTACCTTCACATCAAAGTTTCTTTTCTCCACCTCCTGATCTTCCAAGTACATGGTAAGGAAGTTCGGGAAGGGGTATGATCTATCACCCTCATTGACTACTCTGGTGATCACCCTAGACATGATAATCCCGATATTGATTGGGAACATCGCCATAATAGCTGCCACTAATATCGCCCGGGAGACCGACAAGGTGTTTTCATAGGTAGTGGGGTCTAGCCTGCTGCATACGAAAGTCTCCCAACCCTTCACCTTAAAGTTTAAGGTGTTCCTCAAGATAGGAACCCCTGTTGTCAACCATATTAGAGCGGTATCCGGGAGAGCTAGGTATGATGCCAACCACGGGCGGGATGCCTCATCCAACGCCATCTTCTCCAGGTACAATGTCTCTTCTTCCTCATTGAAACCCAGGTATTCATTTATTGTTTTCCCATTGAACTTCACTTTCAAGTTCCACACCTTAGTCGTTTTGGTATCCTTCTTGATGTAGGAGACATTGGCGTAGAACTCCTTGACTAAGTGCTCATTTGCATCCGACACCCTACTAGTGAAATAATCCCATCCCTCTCGGTCATTGGAATGCTGCTTCACGTTGGGGTTGTGAGGCAGAAGATCCCTCTTTATGAACTGGCGCTCATGAATAAGTGACCTTAGAGGCCACCACTCTCGGAACTTGTGATATGCCAGCTCACTGACAAACCTCCTTTGCCACACTTCAGGGTTTCTAGTTCTTTCCACACCCTCAGTTTGGGTCACACCCCCTCCCTCTTCATATGGTACCCCAGCATCTACATCCTGTCCATGTGACGAAGGTGTAGGTGAGGTTGAAGCTGAACTATCACTTCTCTCTGCCCTTAGATGACTCAGAAAAAATATGAATAGAAGCACGAGCAGTAGGAGAGGCTGGAGGTGTGGGCTCATCTCTCAATCTATGCCTCTCCAGGAACTCGGGTACATAAGCTGGCACAGAATCAGACTCTGAGGCCTTCCGGTAGGGCAAGTACTCACTTCCCTCAGAATGGGAAGCAGCTATATCTGCAGCTCTAATGTTTTTCCTGGTTTCCCCAATTGCTTTCTGAACCGCTTGGGTCAATTTAATCTGTCCTCGTCTCCTACTCCAGGAGAACTCTACTCTACCCTTCTGTTTTTCACCGCCACCTCGAGATTTAACCATCGTCTGCAAACATAATCCAAAGCATATTGTTAGTTGTTATAAGAAGCAGTGAAGAAAATAGCAGAACAATTCACAGTATAATGAGAAAAATTTGTAGACCATGGACCGCGAAAAAAGGATCGCGGCCGCGAAGGCTATACCACGGACCATAGAAAATACATCGCGGTCGTGGAGGTGTGGGACTTATACTACCCACTCTCTGATTTAATAGCACCGTGGATCACGAAAAAAGGAGCGCGACAGCGATAGTTGCACCGCTATACGCGAAAAATCAACCGCGACAATAGACCCTAAAATGTACCTCTCTGAACTTGATCATCGCGGACCGCAAAAAATCAATTGCGGTTGCGGAGAGGTACCGCTGTCAGCGGAAAATGCCACCGCTAACTGCGGTTATCAAGAGTTAAAATCTCACATGACACATGTGACCGCGGACTGCGGAAAATCAACCGCGGACCGCGAAAGTCAAATTAGGGCTCAGCAACCTAGGGTTTCAGTTAATCTTGCATTTACACCTTTTTAAGCCCCACTAGGTATGCATTAACTAATTCTAACAATCTAAGTCTAATTTTAATTAACACTAAGGAACCCTAAGGCAAAATTAAAAGAAAAAGGAAGAAGAAAGAAAAACTATCAATTAAAAGAAAATAAGTACAAAATTAAAGACTAAGGATTGATTGGAATTAACAGATGTGAAATGTTAGACAAATTAGGGCATGGATGAACACTGATCTATGTTGTTTGAGAATGCAATGAGCGAAAAAGTGTAAAAGGGGATCTGAGGTTCTATTTATAGAACCCAAGGACCCACACAATCTTACCTACCGCAGTCTGCGGTTGTGAAGTTCAGAAGGGATGCAGTCTTGAGATCACCGCTGACCGCAAAAAATGCACCGTGGCAGCGATTGAAACTTCAGAAAACTCCCATTTTGGACTTTTTAGCACCACTGACCGCCATCAAATTCCGCCCCTGTGGTAAGGCCACCGCAAACCACAAAAAATGGAGTGCGACCGCAGTCCAAACTTTAGAGAGTGACCAATTTTTTCAGGTTAGCCCTGCACTGCATCAAAAATCCCTACACATATATCATAACCATTTAGTCCAAAAACAAATCCTACATTAAGAAGAAAATCAAAAAAAGAAAGAAGAAAAACACATGGGTTGCCTTCCAAGAAACGCCTGATTTAACGTCACGACACGATGCAGGTTACCATCAATCACTTGAGATGGATCATTGCCACCACGTGGCTGTCATCAAACTTGCCAAGATAGTGCTTGACTCTATGCCCATTAACTCTGAAGATCTCATTATTTTTATTTTTCAAATCAAGATCACTAAATAGAGTCACAAGCACCACCTCAAAAGGTCCACTCCATTTTGACTTAAGCTTTTCCGGAAACAGGCGTAACCGGGAGTTGAACAAGAGAACCAAACCACCCACTTTGAACTCCTTGCCACGAGCATACTTGTCATGTAAGTACTTCATCTTGTCCTTATACAAGGACGAACTGGAGTAAGCATGAAACCGGAACTCATCAAGCTCATTAAGCAGCTCCACCCGAAGATTTGCTGCAACATCCCATTCAAGATTTAACTTCCTCAATTCCCACATGGCCTTGTTCTCTAAATCAACTGGGAGATGGCAAGCTTTCCCAAACACCAACCGGTACGGAGACATACCAATCAGAGTATTCTAAGCAGTCTTATAAGCCCATAAAGCATCATCCAATTTCTTTGACCAATCGGTCCTATTTGCATTGACCGTTTTTGACAATATGCTCTTGATTTCCCTGTTGGAGACCTCAACTTGCCCACTATCTTGAGGATGGTAAGGGGTAGAAACTTTGTGATTGACTCCATACTTAGCAAGCAAAGTGTCAAATGCCTTATTGCAGAAATGAGACCCTCCTTCACTGATAATTGCTCTATGAGTGACAAACCGAGTAAATATACTCTTTTTGAGAAAAGCCACAAAACTCCGGGCCTTATTATTGGGTAAAGCCACAGCATAAACCCACGTTGAAACATAATCAACGGCCACCAGAATGTACGTATTGCCATACGAACTCACGAAAGGTACCATGAAGTCAATACCCCACACATCACATATGTCAACCTCAAGAATAGTGGTGAGAGGCATGTCATCCTTCTTTGAAATTCCACCTGCTCTTTGATACTCATCGCATCTCTTCACACGCTCACTCGCATTACTAAGCACCTTTGAAGCTATCCTTTCCCCACCATGATGACCACCGTAGGGAGAGGAATGACAAGCATCCAGAATATTCATTTTCTCCTCCTCTGGAACACATATCCGGATCACATCATCATTACAGATTTTGAACAAGTAAGGCTCATCCCAGTAGTAGTTCAAGCTATCCCGTTTAAGCTTCTTCCTTTGGTTAGAAGAGAGCTCATAAGGAACAATACCAGTCACAAGAAAGTTGCCAACATCCGCGAACCAAGGCATGCTATTCCCCGATACGGAGAGGAGTTGCTCATCAGGGAATGAATCATTAATTTCAAGGCCATCACAAGGCCTCCCCTCCTCCTCCAAGCGGGACAAGTGGTCCGCCACTTTGTTTTCACTCCCCTTCCGATCCACAATATCGAGATCAAACTCTTGAAGCAATAAAACCCATCTCACCAACCGAGATTTGGAATCCTTCTTTGTCATCAAGTAGCAGAGTGCTGCATGGTCGGTATGAACTATCACCTTGGCACCCATGAGATAAGTCCTAAACTTCTCCATTGCGAACACAGTTGCTAATAACTCTTTTTCCGTCACCTTGTAATTCACTTGAGCATCATTCATTATTTTTCTTGCATAATAAACCAGGTGAAATGTCTTATTTACTCTTTGACCCAAGACTGCTCCAACCGCAACATCGCTTGCGTACACATGAGCTCAAAAGGTAAGATGCAATTGGATGCGGTAATAACGAAAGTGGTTGTCAATTTGTACTTGAGAAGTTCAAAAGTTTTCATACATTTCTCATTGAACACGAACTTGGCATCCTTTTCCAATAACTTGCACAAAGGATCCGCTACCTTAGAAAAGTCTTTGATGAATCTTTGGTAGAACCCCGCATACCCAAGAAAACTCCTCACCCCCTGACTGAAGTAGGAGGAGGAAGCTTTGAGATCACTTTAATTTTAGCCTTGTCCACCTCTATGCCATGCTTTGAGATCTTATGGCCGAGGACAATGCCCTCCTCGACCATAAAGTGGCATTTTTCCCAGTTAAGCACAAGATTGGTCTCTTCACACCAGGCCAACACCTTGTCAAGATTCTTCAGACATTCATAAAAAGAGTCACCCACAACACTGAAGTCTTCTATAAACACCTCCAAAATGTCCTCCACCATGTCAGTAAATATGGCCATCATACACCGCTGGAATGTAGTTGGTGTATTACACAAACCAAATGGCCTCCTGGAAAAGGCAAAGGTGCTATACTGACACGTGAAGGTGGTTTTCTCCTGATCTTCTAGAGCAATCAATATCTAGTTGTAACCTGAGTAACCATCCAGAAAATAGTAGAAGGCACACCCAACAAGTCTATCTAGCATCTGGTCAAGAAAGGGCAATGGAAAGTGATCTTTGCGGGTCACTTTATTCAGCTTGCGATAGTCCATGCACACCTTCCATCCGGTGACAGTCTTGGTGGGAATCAACTTATTTTGCGCATTGGTAACCACAGTCACACCACCCTTCTTCGGCACACATTGCACCGGTGAAGTCCAAGAACTATCCGAGATGGGGTACACAACCCCTACATCCAACCACTTGATCACCTCCTTTTTGACAACCTCTTGCATAGCCTCATTCAGCCTCCTTTGATGTTGCATGGAGGGCTTGGCATCATCTTTAAGAATAATCTTGTGCATGCAAAAGGCAGGGCTTATTCCCCGAATATCAGTAAGAGTCCATCCAATTGCCTTCTTTCTCCTTTGGAGCACCTCAGTGTCGCATCTACCTGCATGTTAGTAAGACAAGAGGAAAGAATAATAGGCAAAGTTGAACTAGGGCCTAAGAATTCATACTTAAGGTGTGAAGGAAAAGACTTCAACTCCAACATGGGAGGTTCCTAGATAGAGGGCTTTGTTGGGGAGTTTTTCTATTCTCAAGATCCAAAGAGAGCTTTCGAGGCTCGTAAGAGTAAGAGCCCATTCCATGCAAAGCATTGACACACTCCACCCGGCCTTAATCCTCATTGACATCAAGGTTCAATAATACCTCTTCTAGAGGGTCCTCCACATGGATCATTGCACTAGTATTACCAACTATCACTTCCGTAGCAAGATCCACAAAAGAGCACACTCCAGTACTGTTTGGCTGCTTCATTGATTTGCACACATGAAAGACCACTTTTTCATTACCCACCCGGAAGGTGACTCCCCTACTTACACATCAACTAAGGTCTTTCCAGTTGCAAGGAAAGGTCTTCCCAATATGATCGAAACCTCATAGTCAACGTCGCAGTCCAAGATCACAAAGTTAGCAGGCAAAATGAACTTGTCCACCTGAACAAGAACATCATCAATAATACCAAGTAGCCTCTTCATAGTTCTATTCGCCATTTGCAACCTCATTGAAGTAGCCCTCGGTTGACCAATTCCCAAAGTTTTGAACACAGAGTAAGGCATCAAATTTATACTTGCACCCAAATTGCACAATGCCTTTGCAAAATCCGCGCTCTCAATGGTACATGGAATGGTGAAAGCGCCGGGATCTTCAAGCTTTGAAGCCATCGAGTGCACAATTGCACTTACTTGGTGAGTCATTTTGATGGTCTCACAATCCATGGATTATTTTTTAGTCACCAAGTCTTTCATGAACTTGGCATAACCCGACATTTTCTCAAGAGCTTCTACCAAAGGAACATTGATTGATAGGCTATTCATCATGTCAATAAATTTTCTAAATTGGTTCTCATTCTTTTGATTTGCAAGCCTTTGAGGGTAAGCTGGAGGAGGCCTTGGCAAGGGATCCTTAGCCTTTGGCACTACCATTTTCGGTATGTCTATTAAGTATTCCCTAAATGGGTTCATGTCATCTTGAGTCTCCACCTCATTATCATTAATATGAACTCTCACTTCTGCATTCAAATTCTCTTCACTCACTTTCTTATCAACTATAGGAACATCATCATCTTGTACTTCAACCTCATCACTCACAATTTTCTTTTTCTTGGAGGTATTCATATCACCACCTCGATCGCTTCTAGTAATCACCACCATTGCATGCCCAGTGTTGTTCCCACCCTTCGAGTTTACTACCGTATCACTAGGTAGAGCCCCCTTAGGACGAGTATTCAAAGATTGCAAAATCTGGCCAAGTTGAACCTCCAAATTTCGGATTGAAGTATTATGGGATGCCAACTGGGCATCAGAGTTGGCATTCTTTTTCATCATTTATTCAAACATCATCTCGATCCTTCCCATCTTATTGTTCGACGAGCTAAGACCTTGAGAAGGAAATAGGGGTGGGTTGTTTGGTTGTTGAAACATCGAAGGTCTTTGAAAGCCTTGCCCCCGATTCCCTTGGTTGCCATTATTCCAACCCCCTTGGTTGTTGTTTCCTCCCCAACTGTTGTTGTTGTTGTTGTTGTTGCCACTCCAGTTGCCCTGGTTATTCTGATTGCCCCAATTCTGATTGTTGTTCCCCCAGTTGCTATTGCCTTGTTGGTTTTGATTCCCCCAATTGCTATGCCTTGTTGGTTTTTATTCCCCCAATTTCCTTGGGATCGCCACTATTGTTGTTGGTTAGGATCATTGCCCCTTTGTCCTTGGTAATTTTTCACGTACTACACTTCTTCATTTTGGTCATCATAGCCCTCATCTTGAATGAAACCACCACTACCTTGCTCATATTGATCTGGACTACCTTGACCTTGTTGACCTCTTTGTCTCCTCTTGTTGACCAACATGTTGATACCTTCCATAGCATTTACTTGTTTAGGAGCTTGAACTTGTTGCAATTGAGCTTTTGCCAACTGGTTCATTGTTGTAGTTAACTCTGCTATTGCCTGGCCATGATTATAGAGCTCTTTGTGCAAGTTGATGACAGTGGGGTCACCCTGTGGCACATTGGCTCGACTTTGCCAAGCTGAGGAAGTATCTATCATCTCATCTAATATCTCACACGCCTTATTGTAAGATGTGTTCATAAAATTTCCCCTACTAGCTGGTTCACTACACACTGATTGGTTGTGTTAATGCTACGGTAGAATGTCTGCTGATTCATTGCTTCGGTCATGTCATTGTTCGGACATTCTTTCACCATTGTCCGATATCTCTACCAGATCTCATGAAGTGGTTCATTAGGTTCCTGTATGAAGGCCAAAATCTCATCTCTCAAAGTCGCCATATGCCCTAGCGAGAAAAACTTAGCTATAAACTTGTCCGCCAACTCATCCCAAGTAGTGATGGAATGGTTGGGAAACCTTTCGAGACAGTCCAAAGCTTTCCCTCTAAGTGAGAAAGGGAACAATCTCAACCGAAGTGCATCCTCTGACACATTTGTTTGCTTACTTCCCCAACAGGTATACACAAAGCCTTTAAGATGTTTATATGTATTTTGATGGGGAGCACCTATGAAATACCCTCGCTGCTCCAATAAAGTCAACATCACATTTGTAATTTGAAAATTGCCCGCCCGGATTCGGGGTTAGACAATCGCACTAGCATATCCTTCATTTGGAAGCACCCGAGGAGCGACTCTTGGAGGAGGCATGAGAGGGTCTGGAACATTATCATTGGCCTGGCGGCCTCTCCTATGAGCTTGAGGCACTATAGGTACCTTATCATCAATATTATCATCTACCTCCTCCCCCGGAGTAGCATTTCCAAGATTATCGTTGTGCACCATTTTGTACTTGAATTGATGACACACACACAAGTTAGTAACACAGAAGGAAAGAAAAACGAAATACAAAACTAGTCAGATAGATAGCCAAAACCATTTATCTCCCCGGCAACGGTGCCAAAAAGTGATCGGGTCAAACCCTACACCACTATAGAGTAGCAAGAGCGGTCTATGCAGCTTTTACCCAGGAAGGTCGGGATCGAATCCACAGGGAGCTAATATAATGTTTGGAGTTGGATTCCTATCTAATCTAGCAGTGTGTAGTGCTCTTGATTGCACTTCCAATCATTCTTGTTTGTTTGTTACTTCTAATTTTAATACTAATGATGCACGAAATTAAACTAAGTAAATATTTTTGTAGGGTTTTCTAAATGGGTAAAGAGGCACTAGGGAAGTGAACTTACTCCTAGGTGAGTATTTAACGGGATCTCAAACTTAGGGCAATAATGTTATTGTTGGGATCGTGATATACCCAATGCACGAAGCTACTCACTCTATACCTCTCGATAGTTTGAGTGACTTTGTCCTAATTGGCTTTCTCAAGCCCAATTGGGTGTTCAATTTGTGCAAGCAATGTTGGCTCAAGTAGGTTATTACTATCTATATGTTTAACCCTTTAATTGAGGCTATCAATCTCTTGAATACACCCCAATTCCTTGTTGGCCTGAAATTCCTAGACTTAGTCTCTCTTTCTCAAGAAGATCCTAAGTCAAAAAAGACACAAATTAGTGTTTGCAATCACTAATTCAACATAGAAAGCATAAATCAGGTCAAATATCAATCACCCATAAACATCTAAGCCCTAAAATAAGAGACCCATTAAATACCCACACTAGGGTTGAGCCACAATCCTAGCTAATGGGTTTAGCTACTCATAATTGAAGAAGAAATCATAGATTTAGATGAAGAATAACCCATAAAATGTAATTACAAGATAAGATTCTAAAATTAATGACTAAACAGGCTACAAAATTACTCAAAATAACTAAAATATGGCATTAACGTGCTCACTATTGATAAGATGACCTAAAAATCTGAAAAAGAAGTATTTATACATAGCTAAATTTTTCGGACAAAAATTACCCTAACGGAGGTACCGCTAACAGCAGAAAATGAACTGCTGCAGCGGTGAGGCTACTGCGGACCGCGGTCTTCTAGTTTTAGCTTCAATTTTGACTCTCTGAATCTCTTCTCCACGGACCGCAATAAAACGACCGATGTCGCGGTGGAGGCCCCTCTACCGCATAAAAGCACCACGGTCAGCGGTGACTTGAGAAGTCCGTAATTGCATCTCTCTAAATCTTTCCACCGCGGACCGCGATAAAAGGACCGCTGTTGCAATAGGTCCTGCGCGTCCGCGGTTGGTTTTCTGCTGTAGCGCTCAGTTGACCCAGCTTTGACTTGTGCAAGTATCACTCCTTTTTGAGCTAATTTTGACTTTCTTTTCTCTTTTTGACCAAACACTACAAACAAGCACAATAAGTTAGCTTTTGGGAATACTTGTATACACTTTTAATACCAAACTCAAGAAAAAAGGAACATATAATAGACTTTTTTTTTTAGATCCAACAAACAATTCATAATCGAAAACACAAAACATTCCCAACTAGTAAATATTTCTTCTACAGGATGAAGTACTCTGATAATTTCTTCAAAAAAAAAGAGTCATCACTGGTGGTGAGCACGAAAGATAAGTGAATTTTATCACAGTTATGACATCAACTAGTCATCAAAAAGGCTATACATATTGTTACGCACGCCGACAAAGTTGACTACAGCAGGAAAGTTATGATTTTGCATTTCCGTTTTGAGAATAAAGGAAATGCTTACTCCTCCATACGATTTTCCTCGGATTTCTGCTGTGAAACCTTTACCTTGATAGGCAAGGTGAGAGATAGGTCGTTGGCGAGCGCAGCAGGTGCTTTGACCATATGAATGCTCTGCTCGAGCTCCTTTGTTGCTTCTCTCTGCTCCTTGGTTTTCTTTCCTTTCATCCTGTTTTTGTGGTGCCTTTCATCTCTGACAACTCTGATTTTATCAATTTTCCGAATGGCCTTCAGAGTGTTCTCAGTGACATTCCTGTCATATCTCTCCGGCCCATTGCGCTTTCTCTAAAATTCAAATGTTGAGTCCTGAGTCATGTCCTTTCCATGCAGCCGTCTATATGCTTTAGTCCACTTAACTTTTCATGGATTCCTCTTCATCTTAAAGTTCTTGTGACACTTTGATCTACAGAACCGAAATATCTTAGCGTCGTTTCGAACATATTGAATACCATGGCCTGGATATACAGTTGAGGAGCAAAACCAACATTTCTCCAACCTCATTGTACCCTCCTTTTATAACTTACCCTAGTAAAAAGCGCAAGGGCGGCTCTAGGGTAAGGCAAGGGCGGCTGAGTAAGGCAAGTGAAGCTATTACCTTAGGCCCCCAAATATTTAACTAGAATCCCTAGTTATCACTAATGCAAGATTCACGTCAATTGGAATCTTTGCAACTTTAAACCCTAAGTGCTTGAATTTTTCAATTTTTCAAGTACTGTCTTAATATAATGAGATTGTGACAATGTCAGAACTTGAGGAGTCTTATGGATCTTAATCCCCAGAATTAAATCAACAACCCCCAAGTCCTTCATATCAAACTTGCTTGTTAGCATACGCTTAGTAGTATTTATGTTAGCAATGTCATTACTCATTATCAGCATATCGTCCACATATAAGCAAATAATGACTATGTGGTTTGGAACATTTTTAATGTATACACATTTATCAAATTCATTTATCTTAAAACCATTTGACAACATTGTTTGGTCAAATTTCGCATGCCATTTGTTGGGTGCTTGTTTTAGTCCGTAAAGGGACTTAACAAGTCTACAGACCTTTTTTCTTTACTTGGAACCACAAACCCTATAGGTTGTTTCATGTAGATTTTTTCCTCCAAATCTCCATTCAAGAAGGCCGTGTTAACGTCCATTTGATGAATTTCAAGATCATACACCGCAGCTATAATGCTACTAATATCCACATGGATGTAATTCTTGTAATCAAGACCTTCTCGTTATCTATACCCTTTGACTACAAGTCTTGCCTTAAATTTATCAATAGTGCCATCATCTTTCATTTTCCTCTTAAAGATCCATTCAGAACCCAAAGGTTTATTTCTAGGAGGAAGATTAACCAATTTCCATGTATGGCTGTTTAATATGGATTCTATTTCACCATTGACTGCCTCTTTCCAAAACAATGATTCCAAAGAAGACATGGCTTCTTTAAATGATCGAGGCTCATTTTCCAATAAGAAAGTCACAAAATCTGGTCCAAATAAAGTATACGTGTTTACTACATCTTGGATTCTCCTGATTAAATGTACTTTCTTTTGTTTCTTCTAGAGGTCGTTTAGACCCTTCACCAATCGACTCACATTCCTTTTTATATGGATATATATTTTTAAAGAACTCAACATTATCTGATTCTATAATCGAATTATTATGAATATCGGGATTTTTTGATTTATGAACCAGAAATCGATATGCTTTACTATTGGTCGCATATCCTATGAAAACACAATCAATAGTTTTTGGTCCTATTTTTACCCTTTTGGGTTTAGGAACTTGTATTTTTGCTAAACACCCCCACACCTTAAAATAATTCAAGTTGGGCTTTCTTCCTTTCCATGTTTCATATGGAATGGATTGTGTTTTTCTATGGGATACTCGATTTAGTATTCGGTTAGACGTAAGAATGGCTAACCGACACAAGTTTTGTGGCAAACCAGAACTTATCAATAATGCTTCATCATCTTCTTTAGTGAATGATTCTTTCTTTCTGCAATCTCATTGGATTGCAGCGTGTAAGGGGCCGTTATTTGATGAATAATTCCATATTCTAAACATATTTGTTCAAAAGGAGATTCATATTCACCACCCCTATCACTTCTTATCATTTTGATTTTCTTGTTAAGTTGCGTTTCAACTTCATTTTTGTATTGCTTGAACGTGTCTATTGCTTCATATTTACTATTAAGTAAGTAAACATAGCAATATCGAGTACTATCGTCAATAAAAGTTATGAAATACTTCTTTCCACCACGAGATGGTATTGACTTCATATCGCAAATATCTGTGTGAATTAAGTCTAAAGGATCTGAATTCATTTCAACTGACTTATAAGGATGTCTAACATACATAGATTCCACACATATTTGACATTTTGATTTGTCGCATTCAAACATAGGCAATACTTCCAAGTTAATCATTTTCTGCAAGGTTTTATAATTGACATGATCCAAACGTATATGCCATAATTCATTTGACTCAAGTAAGTAAGACGAAGCTGAAATTTTATTATTATTCTCAACAACGATTACATTCAGCTTGAAAAGGCCCTTAGTGAGGTAACCTTTCCCTACAAATATTTCGTTCTTACTTATTACAACCTTATCGGATACAAAAACACATTTAAACCCATTCTTAACAAGAAGTCCATCAGAGACTAAATTCTTCCTAATCTCGGGAACATAAAGGACGTTGTTCAAAGTCACCACCTTGCCAGAAGTCATCTTATACCATTCGATATCCTTTTGAGCCTGTATTGATTTCTTTGACCTCCCCTCTTTTGGAATCAAGTTAGAGTCCTACGACAAAAAAAAGCTCATGTCCCCATAGGTTTATTTTATAAAGTTCGTTCCAAAAGGAAAATTCAAAAAAAGAGAAAAATAGAGATAAAGAAAAAAAAGAAAAAAAAGAAAAAAAAAAGAGAAAAAAAAGAAAAAAAAGAAGGGAAAGAAAGAAAGAAAAAGAAAAAGGAAAATAGTTATCCTTCTGTCCTTTTAATATGCGAAATCGAAAACATGAAAGCTAAAAGAACTGAAATCTCTTCATATATGCATCAATAGTTTAGAGCCAAAAAGCTGAAAATCCAATTAACCTCTATCCTAATTTCTTGTCTCAATTTCTGTTTTGAACCCCCATTTTCATCCTTTTTCAAGCTTCTGTTTCTCGTATGTACGTATGTTGTTGTTTTCGGCGAGTCAGAGGCTAGCAGTGGCTGTGTGTGTGTGTGTTTTTTCCGGTGAGTTCTGGTAAATAGAAGGAGGAGCAGTGATGGCTGTTGATGGGTGTCTAGGTTCAAACGGCGGATTTTTGTGCGTTCTCTGTTAAAAACCCATAAAATTTTTGTGCTGCTAGAGATGGCTGCTTCAGGTCTAGCGTGAAAAAGACTGAAGTCAGGGGGTCTGTGGTTTTTGTTTTTTGCGGCTGTTAGCTCTTCTTTGTTTTTCTAGGGGTTTTATGTCTTATGTCCTTGGGATGGGGTGAAGAGGACGATCTTCATAGGGTGGGGTGAAGAGGACGATCTTCAGGGGGTGGGGTTTTCGTGTGTTAAAAACAGCTGATTTGATCTCTTTTTAGCTCCTCGAGGGTTTTTTCATGAAGAAGGAAGGGTTTGTTTCTAGGTTGGTCCAAATCTGAAAAAAGTAGCTGATATGTTTGTAGGTCTAGGGTCCCTTTTAAGTGTCTTCTTAGGGTTTTAGGCGGTATTGGGCTTCTTTGATTTCTAATTGTGGGGTTCATTTGAATTCGGTTTTGCAAGAAGATTTCTGGTTCTGCTTTATCCATTCTAATTTTGCTGGAAATATCTTGTTGCTATGGAGTCTGATTGAAGTGGCGATCATCGCTCGAGGTTTAGGTTCTCGTCGCCGTCCAGTTTTTCCGTCAAGCTCGAGTTGCTAGACTTTAACGTTGCTGTAAACCAAATTGGAGTTTATTTCTCACTAATTGAAGAAAGCTTCCTTTGCGTCTGTGATGCTCTGATCTGGTCATGAATTAAGGCTACAAGGCCACTGCTCAATCTCATTTTCACGTTTTTACTTTTGCTTTGTGAGCTTACGCAAAGGTTCATTTCGTTCCCTTTTACACAATTATTTGAATGTTTTAAGTAAGTTGTTTGTTTAATTTTTTTTTTTGATGTGCTGTAATTGTTCTGTTTGTTGGCTGCTAGTCTGATTTGCTTATTTCACTTTGTTTGAAATTAGTTTGCAATCTCTATGAATGTTGAGGTATGTTATTCTACGAATTAATGCTTGTCCAGTGAAGTTAGATTAGGAAGAGTAATGTAAATGGGTCGTGGGGTGGACAACAAGAATGGAAAATTGCATTTATCATTTTAATTGTTTTACTTTACTTGCTCGATCCACTAGTAGCATGTTTAGACCGGCCACACCCCCGTTAGACGAACCTTTAGGCACACTTTGAATTTATTATCGTGAGTATGTACACGTTCTCTTGACATGTTTACGATTTCTAAAATGAATATCCGTAGCTTGCTTTAGGCGCGACTTAATATATCACCGTGATTGTATACACGTTCGCGTGATATAATTACGATTTAAAAATAAAATTGGAGTATGAGTTCGCTCAACTTCGTCTAAACTTTCTTAATAATAACAAAGTATTATTAACGGTGAACACGTTTGCGTGACATGATTTTTGACGCACCAAACAAATGAGTACACGTACGCGTGACTCGTTTTTTTAGGATAATTTCTTAATTAAAGGAGGTGAAAGCACATAGGTTCTAAAATGAGTAGTTAGAAAATTTAATAAGCCAAATATGATCAAAGCGGCCATGCTAAAACCACGGAAACCAAAAATGCCTAACACCTTCTCCCGGGTTAACAGAATTCCTTACCAGAATTTCTGTGTTCGCAGACCGTAAATAGAGTCAACTTCCTCGATTCATGATTTTAACCAGTAACTTGGGACACCATAAAATATTGGTCAGAACAAGTGAGAAATGACTTTAAAATCTGCTACCAACTTTCCAATTGCACAAAGTGGGTCTGGCTAGCACATCAAAGTGGTATAAGTCAGAAAGAGCAGCAAGCGCACTGAGTTGGTAACAACCAACGTGCTTTGGGATTCATGTGAAATACAAAGGTTGGGTATATGTCAATTCAAGAACAATGCAATAGATAGAGGGTGTTGGGTTTGAACGGATCAAAGATATTTTCTGTGATAAGGTTGACAGAGAAAGTGGTTAACTAATATCAAGCAAAGTCTTCCAAGTGGAAATCAAAATTATTATGGCAAGTGAAGGAGCAATAGACCTCAAGGCCAAGGCCAGTGATATACGTCAGGAAAGAACAGCAAGCACACTGAGTTGGTAAAAATCAACATGTTTTAGGATTCATGTGAAATACAAAGGTTTGGTAAATGTCAATTCATGAGCAAAATGCAACAGTTAGAGGATGTTGGGTTTGAACGGATCAAAGGTATTTTCTATGATAAGGGTGACAGAGAAAGTGGTTAGTCAATAAACAAGCAAGGTCTTTCGAGTTGAAATCAAAGTTATCATGGGAAGTGAAAGAGCAATCGCCCTAAAAGTCAAGGCCACAAACCAACCACCATGTTTAAACTGACAAGTTTTCTTTGATTGAAACAGGGGCAGGAAATTTATTTGTTCCGGAGGAACCCTCCGTAAGGAAAGCATGTGCCAGATAGGTTCGACTGTAAATTCTCAGGACTCTCCTAGATAATGGGGTTTAGTTTTAAGTTTTTGAGACCTTCATAGCTAATGAGATTTAATCCTCAGGACCCTCCTGGATAATGGGATGTAGTTTTAAGTTGTCAGGACCTTCCTGGATAATGGGATTTAATTTTAAGTTTTTAGCACCCTCATAGATAATGAGATTTAGCGTAAGTTTTACTATTAGGAAATAGAATTTATCTTTCAAGTTTTCACTCTTAAGATAAGATTTAATTTTTAGCGCCCTCCTAGATAATGAGATTTAGTTTTTAAGTTCTCAGAGCTCTTTTGGGTAACATGATTCGAGTAACACTCACAGATGCGCCCCGATACCAAACTGGGGCAGAAAAGTTTCTTTTGTTTTGTCTGTTTTGTTGTAATGGCAGGCGCCCACCTGAAGAACAAGGGAATATAGTTCAAGTTTTTACAATCAGGCGCCCACCTGGAGAACAAGGGAATACAATTCAAGTTTTGGTAATCAGGCGCCCACCTGGAAAATAAGGGAATACAGTTTAAGTATTGGCAATCAGGCACCTACCTGGAGAACAAGGGAATACAGTTCAAGTTTTTGGCAATCAGGCGCCCAACTGGAGAATAAGGGAATACAGTCAAGTTTTGCCAATCAGGCGCCCACCTAGAGAACAAGGGAATACAGTTCAAGTTTTGCCAATCAGGCGCCCACCTTGAGAACAAGGGAAATACAGTTTAACTTTTGGCAATCAGGCGCCCACCTGGAGAACAAGGGAATACAGTTCAAGTTTCGGCAATCAGGCGCCCACCTGGAGAACAAGGGAAATACAGGTCATGTTTCGGCAATCAGGCGCCCACCTGAAGAACAAGGGAATACAGTTCAAGTTTCGGCAATCAGGCACCCAACTAGAGAACAAGGGAAATACAATTAATGTTTTGGCAATCAGGCGCTCAGGCTCCCATCTGGAGAACAAGGGAATACAGTTAAAGTTTTTGACAATCAGGTGCCCACCTAGAGAACAAGGGAATATAATTCAAGTTTTTTGACAATCAGCCGCCCACCTGGAGAACAAGGGAATACAGTTCAAGTTTCGGCAATCAGGCGCCCACCTGGAGAACAAGAGAATACAGTTCAAGTTTTGGTAATCAGGCGCCCACTTGGAGAACAAGGGAATACAATTCAAGTTTCGGCAATCAGGCGCCCACCTGGAGAACAAGGGGATACAGTTTAAGTTTTTGGCAATCAGGCGCCCACCTGGAGAACAATGGAATACAGTTAAAGTTTTGGTAATCAGGCACCTACCTGGAAAACAAGGGAATACAGTTCAAATTTTGGCAATCAGGCGTCCACCTGGAGAACAAGAGAAATGGATTGTATTTCTTTAGTTAGCATTTGTTTATACTTGGTTCTAATTTGGGGTTTGTTTGAGTTACTGCTTATGAGACATTTATGGATAAAATTTATTGTTCATTAAATTTTTTAGGGGAATGTACTTAGTTATACTATAATAAAAAACTTATTTACCATTTTTATTTAGGTTCGTAACCATAAAAAGAAAAATATAGAAGATTCCTTAAATTTATCATTTAATTATCTCTCCTTCACCAATCCTCTTCCTAAAAATTTAAATTTCATCTATTTTTCAAAAGATTTCACATCACATTCTCTCTCTTCCTCATACTTATCACACAAAATCGGTACTTCTCTCAAAATGCAGACGAAAATGGCAAATATTTTATTTCTAAAACTGCATCAGCAACGAGTTCTCCATTGAATCTATTAAAAAGTTTCAAACTTTGAATTTAATATTCAGAATTTATGAATTTGTGATTTTTTTCATTGGGTATTCTTGCAAATGATGGAGAATATACCTTGTATTTTATATCTCAGTTATGAAGGAAATTGGTTAAGTCTAGAGTTGGTTTTAGGTAAAATTTCATTGAAACTCGAAGAAAACAATGTCGCAGGAATTGTATAATAAATGTATCACAAACATTTTAGAACTATGTCACAATTATATTAAAATTATATATTACTTGTATCTGATACATCAATACCTAAAACAAAATCTGATACAATACAAATACAATTATAATATAATATTATATCAAATTTTAAGTTTAGAGTTGTGATTGGAACTTGAAGAAGATGAAGATCATAATTGCATCACAATTTTCTTTTGTAATGACTCGACTGATCGTTTTACTTTTTTAGAGTCTCGTTCCCCTAATTAAGACTCCCTGTATGTGACTTTTCTATTTTATGACTTACAGGAATGGTTGACTTGGATTTGGAAGGGTTCGAAGTTGAAATCGAAACATTAAGTTCCTTAATAGTAGCTTATAATGGTCAAGTTTGACTTGAGTCAACGCATTGAGTAAGCGACCTCAGAACCGAGATTTAACGCTCCCAATAGGTTTGTATGATAATTTTGAACTTGGGCGTGTATTCGGATCAGGTTTCGGATGACCCAAGAGCGCTTCAACGCTTAATGTTGAAAGTTAGCGCATTGAAGGTTTTCAAGTTCTTTAATTTTGGTTTTGGGTAGGTTTTGGGGTTATTGAGGTCCATTTGGGATTCAGAGCCCGGGAGCTCCGTATGGTGATTAATGACTTGTATGCAAAATTTGGCATCATTCAGAGTTGATTTGTTAGGTATCGGACGCGCGAAAGTGTTTCTAAAAGTTCTTCAGTTTCATGATTGAATTCATTCGTTTTCACGTCCTCTTCGTGATTCTAGATGTTATTTCTATGTTTTGATCGCGCGAGTGAGTTCATATGATGTTTTTAGACTTGTGTTGAAGTTTAGTATGGAGCCCGGGGGCTCAGTGATTTTCGAGCGTGTTCGGATTGTTGGAAGAAGTTTCGTTTTTCTGGGTTTTTTTTTCTGGTGCTTTAGGTATCGCAAATGTGAGGTTTTGTGAAGAAACTAGGGTTTAGGTAAAATTGAGATTTAATCATGAATTGATGGTGGAAATGAGAGTAAATAATATATTTGAGTTCGGGAGTTCATGGGTAACAATTATATTTGGGCCTAGGGGTGAATTTCACTAATCTTCCAAAATGTAATGACTCGACCGGCCATTTTGCTTTCTAGAACCCCGTTCCCCTAAATAAGACTTCCTGTACTTGCTTTTACTGATTTATGATTTGCTGGAATGGTTAGTTCGGGGATTAGAAGAGTTCGGGTTGAAATCGGAACATTTGGTTCCTTAAGGTTGGCTTAAAAGGCCACGTTTGACTTCGGTCAATATTTAGGGTAAACGACTTCGGAATCGGGATTTGACGGCTCCAATAGGTTCGTATGATATTTTCGGACTTGGGCGTATGTTCGGAGCGGGAATTGGATGACCCAGGAGCACTTCAGCGCCTAATAGTGAAAGTTGGCATTTTGAGCAAATTCCATAAGTTTAGGTTGAGATGGATTTTTACATTCTAGACGTCTGTTTAGGATTCTGAGACTGGGAATAACTTCATATGGTAATTCTGGACTTATGAGCACGTCCGGAAGTGGATTTAGAGGCCCGTAGGTCGTTTAAGAGTAATTTGGCGAAAGCTAGAAGCTTGAATATTTTAGAAGGTTTGACCGAGGGTGGAATTTTTGATATTAGGTTCAAATTCCAGTTCTGGAAGTTGGAGTAGGCCCATAATGTCATTTAGGACTTGAATGCAAAGTTTGGCGTCATTCCGAGTTGATTTGATAAGAATCGGACGTGCAAAAGTGTTTTAGAAGTTTTTGGAGTTCATGAGTAAATTCTTGCATTTTGGTATCCAATTCATGGTTTTTAATGTTATTTTAGTGTTCCGATCACGCGAGCAAGTTTGTATGATATTTCTAGACTTATGTGGGTGATTGGTATGGAGCCCCGAGGGCTCGGGTGAGTTTCGGACATTCGAAAGGGGTGAAAAACACACCAGATTTCTGGTGTTTCTTGGCATCTGTTGCACGTCTCGCAAATGCGAGAAATAGTTTGCAAATGCGGACCTCGCATTTGCGAGAAGAGCTTCACAATTGAGAAGAAGCTCGACTGGGGCATTGTTCGCATTTGCGACACCTGATCCGCAATTGCGACCTCAGCAGTGATCGCATTTATGACCTGAGCAGCTGAAGCAAGGCTTCGCATTTGCGACCCTCGCATTTGCAAACCTAGTATTGCAAATGCGACATCAGAGACCTGTGTCCAGCTCTTTTAATGCGGGACTTAGGCCATTTATTTTACTTCACTTCACTTTTTGGGCGATTTTTGGTGCTTTTGGAAGAGGGTTTTCACCTAGCAATTTGAGGTAAGTAATCTCTACACAACATGAGTTAAATACATAGATTATGGGTAGATTAACAAGTAAAAATTAGTGAAAATCAAGGGTTTAGATGAAAACCTAGTTTTTTGATAAAAATAAGATTTGACCACGAAATTAGTTATGGAACTTAGTAAAAATCATATATTATGTTCCTTAGGTCATGGGTGACAACTTCCTTCGAAAATTTCCGGAATACGGGCACGTGGTCCCGGGGTTGAATTTTAGGAATATTGCCTATGCGGTTGGGTAATCACTTTAATAGTTAGAATATGAACTTTTGAAATTATAATGATTGGTTTTTATACTATTTGAATAGTTTTGGATTATTCGGCTCCGATTTGAGGGTTTGAGCACATTCTTGAGTTTGAAAGTAGGCCTTGAGATGACGTAAGTCTCTTTTCTAACCTTATAAGAGGGAAATTTCCCCATAGGTGAGCTAAATTAATATGTGATTATTTGTGGGGGCTACATACGCACGAAGTGATGAGAGTTCGTACATAGCTACTATTCTTGTTATGTACAGGTAGTTCTAGGCTTACATCATGCTTTGTGGGTACCGTTATTTGAACATACTTGTTGATTTGCATTTAATGGAACAAAATTGAGGATTTCGAGATTTCAAGTAAATTATTATTTTGAAAAGAATATAGAAGAATTTCGTTATGTTTATATTTAACCGCATCGCAAGTATATTCCGCGAACGAGGTGACTATTTTCACTACTCTCATGGGAGCAGGCCGTTCACCTTGGTAGGTTAATAGATGTATCTATGGTGCGCGCTGTTCGACCCTCGGCAGTGCACAATTTATATTTTATGTTGGATGGGGCCGAACGTCCTCGGTCGAATCTATGTGTGATAATAGAACTGGAAGTCCCTTTTTATAATTTGTATAAATTCACTGCTTTATAGATCATTTGTTTTAAATGGTGGAAGTGTTTTGAGCTCTTAAATATGATGGAAGAACTGTTCAGTTATTTCTTGTTCTGAGTTTATTGTTAGTTCTGTATATCATGCTTGTGGAGAATCACACATTACTATATTTTTAGCCCTAGTAAGTGTCAAAGTCCACCCCTCGTCACTACTTCTTCGAGGTTATACTAGATACTTACTGGGTACATATTTTTTTGTACTCACGCTACATTTTTGTACTTGATTGTACAGGATTTGAGGCAGGTGAATCTGGCCACCAATCCGGCGCGTACACTTGATTCCCCAGCTTGAGACTTCCCGATTAGCTGCCCCTTTTGAGCCGTTCTCCAGCAGCTGGAGTCTTTTTTATGTCTTTATTTCTGTCTATTTCCATTCAGATAGTAGGCTAGCATGGTTTTGTATATTCTACTAGATTGCCCACCTACTTGTGACACCAGGTCTTGGCGCACACACTAGTAGACTCATGATTTTGGTTTACTTACATGATTACGATTCATACTTATTTCTTCCATTTATTTATGTTATAAGTTCAAACTCCTAAATATTTTAACAAATAAGGAGAAGATATCACTTACTAATTTATTTAAAATGGGAATTCACTAGTTGATAAGTGTTGGCTTGCCTAACAACGATGTTGGGCGCCATCACAGCCTATAATGGAATTTGAGTCGTGACAACATGGTATAATAGCACTAGGTTCACATAGGTCTCACAAGTTACGGACAGACATGGTAGAGTCTTGCAGATCGGTACGAAGACGTCTATACTTATGTTCGAGAGGCTATAGGGTGTTAGGAAACTACTCTTTATTCATCTTCTGTCGTTCTGTTGATGGTATACTAAATTTCCTTCTTTTATTCTCTCACAGATGGTGAGGACGCGCACACGGTTGATGTTCCAGACCTGGGAGGATCTGCTCCCCCCGTTGCTAGAGGCCGAGGTAGAGGCTGGGGGAGGGCACTGGCCCAAGGTAGGTGACGAGGGTGTACCAGAGCTACCTTAGTAGCACCACCAGCGGATCCAGTGAAGGATACTATCATGGAAGAGCAGGGTGAGGTGCCTGTTCCAAAGCCAACCCCGGTAGATTTCATGACAGCATCGGGCTTTTAGGAGGTCATGGGCCGTATGCTGCGGTTCATGGACCTATGACTCAGGCAGGTTTATTTCCAGAAGACCCAACCACATCTCAGGCAGGAGGGGGAGCACATAACCCTATTACTCAGGCTCTTGGGCACGCAGTTGCAATATATCAGACTCCAGACACACTACCCTTGGGCGGGGCCTAGCCAGTTGTCGCAGTAGCACCTGCGTCTACACTAGCTGCGGATGGCGATCTGCAGAAGCTATTAGATAGATGGACCAGGATACTCCCTTCTATCTTCGGGGGTGAGCGGCATGAGGACCCGCAGGACTTATTGATCGGTGTAGGAACAGACTGTACAACATGAGGATATTGGAGTCCTATAGCGTAGATTCCACTACCTTCCAGCTGGAGGGTAAGGCCCGTAGATGGTGGCAGTCTTACCTTCTTGGCAGACTAGTGGGTTCTCCTCCCATGACTTGGGATAAGTTTACACGGCTTCTATTTGACAAATATATTCCACTTCACAGAAGGAAGAGTTGTGGTGTCAGTTTGAGCAGCTCGAGTAGGGTCAGATGTCTGTGACCGATTATAAGGTGAGATTTTCTGAGTTGTCTCGCCATGCACTTATGATACTTCCTACGACACAGAGAGAGTGTGGAGATTTGTTGCAAGGTTACACCCCAGTATTCCGGCTAGCATGGCGTCAACTAGTGCTAGAGATTTCTCGGAGGATTGAGGGCTACCGCCACAAGGGTAGAGAGCAGATGCAGTAGGACAAGAGGACCCATTTCTCGGGAAAGTTTAGAAGTGCCTTGGCTAGGGGCAGAGGTCAGTTTGGGAGTGGTTAGCCTAGCAGGCCAACATATTCAACACCACCACCACCTCCTCGGGGTGCTCCAGTGCAACCCTACTTTAGTGTTATACCAGAGAATTCTCATGGCCCACCTGTTCATCAGGGTTCTTCTGATCCCTATTTTAGTGCCATCCCAGAGACTTAATACCGCCCACCTGTTCAGGGTCCTTCCAGTAAGTATTCAGGCTATTAGGGTCAAACTTTCGAGCAGTAGTCTATGGCACCGAGGGGTTGTTACGAGTGTGGGGATCCGGGTCACATGAAGAGGTTTTGTCCTAGGCTTCGGGGAAAGGTAGTACAGTAAGGTCATCAGCCTATGAGTACAACACCAGCCATCAGACCGCCTATAGGCAAAGGACATACAGGTAGGGGCCGTCGTAGAGGTGGAGGCCAGGTAGGGGGAGGTCAGCCAACTATTGTTCAGCTAGGAGGAGGCCAGCCAGTCGGTGCTCCAGCTAGATTCTATGTTTTTCCGACCAGACCAGATGCAATAGCCTCAAATGCCGTGATCACATATATTATTTCTTTATGTGGTAGGGATGCTTCGGTATTATTAGATCCAGGGTCTACCTATTCATATTTATCATCTCCGTTTTCTCATTTAATGGATATTCTTTGTGAGTCTTTGGGCACTCCTGTTTATGTGTCCACTCGTGTAGGCGATTCTGTGGGTGTGGATTGGATCTACTGGTCCTGTATGGTTACATTATGTAGTTACAAGACTAGAGCAGACCTTTGGTTACTTGATATGATCAACTTTGAGGTCATCTTGGGCATGGACTGATTATCCCCATATCACGCCATCCTTGATTTTCATGCCAAGACTGTTACTTTAGCGATGCTAGAGTTGCCGAGATTGGAGTGGAAGGGTTCCTCCGTTAGCACATCTAGTCAGGTCATCTCTTTTCTGATGGCTCAACATATAGTCGAGAAGGGGTGTTTGGCTTATCTAGCATATGTTCGGGACACCACTACACAGTCTCCAATGACTGATTCAGTGCTAGTAGTCCGAGAGTTCGCCGATGTGTCTCCTTCTAACCTTCCTGGCATGCCGCCAGATTGTGATACTGATTTATGTATTGATTTGGCTCCAGGTACCTAGCCTATATCTATTCTACCGTATCGTATGACTATGCAAAAGTTGAAGGAACTGAATGAGCAGCTTGAGGATTTATTAGCAAAGTGGTTTGTCAGACTGAGTGTATCACCTTAGGGTGCACCAGTGTTATTTGTCAAGAAGAAAGATGGAACTATGCGAATGTGCATTGATTACCGCCAGTTAAACAAAGTTACCATCAATAACAAGTACCCGTTGCCACGTATTGATGATTTGTTTGACTAGTTGCAGGGTGATAGGGTGTTTTCTAAGATCGACTTGAGATTGGGGTACCATCAGTTAAAGATCCGGGACACAGATGTTTCGAAGACTGCCTTTCGTACTAGATATGGTCATTATGAGTTTATAGTGATGTCATTTGGCTTGACTAATGCCCCAACAATATTTATGGATTTGATGAATTGGGTGTTCATTCATTATATTGATTCCATTTTTATTGTCTTCATTGATGAAATCTTGATTTACTCACGAAGCCTGGGGGAGCACGAGCAGCATTTGAGAGTGGTGCTTTAGACATTGCAAGAGCAGAAGCTATATGCTAAGTTCTCCAAGTGTAAGTTTTGGCTAAAGTCAGTGGCATTCTTGGGGCATGTTGTATCAGGAGAGAGTATTAAGGTAGATCCCAAGAAGATTGAGGCAGTTTAGAGTTGGTTACGTCCCACTTTGGTGACTGAGGTCAGGAGTTTCCTGGGGTTAGCAGGTTATTATCGTCGGTTTGTGCAGAATTTTTCATCCATTTCAGCACCTTTGACTAGATTGACCCAGAAGGGTGCTCCATTTCGTTGGCCCGATGTTTGTGAGGCGAGCTTCTAGAAGCTTAAGATAGCTTTGCCTACAACACCGGTTCTAGTGTTGCCTTCCGCTTTGGGGATGTATACGGTGTATTGCGACATTTCACGCACTGGCTTAGGTTATGTATTGATGTAGGAGGGACAAGTTATTGCATATGCTTCGCGCCAGCTGAAGATTCATGAGAAGAATTACCATGTTCATGATTTAAAGTTAGCCGTGATTGATCATGCTCTTAAGATCTGGAGGCATTACCTGTACAGGGTGTCCTGTGAGGTTTACACTGATCATCGCTACCTACATCATTTGTTCAAGCAAAGGGATCTCAATTTGAGGCATCGTAGATGGCTTGAGTTATTGAAGGATTATGACATCATTATTTTTTATCATCCGGGAAAGGCAAATGTGGTCGCGGCGCCTTAAGCAGGAAGGAAGATAGTATGGGAATCTTGGCGTTCATTTTAGCAGAGGAGAGGCCAATAGCTTTGGAAATTGAATCCTTATCTAACAAACTTTTAAGGTTGGACATTTCAGAGCCCGGCCGAGTTCTTGCATTTGTTGTTGCATAGTCTTCATTATTGGGGTAGATCAAGGCTCGGCAGTTTGATGATCCGCATTTGGAAGTTCTCAGAGAGACGGTACTACATGGTGGTGCCAAGGAGGTTTCTATTGGCGAGGAAGGTGTTCTGCGACTCTAGGGTCGCCTATGTGTTCCTAATGTCGATAGCTTGAGGGAGAGGATTCTAGAGGAGGCACACAATTCTTGGTATTCTATTTAGCCAGGTGCTTCGAAAATGTATCGTGACGTGAGACAACATTACTGGTGGCGGTGGATAAAGAAAGACATAGTTGAGTATGTGTTAGTTGCTTGATTTGCCAGCATGTTAAGTATGAGCACAAGAGGCCAGGTGGTCTACTTCGGCAGGTGACTATACCAACATGGAAATGGGAGTGCAATATGATGGACTTCGTAGTTAGGTTGTCGCAAAATTTACATACGTTTGATGTAGTTTGGGTCATTGTCGACAGATTGACCAAGTCGGCACACTTCATTCAAGTTATGACTACGTATTCTTCAAAGAAGTTGGCCCAGATTTGTATTCGAGAGGTAGTTCAGTTGCACGATGTACCTGTTTGTGTCATATTAGATAGAGGCCCTTAGTTCACTTCGTATTTATGGAGAGCTATTTAGAGTGAGTTGGGGACCCATGTATAGCTCAGCACAACATTGCATCCATAGACTGACGGGTAGTCAGAGCGGACAGTTCAGATATTGGAGGACATGCTAAGAGCATGTGTGATTAACTTTGGGAAACAGTGGGATTAGTTCTTGCCTTTAGCCGAGTTTGTTTACAACAACAGTTATCAGTCCAGTATTGACATGGCTCCATTGAGGCTTTATATGGTCGGCGATGTCATTCTCCCATCGAGTGGTTTGAGCCCGGTGAGGCTAAGTAATATGGTACTGATTTTGAAAAGAATGCCTTGTAAAAGGTAAAGTTGATCCAGGAGCAACTTCATACAGAACCGTCCAGACAGAAGAGTTACGTGGATCAGAAAGCGCGTGATGTATCATTTATGGTAGGCGAGAAGGTTCTCTTGAAAGTCTTGCCGATGAAGGGTATACTAAGACTTGGAAAGAAAGGCAAGTTGAGCCCCAGGTTTATAAGTCCATTTGAGGTGTTGAGGGAGTAGGGGAGGTCGCTTATGAGCTTGCTTTGCCTCCAAGCCTATCAGGGGTCCATCCATTTTTCATGTGTCTATGCTCCAGAAGTATCACGCCGACTTGTCATATGTGTTAGACATTAGCACTCTTTTGCTAGATGAGAGCTTGGGTTATGAGGAAGAGCCAATTGCTATTATTGCTAGACATGATCGCAAGTTGATATCCAAGAGGATTTTCGCGGTAATCATTAAGTGGAGGGGCCAACCAGTCGTAGAGACGACCTGGGAGTCCGAAGAGGACATGCGGAGCAGATATCCACACTTATTCAGCACTTCAGGTATGAATCTAAACCCGTTCGAGGATGAACATTTGTTTAAGAGGTGGAGAATGTAACGACCTGGCCTGTATTTTGCTTTCTAGAATCCCATTTCCCAAAAAAGACCCGTAGTTGTTTTATTAATTTATGACTTACTGGGATGGTTAGTTCGGGGTTTGGAAGAGCTCGAGTTGAAATCGGAACATTTGGTTCCTTAAAGTTGGCTTAAAAGGACAAGTTTGTCTTCGGTCAACATTTTGGGTAAACCACCTCAGAATCTGGATTTAACGGTTCCAATAGGTTTGTATGTTGATTTCGTACTTGGGCATATATTCTGAGCGGGTTTTGGACAACCCATGAGCAATTCGGCACCTAATAGTGAAAGTTGGCATTTTGAGAAAATTCCATAAGAATGGGTTAAGATGGATTTTTACATTCTAGACATCTGTTGGGGATTCCAAGCCTTGGAATAGCTTCGTATGGTGATTCTGGACTTAGGAGCACATACGGAAGTGGATTCGGAGGCCCATAGGTCGCTTCCGAGTCATTTGGCGAAAGTTAGAAACATGAAGTGTTTAGAAGGTTTGACCGAGGGTGAACTTTTTGATATTAGGTTTAAATTCTAGTTCCGGAAGTTAGAGTAGGCCCGTAATGTCATTTAGTACTTGCACGCAAAATTTGGCGTCATTCCAAGTTGATATGATAGGAATCAGACGTGCGGAAGTGCTTTAGAAGTTTTTGGAGTTCATGAGTAAAATCATGCGTTTTGGCATCCAATTCGTGGTTTTTGATGTTATTTTAGTGTTTTAATCACGCGAGCAATTTTGTATGATATTTCTAAACTTGTATGGGTGATTGGTGTGGAGCCCCGAGGGCTCGGGTGAGTTTTGGACATTCGAAAGG
This sequence comes from Nicotiana tabacum, assembly GCF_000715075.1. Classification (NCBI taxonomy): domain Eukaryota; kingdom Viridiplantae; phylum Streptophyta; class Magnoliopsida; order Solanales; family Solanaceae; genus Nicotiana; species Nicotiana tabacum. The sequence continues at coordinate 113,190,888 of NC_134087.1, forward strand.
GGTGAAAAACACACCAGATTTTTGGTGCTTCTTGGCATCAGTTGCTGGTCTCGAAAATGTGAGAAATAGTTCGCAAATGCGAACCTCGCAATTGCGAGAAGATCTTCGCAATTGCGAAGAAGCTCTACTGGGGCATGGTTCACATTTGCGACTACTGAGCCACAATAGAGACCTCAGCGCAGCCTACAACATTTGTTCAAGCAAAGGGATCTCAATTTGAGGCGGCGTAGATGGCTTGAGTTACTAAAGGATTATAACATCACCATTCTTTATCATTAGGGCAAGGCAAATGTGATTGCGTACGCCTTAAGCAGGAAGGCAGAGAGTATGGGCAGCATGGTGGTTCATTTTAGTAGAGTGGAGGCTAGTAGCTTTGGACATTCAGTCCTTAGCTAACAGACTTGTGAGGTTGGTCATTTCAGAGCCCAGTCGAGTTCTTGCGTGTGTTTTTGCCTAGTTTTCGTTATTGGGGCAAATCAAGGCTCGGCAGCTTGATGATCCGCATTTGGCAGTTCTTAGAGAGACGGTACTACTGGGTGGTGCCAAGGAGGTCACTATTGGAGAGAATTGTGTTCTGCGACTCTAGGGTCGCCTATGTGTTCCTAATGTCGATGTCTTGAGGGAGAGGATTCTAGAGGAGGCACATAGTTCTCAGTATTCTATTCATCCAGGTGCTATGAAGATGTATCGTGACCTAAGATAGCATTACCGGTGGAGGCGGATGAAGATAGACATAGTTGAGTATATGGCTAGGTTCTTGAATTGCCAGCAGGTTAAGTATGAGCACCAAAGGCCAGGTAGTATACTTCAGCAGATGACTATACCTGAGTGAAAATGGGAGCGTATTACAATAGACTTCGAAGTTGGGTTAGCACGGACTTTGCAGAAGTTTGATGCAGTTTGGGTCACTGTCAACAGGTTGACCAAGTCGGCACACTTCATTCCGGTTATGACTACGTATACTTCAGAGAAGTTGGCCCAGATTTAAATTCGAGAGGTAATTCGGTTGCACGGTGTGCCTATTTCCATCATATCAGATTGAGGCCCTTAGTTCACTTCGCATTTCTAGAGAGACGTTCAGAGTTAGTTGGTGACCCGTGTAGAGATCAACACAGCATTCCATCTACAGACCAACGGGTAGTTAGAGAAAACATTTTAGATATTGGAGGACATGATAAGAGCATGTGTGATTGACTTTGGGGGATAGTGGGATCAGTTCTTGGCTTTGGCCAAGTTTGCTTACAACAATAGTTATCAGTCCAGCATCGAGATGGCTCCATTTGAGGCTTTATATGGTCTGCGATGTCGTTCTCCCATCAGGTGCTTTGAGCCTGGCGAGGCTAAGTTATATGGTACTGATTTGGTAAAGGATGCCATGGAAAAGGTAAAGTTGATCCAGGAGCGACTTCGCACAGCACAGTCCAGATAGAAGAGTTACGCGGATCAGAAAGTGCGTGATGTATCATTTATGGTACGCAAGAAGGTTCTCTTGAAAGTCTTGCTGATGAAGGGTATAATGAGATTCGGAAAGAAGGGCAAGCTGAGCCCTAGGTTTATAGGCCCATTTGAGGTGTTGAGGCGAGTAGGGGAGGTCTCTTATGAGCTTTCTTTACATCCCATCCTATCAGAGGTCCATTCGATTTTTCACATGTCTATACTTCAAAGGTATCACACCGACTTGTCACATGTGTTAAACTTCAGTATTATTTAGCTAGATGAGAGCTTGGGTTACGAGGAGGAGCCAGTTGCTATTATTGCTAGACATGATCGCTAGTTGATATCCAAGAAGATTTTTGCAGTAAAGGTTCAGTGGAGGGGCCAACCAGTCAAGGAGGTGAACTGGGAGTCCGAAGAGGACATGCGGAGCAGATATCCACACTTATTCAGCACTTCAGGTATGAATCTAAACCCATTTGAGGACGAATTTTTGTTTAAGAGGTGGAGAATGTAACGACCCGATCAATCATTTTTCTTTATAGATCTCCGTTCCCCTAAATAAAACTTCCCGTACTTACTTTTACTGATTTATAACTTATTGGGATGGTTAGTTCGGGGTTTGGAAGAGTTCGGGTTGAAATCGAATCAATTGGTTCCTTAAGGTTGGCTTAAAAGGCCAAGTTTGACTTCAGTCAACATTTTAGTTAACGACCTCGGAATCGGGATTTGATGGTTCCAATAGGTTTGTATGGTGATTTCGGACTTGGGCGTATGTTCGGAGCGGGTTTTGGACGAGCCGGGAGCATTTTTGCACCTAATAGTGAAAGTTGGCATTTTGAGCAAATTCCATAAGTTTGGGTTGAGATGGATTTTTACATTCTAAACGTCTGTTTGGGATTCCAAGCCTGGGAATAGCTCTGTATGGTGATTCTGAACTTAGGAGCGCGTCCGGAAGTGGATTCAGAGGCCCCTAGGTCGTTTCATAGTCATTTGGCAAAAGTTAGAAACTTGAAGTTTTTAGAAGGTTTGATCGAGGGTAGACTTTTTGATATCGAATTCTTGTTCCGGAAGTTGGAGTATGCCGTAATGTCATTTAGGACTTGTACTCAAAGATTGGCATCATTCCGAGTTGATATGGTAGGAATCGGACGCGCGGACGTATTTTAGAAGTTTTTGTAGTTCATTAGTAAATTCATGCGTTTTGACGTCCAATTCGTGGTTATTGATACTATTTTAGTGTTCCGATCACGCGAGCAAGTTTGTATGATATTGCTAGACTTGTGTGGGTGATTGGTGTGGAGCCCCGAGGGCTCGGGTGAGTTTCGGACATTCCAAAGGGGTGAAAAACACCCCAGATTTTTGGTGCATCTTGGCATCAGTTGCTGGTCTCGAAAATGCGAGAAATAGTTCGCAAATGCGAACCTCGCATTTGCGAGAAGAGCTTCGCAATTGCGAAGAAGCTCGACTGGGGCATGGTTCGCATTTGCGACTCCTGAGCCACAATAGCAACCTCAGTGCAGCCTACAACATTTGTTCAAGCAAAGGGATCTAAATTTGAGGTGGCGTAGATGGCTTGAGTTACTAAAGGATTATAACATCACCATTCTTTATCATTCGGGCAAGGCAAATGTGATTGCGGACGCCTTAAGCAGGAAAGCAGAGAGTATGGGCAGCTTGGTGGTTCATTTTAGTAGAGTGGAGGCCAGTAGCTTTGGACATTCAGTCCTTAGCTAACAGACTTCTGAGGTGGTCATTTCAGAGCCTAGTCGAGTTCTTGCGTGTGTTTTTGACTAGTCTTCGTTATTGGGGCAGATCAAGGCTCGGCAGCTTGATGATCCGCATTTGGCAGTTCTCAAAGAGACGTTACTACAGGGTGGTTCCATGGAGGTATCTATTGGTGAGGATTGTGTTCTGCGACTCTAGGGTCGCCTATGTGTTCCTAATGTCGATGGCTTGAGGGAGATGATTCTAGAGGAGGCACATAGTTCTCAGTATTCTATTCATCCAGGTGCTATGAAGATGTATCGTGACCTAAGATAGCATTATCGGTGCAGGCGGATGAAGATAGACATAGTTGAGTATATAGCTAGGTGCTTGAATTGCTAGTAGGTTAAGTATGAGCACCAAAGGCCAGGTGGCCTACTTCAGCAGATGACTATACCTAAGTGAAAATGGGAGCGTATAACGATAGACTTCGATGTTGGGTTGGCACGCACTTTGCGGAAGATTGATGTAGTTTGGTTCATTGTCGACAGGTTTACCAAGTTGGCACACTTCATTCCGGTTATGACTACGTATACTTTAGAGAAGTTGGCCCAGATTTATATTAGAGAGGTAATTCGGTTGCACGGTGTGCCTGTTTCCATCATATCAGATTGAGGCCCTTAGTTCACTTCGCATTTTTGGAGAGTCGTTCAGAGTGAGTTTGGGATGCGTGTAGAGCTCAGCACAACATTCCATCCACAGACCGATAGGCAGTCTGAACGGACAGTTCAGATATTGGAGGACATGCTAAGAGCATGTGTGATTGACCTTGGGGGACAGTGGGATAAGTTCTTGCCTCTAGTCGAGTTTTCTTACAACAACAGTTATCATTCCAGCATTGAGATGGCTCCATTTGAGGCTTTATATGGTCGGCGATGTCATTCTCTCATCGGGTGGTTTCATCCCGGCGAGGCTAAGTTATATGGTACTGGTATGGTAAAGGATGCCTTGGAAAATGTAAAGTTGATCCAGGAGCGACTTCACCGCATAGTCCAGACAGAAGAGTTATGCGGATCAGAAAGTGCGTGATGTATCATTTATGGTAGGTGAGAAGGTTCTCTTGAAAGTCTCGCCGATAAAGGGTATAATGATATTCGGAAAGAAGGCAAGTTGAGCCCCAGGTTTATAGGCCCATTTGAGGTGTTGAGGCGAGTAGGGGAGGTTTTTTATGAGCTTGCTTTACCTCCCAGCCTATCAGGGATCCATCCGATTTTTCACGTGTCTATGCTCCGGAAATATCACGCCGATTTGTCACATGTGTTAGACTTCAGCACTCTTTAGCTAGATGAGAACATGGGTTACGAGGAGGAGCTAGTTTCTATTATTGCTAGACAGGATCGCCAGTTGATATCCAAGAGGATTTTCGTTGTAAAGGTTCACTGAAAGGGCCAACCAACCATGGAGGCGACTTTGAAGTCCGAAGAGGACATGCAGAGCAGATATCCACACTTATTCAGCACTTCAGGTATGAATCTAAACCCGTTCGAGGATGAACGTATGTTTAAGAGGTAGAGAATGTAACGACCTGGCCTGTCATTTTGCTTTCTCGAATCCCATTCCCCTTAAATAAGACTTTCCGTACTTGCTTTAACTGATTTATAACTTGTTGGGATGGTTAGTTTGGGTTTTGGAAGAGCTCGGGTTGAAATCAGAATATTTGGTTCCTTATGGTTGGCTTAAAAGGCCAAGTTTGACTTCGGTCAATATTTTGGGTAACGACCTCAGAATCGAGATTTGATGGTTCCAATAGGTTCGTATGATGATTTAGGACTTGGATGTATGTTCGTAGCAGGTTTTGGATGACACGAGAGAGTTTCGGCACATAAGAGTGAAAGTTGGCTTTTTGAGCGAATTCAATAAGTTTGGGTTGAGATGGATTTTTACATTCTAGATGTCTGTTTGGGATTCCGAGCCTGGAAATAGCTCTGTATGGTGATTCTAGACTTAGTAGCACGTCCAGAAGTGTTAGCCCCGTAATATTTTGTCGATGTTACGTCCTGCAGTATTAAATTACGACGATGTTGAACCCTGTAGTATTGTACGTTGAATTTGTCAAAAGGTAATTGAGATGGATTTTTACATTCTAGACGTCTGTTTGGGATTACGAGCCTGGGAATAGCTCCATATGGGGATTCTAGACTTAGGAGCGCGTCCGAAAGTGTTACGCCCCGTAATATTTCGTCGATGTTACGTCCTGCAGTATTAAATTACGACGATGTTGCACTCTGTAGTATTGTATGTTGAATTTGTCAAAAGGTAATTGATGTTAGTCCATGGAAAAGATTATTTGGAGATTATAAGGTTTATGCTATTTCAAACAAGTGATGAGTAAATTCGTGAAGGTGAGAGGGGAAGAAAGTCAAAGAAATAATTTTCGTCCAAGTTTGGCATGTTGGGATAAAATAGGGGCTGAGCGTTAATACCCCGTATTTATGGACTAGTACCATATAAGGTACCATATGATCATAATAGTATGATGTATAAGGGTATATTAAAAATGAGTAGTATTTTAAGTAATTTGGGATAATTTTTAATTACATGGACAATTGATTAATTATTGGTTAGTGGGAGATTAATAAATTATTAATTAAGTAAAACAATTAGATAAGTACAAGAAACCTTACCTTTAACGTGGCGACAAGCTAAGTTTTAACCAAAATGACTCTTAGTCATTTTTGGCTGTGGAAAACTATGTTAGTTCAATAATCCTCACTTGTAATATTTTCAGAACCAAAAAAACAGCAACAATCACTATTACCTCAAACTTAGTTTAAGTTTGAGGTTGTTGGATTTAGAGAGTTGTGGAATGTTGTTTGTGGGATTACCCCTCTCTGTCACTCTTAGCCGCCAACAATCACTCAATGTTTACCAATTTCAAATTAATCTTTAGCAAATTAAGTTCGTTGCGGCAGTGAAGATTTTCATTCTTCAACCAAAATCCAACGAGATTTCTTAGCACACTAACAACGTGAGATTTTGCGATTCTAAGGGAATACGGTGTAACCTTTTTCCAAGAATATCATACGTATTTTTCTCTACTCCAGTATGTTAAGGCTATCCCTTATTTCTTTTGGCATGATACATACGATACGAACGAAACGTGCAAATGTACAAATTCCATGAATAACTCTGTGAGGACGTGATTTTTGCCCCACATGAATTACTCCTACAGAATTCCAAAGAATTAGATTTTTCTTTTAATTGTTTGTTATTTTAGGAATTATTGTAGAGTTTTTCAAATTATTTGCATTTTTGTGTGCATGTTTAATCTTATTTAATTAAATACCTTGCATTCGCATTTAGGATTTACTTTTACATTTTTTAGATTAATTAGTAACTTAGTTGTTTTATAAAATATGAAAAAATAACAAAAATAGTTCATGTTGCATTTTAACTCTTTAATTTTGAATTTTGTAGTTTTTCTTTTAATTTAGGAGTTATTTAATTTTTTTTAATATTATGTTGAGTTTTTAATATAATTTGATAGGTTAATTTAATTTTTAAGAGTTAGTTTAGATTTATTTTAATTTGAAAAAAGAAAGAAAATTGGAAAATGAAAAGAAAAGGGAAATTAGAAATAATAGAGGAATTAGAAAAGAATTGATTTTGGCCATCCTTAGTTTAATTCCCCCAGCCCAAACATTTCCCTACAGCCCCAGCGTAAATCGGGCCAACCCGCCAAACCGCCCCGCCCCATTTTCCTCAATATATAATCCCTCTTAAACATTTCCCCCAAATTCCCCAAACCTTAGAGAAATTAGAGAAACGGTGCTACTGTTCATCTTCTTCACTGAGCCCGACCCCAACTCGCCTGGAGCTCACCCGAGTTCTCTCATTGGTCCCCTCCTCTCCACGTCACCTCTATTTTCCAACGTATTTGTCAGAGAGGAGAACGAATATTCGCTCAAAATTGCGAATTTCTGTACAAAGAGGACAATTGTTGGATGAATGGGAGTCGTGGATAGATGTGAATCAATCCACGCCCTCCATTTGTCCCAAAATTGTTCAAAACAATTCGAGGGATTTTTGGATTTTGGGCAGATTGTTTGAAGTTTTTGAAGGCTATATATATGAGGTAAGTCTTATATGCTAGGTTAGAGGAAAAATCGGAGAAACTTTTCAGAAATCTTAGTCAATTTCTAGATTTTTAGTCGTCACTTTCCTTCAAGTTTTCTTTTCCTTTTTCTTTTTCAGTCTTCTTTGTCATTTTTTTCAGAAAAGATACACAAAAAATATGGCTTGAATTTAGTTTTCATTCGAGCTTTGTTTTGTTTTTTAAGAGAAAAAATAAAAAAAAGATTGTTGAAATAGATTTCTTCTAACCTTGTTTTCTTTTTCTCTTGATTTCTGTTCTTTTTTTTAGAAAGGAAGTTTGGTTTAAATCCTCAAGTTGAAGATTGGGGCTGGAGTTTTGCATTTTCTGCACTTTGTCGATTCTGTCCGAAGTGGTCTTTCGAAATTTCGATTTGGCTTGCAAATTTTGCTCGATATTGTTGCTGAATCTCGCTGGAATTTTGGAGTCAAGAAAACAGTGTATTTGTCGATTCTATAATTGCTATAAAGAAAGATTACTTAACAGGTTCGTTCTTGATTTCCTCTTATCCGTTTAAGTTTATTCAGTTTGCATCTCTTCCCGCTAAGTGTGTTGGTTTTACTTCTAAGATTGAACATTTACGATTCTTGATTTGTTTGGTTCAGACACATTGGGTTGCAAATCTAATTTGATTTTGGGATCACTGAGTTGGTATTTGATTGATTTGAGTTTTACACATGACTATATAACTTATTTGATTAATTTTCTTGCTTTAATTACGACTGATTTATTGGTTGAAGCTGTCCTAATTTGTTATCGGAAAAGATCTGTTAGTGTCCATAATTTAACTGTGTGTCTTAAAATGTGTTTGGAGCTCTTCAAATCAACTCTGACTTTGATCGCCTATAAGTTAAGTTTTGTGAATTTGATTGTGAAAATGGGTAACTGAAATACAAACCTTGGTGTTCTTACTTAATAGCCTCATTTACAATTTTCAATTACTGGTTCCTTCTCGTTTATCAAAAGTGAAGTATGATTGAGGCGTTAAGTTTGTTGTCACTTAATTGAAGCTCATGAATCAAAGTTTTATTTTAAATTAACTTTAGGTGCTTACTGTTTTAAACGCATCATTTGACATGTATTGAATTGAAGTGATAAAAAATTCATTTTCCTTGTTTTCATTTAGCTTAGTATTATGTGACTTTTCTAATTATTTAGTCACTTAGTTCATTGAATGGCATGTGTGTGTTTGTATAAACTTTGGTGTTGTTGGGTCAAGAGTTGTTCTTTGTTGGTAAACTCAAATTAAGAGAACTGCGGCTCTTAGGTAAAATTAGCATACGTGAGTGATAAATTCCACTACAATTAATTGTTAACTTTCTCTATGAAAGAACGTTGTTTCACTTCAAATAGGCATCTAATAACATGCTTATTGTAGGAGTTTGAGTTTCTGCTATGAAAAGGCTAACAAACTGTCTCGCAACAATATTGTTAGTTCATTACCTTTGTTGTTTACATCATTATACTCGTGTCTTGTTTTAGGTCCGATTTTAAAATTATTAAGACTACGGGTACTGTTCCCGTGATGTGATTGTGATAGCTAGTTTTTAAATTAGTAAAAAAATGAGAGCACCTTTAGTTTGCCTTTAAAATATAAAACTTTTTTTTAAGAATAAGTTGAGGTGTGCCATGCTTTAAATCCATAACACTTGGCCCTCACAAATTTAGATCAAATAAATTGGGGTGTGCCATATACAAATAAAATCCTACAATTTATGGATCTTATATAAATAAAAATTAGTATAGAAATTGCCATGAAATTTCGTAGTTGCTTTAGGCACGTTAATTAATTAATTGTCATAGCTATGGCTGCGGTTCCCGTGACGTAGATGTGACACCTAGTTACTAAAACCCGCGGGTGCATTTATGTGACCCGTCTACAATTTAGTCTTTAAAAATTAAACATGTTGTAAATCGTGGGTACGGTTCCCGTGACATGATTTGCAATATGTAACAATAATTATTAAAAGCGGTTAATAAGCAAATTGAACCATAGGCTAAAACGTGTATTAAATTCAGATAATAGGCCAATAACAATAGTTTAAGCGACCGTGCTAGAACCACGGAACCCGAGAATGCCTAATACCTTCTCCCGGGTTAACAGAATTCCTTACTTAGAATTTCTGGTTCGCAGACTTCAAAAAGAAAGTCGAATTTCCTCGATTTGGGACTTAAAATAAATCGGTGACTTGTGACAACATAATAATATCCCAAGTGGCGACTCTGAAATAAATTAAATAGTCTCATTTCGAATAATGTCACTTAAATTGGAAAAACACCCTATCTATACCATCGGGTGTGTAAAAAGGAGGTGTGACAGCTCTGGCGACTCTGCTGGGGAACATAACCCAGAACTTTTGTTCAGGGATTAAGAATTCGAGCTTAGAATAACTTTTATAATTGGCTTTTATTTGTTATCTGATTGTTTATTGCATGTTTGGGCCTAATGTGCTAAATGTCTCTTTTTACCGCTTTGATTTTATTTGAATGGTATATAAAATGTTACGAAACCCTTCTCTTCTTATCTTCGGGGATGTGCACGCTTGCGTGACTCCTCTTTCTGTTAGTGTCATACCTTGAAATAAGAAAGAGGCTCGGACAAGTTACAAAGCCGGATGGCCTTTTGGTTCCCGGTACGTAGCCCCCTCCTCGGCTCGAGTTGTCCGCTCGAGTACGCAAGTCTAGAACAATATACCCAGAACAATATACCCAGGTTTTAAACTTAGAATAACTCTGACTCATGCCGGATCCCTAGTAGGAACATTTGTCTGCATCATGTGCATTTGACTTTGGGGACTCAACATAGGAGTTGGGTCCGTCTAGGACAGGTGGACCCCAGAATCAAAGACCATCCTGATGCATATTCCACTTGCTACTTGTGCAGTTATTTGCTTCGGTTTGCATGTTGACCGGTTGCTAGAATAGGGAAGGAATTGGGAAAATAAAATTGAGGTATGAGAGAATTGATTACCCTCCTTTGAAAAAACCTGATGTCCAAAATACGCAGAAACTCTGCCAAAATTTTGGAAAAAAAGAAGAAAAAAGAATTTGGTTTCAAAAGTCTCATGTCTTTTCTCTATTTTTATTATGTCAAAACTGACCGAACTACGCAAGTTTCACCGGATGTGGGATAAGTAGACAACCCCCATCGGGTCCAACTCTATTTTTTTCAAAAATAACCCGAAAAAAATGATGAAATATTGTTATTCTATTTTAAATAAAATTAGATGTGTCGTTCTTGTCTAAATAGCCTAAAATGTCCCCAAAAGGACGCCAGAAGACCGTTTTTGCAAGAATAACCACCTACTTCCCTTTTTCAAATTTTTGGCTACCTAGGAAGCACAACCCTAAAATCTTCCCTCTGAAGGGCCGTATTTGCAAAAGTAGCCGTGTTATTTAAATGTTTGCAAAATCGACCTCTTTAGTAAAATCCGCTCTGTTTTAAACCAATCACCTTAATTTAAATGTGCAGAATGAGCATGAGTCAAAACTTGCCAATAAAGGTCATGACCAAGATTCCTTTGAAACTATATATGTGGTGGGAATATCTGGGTAAATCAGAACAAGATATGGTCAATCTCTACTTAGGGGGTCTCCCCGGGTTATTGAAGATCAGGTCTAGAGGAGATATAATAAAGGCACTGGTTACGTTTTTGGATCCAACCCACAACGTGTTTCATTTCTCGAATTTTGAACTCACACCCACTTTGGAAGAGACAGTTGGGTATATCGGGAGTACTGAAGCTCTGAGACACAAGTATTTGGTCACTCCAAGAGTTGTCACTCCACTCAAGTTTCTAGATTTGCTAAAGATAAGCAGAGGGGTCCAATACCCAAATTTGGCAGCTAGTTTCTCCACTCCACAGTTCATATACCAGTAATACAGACACATAGGGGGTTTCAACAATCCAGAAAGCAAATTTGCAGCAAAGGGAACCAACTAAAATTGGAAGAACACAGGTGCTTCGCTTTCATGGTGGTATTTTTAGGTCTTCTAGTATTTCCCAGGAAAGATGGGAATATCGATATACGGATAGCTGGGGTCGTCAAAACTTTGCTTACTCAGGCAAAAAGCACCCTCGCACCCATGATAGTGTCTGAAATCTTTCGAGCTCTCACAACCTGCAAAGCCAGATGAGACTTTTTTGAAGGGTGCAACTTGCTGCTACAAATGTGGATGATTGAACATCTATGTCATCGTCCTCAATACATGAACTATGGGTCGATAGGGAAAAGCTGCATAGGGGAGTTTTACACAAGGGTCGACGGGTTTAACATGCTAGAATGGGTCACAAAATGGATATCACGCCTCCGTTCCGTCACTGCAAATCAAATAGAATGGACGTTCGGTTGGCTTTCTGTTGATGAAATCATATACATGCCAGCTACCGGGCCTCATTTCCTCCTGATGGGTCTTAGAAGTATCCATCCTTATGCCTCATACCTTGTTTTGAGACAGCTTGGGAGATGTCAAATAGTGCCCAAGGATGAAGACCTTAGCCTCCATGTGGTCGAGATCTGTTCTGATGGGCAGTTTCACGAAACAGTAGTTCGCCAGATTTGGAGTGAATGCTAATATCTAAAAATAAATACCCGAGTGTATGATCTATCTAGAGGTGAAGTCTCGCCCGGTTACCTCGCTTGGTACAAAAGGGAAGTTGAGTTTGGAAAGCCAGCTAAAAGACCCCACCTCCAAGAGTTTGTCGAGGCATCACAAGAACAATGAGAGTGGCTGGCAAAAGAAAATGAATATCGGGCCACCATAAGCAGGTTAGAAGGACAGATTAGAGACCTCAAGTTCGCTAGTAATGTTCAAGCCGATGCAGAAGAGGGTGAAAAGAAAAAGTTAGCCCAAGAAAATGAAATCCTCCGGGCCCAGGTCCAAAGGATGAAGATAACTGCGAAGAATTCGGAAAGAAGCCGAGCACATGAAAAACTCATTAATGGCCTTAGGAACAAAATATATGAGTATGGGAATGATCTACAAAAATTCGAAAGCGGTTTGGCAAGAGCTAGAGCACAGTTGGCAAAGAACGCCGAGGGGCAAGCAGAGTTTGTCCAACAGTTGAAAAGAAAATATGAGGGGACAGTCACCGATTTGAAGAGAAAGTTAACTACCCTTGAAAACGAGGTGGCCAAACCGCTTAGGAACTTTAAAGCCGAAAGGGAACATTGCTATGCTTTGATGGCCCAGAGGGAGGAAGATATGTAACAATTGCAGAATCAAAACCATCATGACACCCAAGTGTTGGAAGCTCGGAATCAGCAAATCGGGCGTTTTCTCCAAGAAAAGGGTATTATCCGGGAGAGGGTTAGAGCAATTGCCGACTACATCATCATGAAATGCCATGAATGTGAGAACATGACTCGAACTACTTTCTTTGCTATAGTAATGACATTTGTTCGCCAAATAATGAGTGATCTAGAGCGGCTTCAAGGGGATCTTGCACATAGACCCGTGGCAAGAACGAATGATGTCCCACGGGCCCCAGGAGTAGAGGCACTTATGTACTTTTGATTTTCATTTATCGAGTCTGTATTTCATTTTTTAGTTTTAAAATGTTGTTTTGAGTCTGTTTGTAGTTTTTAAAATTCCAAGAAATGAGTATGATGGAGTCTTTTGTAATAGAAATGTTTAAGAGTTTTATTAATGAAAATTGGAAATTCCTAAAAAAATTGTTTCTTTATTTTTCGCATTTATTTTCTTGAACTACATAATGATCTGATTCACAATTTTTCGCATTTATTTTCTTGAACTACATAATGATCTGATTCACACGGTGTCGTGATACGTAGGCAATCCTCATCGAATCCAGTCATGATTTTGTAAATAACTCAAATAAAATAGGGATGAGGAAGGAAAAAACCGAAAGAAAAACCAAAAAGAAAGAAAAGAGAGCCAAAGAAAAATAAAAAAAAAGAGCAAGGAAAGAGAGGAAAGAAAGAGAGGAAAATAGGAATAAGAGGAGAAGCACAAAGAGCCAAAGTGGAAAGAAAAGAAAATTGGGGAAAATAAGCAAAGTCGGGATGAAACATGCAACCATTGCGAAACATGTAGAAACACATTTAGCTGTATAGGTGCATCACACACCAACATGCGATTACCTATGTGTTAATTGCTTCAAACTGACCGGTTTGTTGTCTACTGTTAAGTCTAGGTTTTATATTAAGGTGGTTGGTTTTGTGGTAATCTGGCTTCACATCTATACTTCACAAGGTCAAAAGGAAGTATTGAAATGTCTTCAGAAAGTCATCTACCAACAATCCCTATTCCGGAGGATAGCCCGATCTCGGCTATCCCAACTTTTCAGTCAGCAACTGCTAAGGAAAATAGAATTCTGCGTCTCCGCATGATGGAAATATGGGACATCTGGGCCAACGACAGAGAACCACCAAGTGCGATACCTGGATTCCCTGAGCTATTTCCCAAGGCAAGTGGGACTTCCAACATCCCCATAAGTTATCCAAATACCCCATTGAGATATCCTACCATCTCAGCCCACTTTGTTGGAACACCTTCTGAGGCTCGCCCCCAGGTATTAACTTCAGGTGTGGCCTCGAATATATTCACCACGCCACCTTGTTCAGCTACGACACAACCCACTCTACCCAGGCCTAGTTTTGACCCATCTTCCTTCACATTTCAAGCACCATCTTTCCCACTAGAACCAGCCCAGTTTACTACCAATGCTTACCCTCAGCCGCCCCGGTAAGAGTTTACCGTGGGGTAGGAGAAAACCACAAAAAAATCCTGAACAAGTGGAGATTACCAGAAAGATGAGGAGCATAGAGCAGAGTCTCAAAAATATACAGGGTTTGAGAGGGAAAAAAAGTTTGTCCTATGCTGACCTATGTATGTTTCCCCACGTGCATTTACCCTTGGGTTTTAAAACCCCGAAGTTTGAAAAGTACGATGGGCATGAGGATCCCATAGCCCACCTCAAAAGGTACTGCAACCAATTGTACTGCAACCAATTGTGGGGAGTCGGCGGAAAAGAGGAGCTTCTCATGGCTTACTTTAGAGAGTGTTTGGTCGGCATTGCTTCTGAATGGTATATGGATCAGGATATATCTCGGTGGCATATTTGGGACGACCTGGCTTGGGATTTTGTCAGACAGTTTCATACAACATCGACATTGCCCCTGACAGGAATTCATTGTCAAATTAAAGAAGTCCTCGGAAAGCTTCCGAGAGTATGCTCTCAAATGGTGCGAACAAGCGGCCAGAGTCAAACCTCCAATGGACTAAACAGAGATGGTTAGCATTTTCCTTCAAGCCTAAGAGGCTGATTATTATCAGAACATGATATCTGCGATGGGGAAGCCATTTGCCGAGGCCATAAAAATCGATGAAATGGTTGAGAATGGGTTAAAGAAAGGGCGCATTTTGAGGCAGTCTGCAATAAGGGCTACCTCCCAAGCAATTCAAGGCGGGTCTGGAGGTGTAGTAAACCGAAAGAAGAAAGAAGAAGCGGCAATGGCAACTTCATGTGTAAGAAAACCCCGTCCACCCAGACCTTATTTCCCTGAAAGAACCCCATAACATTACTATCCCCATCAGGATGTGGTCTATGCTATGGTTCCTCAGACATATGTAGTGATGAATGCCCAACTCTACGTTAGGCCACAACAACAATTTAATCAAAACCGAGCTCCATTTTCCAGAAATCAACCTCCTCACCAAGCTCAGTATAATCCCCGACCTCCACAGAACAACTTCCCCTACAACGCTCGTACCCGGGAACCACCCAAGATGGTAAACTTCACACCCATTGGTGAGTCATATTCCAACTTTTTCCCCAAACTTGTCTAGATGGGTTTGTTGCAGCCTGTACCCCAAACCAGGCAGAACCCAGCGTCGCCCGCTTACAGAGCCGGAACTCGATGTACTTACCACTCGGGGGTAGAAGGGCATGATACAGAAGACTGTTGGACCCTAAAAAGAGCTGTTGAAAACCTCATAGAACAAAAGCAAATAGTGCTAAAGGACAAAGACGTTCCTAATATAACTAACAATCCATTACCAGCTAAGAACAACGGGCCGGTTATTGGAATGATTTGTGAAGATTGAGAGTTTGAACCAGCTCTAAAAGCCATCATTTCCATATCTGATGTGGAAAAGAAGCCAAAGACTATCGCAAAATAAGACAAGCGGGAGAAGAAGAGTAAACCCACCCCTCTGAATGCAGAAAAGAAAGTGCAAACTGAAACTGGGGTAGAACCTTCAAAAGATGTCGTTCTTTATGTTCCTCGGGGCTATAAGAAAGAATAGATGTCATTGAGCCCTCCAAGAAGGTTTGAGCTAAAAAGGGATCTAAAATGTATGTGCCTAAAGGGACCTACGTGGTGCGGGGGCCAGTAATTTCACCAACGCTGAATGAGCCCGTGGTTATTGGCAGTGCACTATAGAGGCCTATGATAGATCCCACTGCCATTCCATGGAATTACAATAAGGCGGTAGTAACTTACAGGGGTAAAGAGATCTCGGTAGAAGTTAAGGAAAATAACGTAGCTGAGCAATACCTCAATCTAGAGGAAGTGAATAATTCCACGAAGAAGTGTTTCCCACTAAAGAAGCTAGTAAGTGCTGAAGAAGTAGAAGAGTTATTTCGAAAATTGAAAATGGCAGACTACGAGATAATTGATCAACTCCAAAAGTCTCCTGCTCAAGTCTCTTTGTTGTCTCTGCTAATGAATTCAACTGAACATCAAAAAGTATTGATCAAAACTCTCAATGAAGCATATGTACCCATTGAAACCACTGTGGAACAGTTGGAGAGGATGGCGGAAAGGTTTTTTTGCAGTCAATCAGATCTCTTTCAGCAAGAATGATTTGCCACCGGAAGGAGCCGCCCACAATAAAGCCCTTCATCTGACAGTAAATGCGAGGGATATTATATGAAAAGGGTCATGTTGGATGGTGGTTCTGGAGTAGATATTTGCCCTCTCTCAACTCTGCAACGAATGGAGATCGGTACTGAGAGAATAAGGCCCAACAACGTCTGTGTGCATGCCTTTGATGGCATCAAAAGAGATACCATTGGTGAGATTGATTTGGTTCTGACTATTGTTCCGATGGATTTTGAGGTGAACTTTTAGGTCTTAGATATGGATACTTCCTATAATTTCCTCTTGGGAAGACCTTGGATTCTTGCAGCATGGGTTGTACCTTCTACTCTCCACCAGATGGTGAAATTCGAGCATGAAGATCAGGAGATTGTAGTTCACGGAGAAGATGAGCAGTCAATCTACCGGGAGCCGTCAGTCCCATGTCTCGAAGCTAGAGAAGGAAGTGAACATATAGTCTATCAAGCTTTAGAGGTTGTGGTCGTAGACCAATGTGAAGAAGGAAACCCTTGTCCTCAACTCTTTCTCTCAAATGCATCAATTATGGTTGCCAAAGAAATGATCAGACATGGTTACAAACCCGAGAAGGGGCTTAAGACTTCATTGCAAGGAATTACTGAACCTATCACCCCGGCTGCTAGTGAGAAGTTCTTTGGAGTAGGTTTCCAACCCACGCCAACTGATGGAAAATGGGCAGATGACCGAAAGAACAATGGTTGGGTCTTGCCTCAGCCGATTCCATATCTTTGTAGAACATTTGTCAGGCCAAAATACAATGAGGAAGAGGAAGATGAGGCCTTCACGACCGAGGAAATTGAAGAAATTTGTGGGGATATGAGGCAAATGTTGTATGAAACCCACATGGTCCAACCGGGAGAAGGCTCGAGAACCGCTCAGGTGTTGTATATGGGGCTCAATGCCAAGCTGCAAAATTGGAAACCTACTCATTTCCCAGTCAGGCGGGAATCCTGGTAGTTCAGTCCTGCCACCTTTTCTGTATCACGAGTTATCTCAGGGTATAACTCGGATGTTTTCTTTTTAGTTTCATGTCTTTAATTTCCCACGTAAACCCTGTTATCTTCAAAATTCAATGAAATGAAATCAATATTTCATCGTTCATCTCTTTTTATTCTTTCTGATTTTTGTTAATTATTCTTAGTTCTTCTTTCAGTTCTAATAATGAAGCTTTAAATAACATGACATGCTTGCGGACTTTATGCCCAGATCCAAACATGTTGTCTAATTATGAAATAATGAACCAAGAACCAGAATACGATGAAGAAGAGGCTTTTAGGGAAATAAATAAAGAATTGGAGCTGAGAATAAACTTAAGACAAACTTAAATGAAACCGAGCCGGTAAATTTGGGTAATTCAGAAGAGGTCCAAGAGACCATGATAAGCATTCACACAGATGAAAGAACTAGGATGTCTTGATCCAACTTTTGTTTGAGTTCGAATAAATGTTTGCTTGGTCTTACGATGACATGCCGGGATTGGGTGTCGATTTAGTGGTCCACAAGTTGCCGACTTACCCCGATTATCCCCCTATACAGCAAAAGCAAATAAAGTTCAAAACTGATATTAGTGACAATATCAAAGAAGAAGTTACCAAACAGTTGAAAGCGGGGGTGATCCAAGTGGTACGATACACCACATGGCTGGCTAATGTAGTTCCCGTACCAAAGATAGATGGGAAAACTCGGGTGTGCGTTGACTATCGAGATCTGAACAAAGCAAGTCCCAAAGACAACTTCCCTTTGGCGAACATCCACATTCTCGTTGACAACTGTGCCAAACATGAGATACAGTCTTTCATGGATTGTTATGTTGGGTATTATCAGGTTTTAATGGATGAGGAAGATGCAGAAAAGACAGCATTTACAATACCTTGGGGCACCTATTGCTACAGTGTCGTGCCTTTTGGTCCGAAGAATGCCGGGGCAACTTACATGAGAGCCATAGCTGCCATTTTCCACGACATGATGCACCAGGAAATCGAATTGTACATGGACGATGTGATCATTAATTCTAGAACACGGGATGACCATGCTCGGGACTTGAGAAATTTTTTTGTGCGACCTGAAGCTAAATCCGGCTAAATGTGCATTTGGGGTTCCGTCTGGCAAACTCTTGGGGTTTATAGTCAGTCGGAGGGGCATCGAGCTAGATCCAACAAAGATAAAGTCTATTCAAGATTTGCCTCTTCCAAGAACTAAAAAAGAGGTAATGAGCTTGTTGGGCAGGTTGAACTATATCAATCGGTTCATTTCTCAGTTGACATCCACATGTGAACCCATATTCAAGCTATTGAAGAAAGATGCGGCAATCAAATGGACAGACGAGTGTCAAGAAGCCTTTGACAAAATCAAAGAATATCTATCAAACCCACCAATCTTGGTCCCACCTGAACCGGGGAGGCCTTTGTTTTTATACCTAACAGTCTTGGAAAATTCCTTTGGTTGTGTCCTCGGGCAATACGATGTGACCGTGAAGAAAGAGCAGGCAATCTACTATTTGAGCAAAAAGTTCACAAGTTATGAAGCCAAATATACCCTGTTGGAAAGGACTTGCTGCACCCTAAATTGGGTCGCTCAGAAGCTGAGGCATTATTTGTTGGCCTACACCACTTATCTCATCCCCAGGATGGACCCCCTAAAGTACATATTCCAGAAGCCAATGCTAACAGAAAGATTAGAAAAATGGCAGATCCTGCTCTCTGAATTTGACATAGTCTACATCACCCGCACGACGATGAAAGCCCAAGCTTTAGCGGATCACCTAGCTGAAAACCCGATTGATGATGAATACCAACCCTTGAGTACCTACTTTCCGGATAAAGAGGTAAATTCAGTTGAGATAACATCAGAAGACACCAATGTGTGGAAATGTTGTTCGATGGAGCTGTGAATGCCAAAGGCATTGGAATTGGAGCAATCTTGATCTCACCCACGAGTTAGCGCTATCCAGCCACAGCCCGGCTTCGGTTCTTCTGCACAAACAACACAGCTGAGTATGAAGCCTGCATCATGGGTATGAACATGGAAATCGACCAAGATGTTGAAGAATTGTTAATCATGGGAGATTCAGATCTGATTATCCGATAAGCTCAAGGAGAATGGGAAACTCGAGATGTCAAACTAACTCCCTATAGGCAACATATGGAAGATCTTAGCAGGCAGTTCAAGTCAGTTAAGTTCAGGTATGTTCCTCGTTGTCACAATGAGTTAGTCGATACGCTCGCTACTTTGGCCTCGATGCTGCCATACCCAGGCAATGCCCATATTGATTCTTTGGAAATCCAAATTCGAGAAAGGCACGGTTACTACAATACGATTGAGGCTGAACCAAATATTCAGCTATGGTATCATGATATCAAAAGATTTGAAAACTAAAGAATACCCCGAGCAAGCCAGTGGAGACCAAAAGAGAACCATTAGATGGCACGCAAGTGGTTTCTTCTTGAGCAGTGATGCTTGTACAAAAGGACTCCGGATCTCAACTTGTTAAGATGTGTTGAAGCCGAAGAGGCCGGAAGAATCATGTATGAAGTGCGCGTAGGAGTGTGAGGACCCCACATGAACAAGTATGTTTTGGCAAAGAAAATCCTCCGAGCAGGTTATTACTGGATGACTATGGAAAAAGATTGCTTTAGTTTCATCCAGAAATGTCATCAGTGTCAGGTGCACGGTGATTTGATTCATGCACCACCTACAGAACTGCATCCCATGTCATCACCTTGGCCATTTGTTGCCTGGGGCATGGACGTCATTAGGCCGATTGAGCCGAAAGCTTCAAATGGGCATAGGTTCATATTGGTTGCCATTGACTATTTCACAAAATAGGTTGAAGTAGTCACCCTCAAATCTGTCACCAAGAAAGCTGTGGTAGACTTTGTGCACTCCAATCTCATATGCCATTTTGGTATTCTCGCAACTATCATTACAGATAATGCTGCAAATTTGAATAGCCATTTGATGAGGAAAATACACGAACAATTCAAGATAACGCATTGGAACTCTACTCCTTATCAGCCCAAAGCCAATGGTGCCGTTGAAGCAGCAAACAAGAACATCAAAAAGATTTTGAGAATGATGATTCAAAGCTCCAGGCAGTGGCATGAAAAGTTGTTGTTTGCATTGTTGGGATATCGCACTACTTTGCGCACATCAGTCGGAGCAACCCCCTATCTTTTGGTTTATGGCACTGAAGCCGTAATACCCGCAGAAGTTGAAATCCTTTCCCTCCGGATCATTGCTGAAGCTGAAACTGAAGACAAGAGTGGGTCAAAACTCATCTGGAACAATTAACCCTGATCGATGAAAAGCGAATGGCCGCAGGCTGCCACGGGCAGTTGTATCAACAAAGAATGGCCCGTGCCTACAACAAGAAAGTGCGGCCTAGAAATTTTGAAGTGGGGAAACTTGTTTTAATGCATATTCTTCCCTATCATCAGGAAGCAAAAGGAAAGTTTGCTCCTAACTAGAAAGGCCCATACATTGTCAGAAAATTGTTGCCAAAAGGGGCATTATATCTGGGAGACATTGAAGGAAATGACCCTGAAACTGTTGTAAATGCAGATGCAGTCAAAAGGTACTATGTATAATCCTTCTGCAGCAATAACATTATCTGATTGGGATAACGAAGGCTTTCATTTTCGCTACCCCAAACATTCCAATCCTTTGCTAACCCTTTGAGCCGGTTACCTTTCTTTCATTACCCTCTTTGGAACTCGAAGACGTTTGTAAAAAAAAAGAGAAAAAAAAAGAACATCAAAAACCAAAAAAAAATAGAAAGAAATAAAGAGAAAACAAAACAAAACAAAACAGAAAAACAAAAGAAAAATAAAAAAATAATGTTTCCCTGAACTACGTTCGACTTGATTCCGAAAGGATGCGTAGGCAGCCTTTCTCTAGGGTTCCGTCACACCAAAAAAAATCTAATTTCCCCAAAAAATGAAACTGGGGCAGATATTATAATGGTTCGGCGATGATCCCGCCTGAACGATTCCAAAGTTATAATTCGATCCAAGTTCTTTTTACCCAAACCTTGTTCAAGTCCTTCCGATCAATCGGTGAAAGGTTTTCAAAATCAGAGAATGCAGTTGTTTGGATCCGATGCAATCAAGATGAGAGAAATAAAATGAGAGAGTCTTATTGGTGAAAATCCACGGGCACCATAAGGCGATGGAGAGCAGAGAAACTGAAAAACGAGAGAGTCTTGTTAGTGAAAACTCATAAAGAGCGCTATAAGGAGACGGTGAGAAGAGAAATGAGAGAGGTCGATTGGCGAAAACCCGCAAAGGGCGACGTTGATAAAAAAGAACAAACCCCTCACCTCCATTGGCATCGAAATAGTCCTGGCAAGGTTTCTCATTTTTAAAACAAGGGTCGCAATGGGTTTGTGAGAAGTTGGATAGTTGTGTAGATCGAGCATCCAGTACAAGAAGTATGTCATGTCTATTGAGGTCTGCATGCACTCCAGATAAGTCCTTCTTTCCTCCCCGAAAAGGGGCACTTCTCCTTAAATTCATTTTCTTATCCTTTGTTTACTTTCCTTTGAATCCCTTTCCGTCTAACTCTGTTCCGAAACTAATACAAAGAAAAGGTGGCAAGATTGGTTTTACAGGTTTCTGTTTAATAACGGTCAAGTCCAAAGAAAAGTACCCAGCCTCAGCGGGTGCTTCAAGTCGATCCCGACTGGCCATGATGGTCGATGCTCTAAAATCAAGTTATTGAAAATAAAAAGAAATCCAAAGTCAAAAACCCCTAGAGGCAGAATAAGGTGAAAAGGCCAAAGCCCCGCACGGGTAAACAGTCATCCGGAAAGTTGGAAAGTTGAGTACCTTGGTTTTAGGAGAGAGATCGATCTTCGGAAAAGCCAACAAGCAGCAGAAGTTCTCACTAAAAGAGTTGGGCCGAGATCAAGTGATCAAAAACAATCAAGGCCACAAAATCAACCACCGTTTCAAACTAACAATTGCTCTTTGTTTGAAAATTTGAGACAAGTGCAATTCAAAGCAACAGTGCAAGAAGCAGGTGTAACCAAAAAGGAAAAGAAATGTGCAAGTGTTAGAAACAACTTTGTAGCAAAATCTATAAAAAGGAAGTCCCCTCCAAATTTTTTCCCGCATTTACTCATTCCATGAAATGAAATATAGAAAAAAGGAAAATGAAATGAAAAATAGAGATAAGAAGAAAATCAAAAAAAAATGGCAGTTCAGAATCCCCAATCTCAATTTTTTACGCTTTTCCAACATAGGGATCCAATCCCTAGTTGAGATTTTTAGATATAGGGTCTCCATCCCCTAGTTGCCTTTTGCCAACATAGGGCTTCAATCCCTAGTTGAGATCAGTTTTAGACATAGGGGCTCTATTCCCTAGTCGCCTTCTACCAACATAGGGCTATTATCCCTAGTTGAGATTATTTTTAGACATAGGGCCTCCATTCCCTGGTCGCCTTTTGCCAACATAGGGCTCCAATCCCTAGTTGAGATTATTTTTAGACATAGGGCCTTCCCTAGTCGCCTTTTGCCAATATAGGGCTCCAATACCTAGTTGAGATTATTTTTAGACATAGGGCCTCCATTCCCTAGTCGCCTTCTGCCAACATAGGGCTCCAATCCCTAGTTGAGATTTTTTAGACATAGGGTCTCCATCCCCTAGTCGCCTTTTGCCAACATAGGGCTCAAATCCCTAGTTGAGATTTTTTTAGACATAGGGCCTCCATCCCCTAGTCGCCTTTTTCCAACATAGGGCTCCAATCCCTAGTTGAGATTTTTAGACATAGGGCCTCCATTCCCTAGGACTCCATTCCCTAGTCGCCTTTTGCCAACATACGGCTCCAATCCCTAGTTGAGATGATTTTTAGACATAGGGCCTCCATTCCCTAGTCGTCTTTTGCCAACATAGGGCTCCAATCCCTAGTTGAGATTAATTTTAGATATAGGGCTTCCATTCCCTAGTCGCCTTTTGCCAACATAGGGCTACAATCCCTAGTTGAGATTATTTTTAGACATAGGGCCTCCATTCCCTAGTCGCCCTTTGCCAACATAGGGTCTCCAACCCCTAGTTGAGGTTATTTTAGATATAGGGCTCCATTCCCTAATCTCTTTCTCCTAAAGACACATGATCTTTATTTTATTGTTTTCAATATAGAAATAGTGTAGGATTTGTTACAATAACTCATGAAATTTTCCTAGTGAAAATTGGGGCAGAAAAATTTCGTTCTTTTGTTTGTTTGTTGTAGTGTCTGAGCAGGTTTTACCTCGAGGCACAAGGTTCTAGACGACCAAAATAATGAGTTTCAATCTAAAATAAAGAAAAGAAGAAAAAAGAGAAAAAAAGAATGGACTCAAAGGGCTGAAGTGGAGAAGGATGCGGATTGCTCAATATATGATTGAAGTCACGGGCTTCGCGTGTCCCAGCTTGATCCAAAGCTGGAAAAGGAACCAGCACCTACAGCTGATGAGCATCAAGATTTAGATCGGAGTCTGCAACAAAAACTAGCCAAGACTCAAGATCAAGCTTCAGGAGATTTATAGATAGCAATCTTGTAACTCGTAGCTGATAAACTTAGCTAGTTTAGCTTTTTGTTTTTTCTATTTTTGTGTAATAAGAAGTTCAGCAAGCAGTAACAGCAGCAACAATAGTGAAATCACAGCTTTCCGGTAGTCTCGGCTACGTAAACTTCAAAAACTACACTAACCTGATTCCTTTATAGCCAAGGATATATAGGCAACCTCTGAAGCAAGGTTCGGTCAGGCTCTTTTCAAAAATACTTCTCATGGAGTTTCGAACGGGCAAAAATCCCTCGTAATTGCTCATTTTATCTTTGCCCGAAAATCTTTCGTGTCTCCTAGCAAAGAGGGGCAGCTGTGAGCACGTGATTTTTTTCCCACATGAATTACTCCTATAGAATTCCAAAGAATTAGATTTTTCTTTTAATTGTTTGTTATTTTAGGAATTATTGTACAGTTTTTCTAATTATTTGCATTTTTGTGTGCATGTTTAATCTTATTTAACTCATGAAAAATACAAAAATACCTTGCATTCGCATTTAGGATTTAATTTTACATTTTTAGATTAATTAGTAATTTAGTTATTTTATAAAATATGAAAAAATAACAAAAATAGTTCATGTTGCATTTTAACTCTTTAATTTTGAATTTTATAGCTTATCTTTTAATTTAGGAGTTATTTAATTTTTTTTTAATATTATGTTGAGATTTTAATCTATTTGGAAACAGCCTCTCTACCTCAGGGTAGGGGTAAGGTCTGCGTACACACTATCCTCCCCAGACCCCACTAAGTGGGATTATACTGGGTTGTTGTTGTTGTTGGTAGGTTAATATAATTTTTAAGAGTTAGTTTACATTTATTTTAATTTGAAAAAAGAAAGAAAATTGGAAAATGAAAAGAAAAGGAAAATTAGAAATAATAGAGGAATTAGAAAAGAATTGATTTGGGCCATCCTTAGTTTAATTCCCCCAGCCCAAATATTTCCCTACAGCCCCAACCCAAATCGAGCTAACCCGCCAAACCGACCCGCCCCATTTCCCTCAATATATAATCCCTCTCAAACATTTCCCCCAAATTCCTAAACCCTATAGAAATCAGAGAAACGGCGCTACTATTCATCTTCTTCACTGAGCCCAACCCAACTCGCCTGAAGATCACCCGAGTTCACTCATTGGTCCCCTCCTCTCCATGTCACCTCTATTTCCCAATGGATTTGTCAGAGAGGAGTACGAATATTCACTCAAAATCGTGGATTTATGTATAAAGACGACAATTGTTGGATGAATGGGAGCCGTGGATAGATGTGAATCAATCCACGCCCTCTATTTGTTCCAAAATTGTTCAAAACAACTCGAGGGATTTTCGGATTTTGGGCAGATTTTTTGAAGTTTTTGAAGTCTATATATATGAGGTAAGTCTTATATGGCTTGAATTTAGTTTTCATTCTAGATTTGTTTTGGTTTTTAAGAGAAAAAATCAAAAAAAAAAAAAGATTGCTGAAACATATTTCTTCTAGCCTTGTTTTCTTTTCTCTTGATTTCTGTTCTTTTTTTTTAGAAAGGAAGTTTGGTTTAAATCCTCAAGTTGAATATTGGGGATGGAGTTTTGAATTTTTTGCACTCTGTTGATTCTGTCCAAAGTGGTCTTTCAAAATTTCGATTTGGCTTGCAAATTCTACTGGATACAGTTGTTGAATCTCGTTGGAATTTTGGAGTCAAGAAAACAGTGTATTTGTCGATTCTATAATTGCTATAAAGAAAGCATACTTAACAGGTTCGTTCTTGATATCCGTTTAAGTTTATTCAGTTTGCATCTCTTCCCGCTAAGTGTGTTGGTTTTACTTCTAAGATTGAACATTTACGATTCTGGATTTGTTTGGTTCAGACACATTGGGTTGCAAATCTAATTTGATTTTGGGATCACTGACTTGGTATTTGACTGCTTTGAGTTTTAAACATGACTATATAACTTATTTGATTAATTTTCTTGCTTTAATTACGACTGATTTATTGCTTGAAGTTGTCCTAATTTGTTATCGAAAAAGATCTGTTAGTGTCCATAATTTAACTGTGTGTCTTAAAATGTGTTTGGAGCTCTTCGAATCAACTCTGACTTTGATCGCCTATAAGTTAAGTTTTGTGAATTTGATTGTGAAAATGGGTAACTGAAATACAAACCTTGGTGTTCTTACTTAATATCCTCATTTACAATTTTCAATTACTGGTTCCTTCTCGTTTATCAAAAGTGAAGTATGATTGAGGCGTTAAGTTTGTTGTCACTTAATTGAAGCTCATGAATCAAAGTTTTATTTTAAATTAACTTTAGGTGCTTACTGTTTTATACTCATCATTTGACATGTATTGAATTGAAGTGATAAGAAATTCATTTCCCTTGTTTTCATTTAGCTTAATATTATGTGACTTTTCTAATTACTTAGTCACTTAGTTCATTAAATGGCCTATGTGTGTTTATATAAACTTTGTTGTTGTTGGCTCAAGAGTTGGTCTTTGTTGGTAAACTCAAATTAAGATAACTGCGGCTCTTAGGTAAAATTAGTATACGTGAGTGGTAAATTTGACATTGGAAAGCAGCTGATCCTTAGACATATATGTATAATGTACCCGTCTTTTACCTTTGTAAGAAATTACTTATCCATTAACACTTGGATTTGATGCTTGGGAGTTGGGATATTATCATTATTATGAAACATTACAATTTCCACTACAATTAATTGTTAACTTTCTCTATGAAAGAACGTTGTTTCACTTCAAATAGGTATCTGATAACATGCTTATTGTAGGAGTTTGAGTTTCTGCTATGAAAAGGTTAACAAACTGTCTCGCAACAATATTGTTAGTTCATTACCTTTGTTGTTTAGCATCATTATACTCGTGGCTTGTTTTAGGCGCGATTTTAAAAATTTTACGACTACGGGTACGGTTCCCGTGACGTGGTTGTGATAGCTAGTTTTTAAATTAGTAAAAAACGAGAGCACCTTTAGTTTGCCTTTAAAATATAAATTTTTTTTTAAAGAATAACTTGAGGTGTGCCATGCTTTAAATCTATAATACTTGGCCCTCACAAATTTAGATCAAATAAATTGGGGTGTGCCATATACAAATAAAATCCTATAATTTATGGCCCTCATATAAATAAAAATTAGTATAGAAATTGCCTGAAATTTCTTAGTTGCTTTAAGCACGTTAATTGATTAATTGTCATAGCTACGGGTACGGTTCCCGTGACGTAGTTGTGACGCCTAATTACTAAAACTCGGGGTGCATTTATGTGACCCGACCACAATTTAATCTTTAAAAACTAAATATATTGCAGATCGTGGGTACGGTTCCCGTGACATGATTACAATATGTAACAATAATTATTAAAAGCGGTTAATAAGGAAATTGAACCATAGGCTAAAACATGTATTGTAATCAGATAATAGGCCAATTATAATAGTTTAAGCGACCGTGCTAGAACCACGGAACCCGAGAATGCCTAACACCTTCTCCCGGGTTAACAGAATTCCTTACTTAGAATTTCTGGTTCGCAGACTTCCAAAGGAAAGTTGAATTTCCTCGATTTGGGACTTAAAATAAACCGGTGACTTGGGACACCATAATAAATATCCCAAGTGGCGAATCTGAAATAAATTAAATAGTCTCATTTCGAATAATGTCACTTAAATTGGGAAAACTCCCTATCTATACTTTCGGGTGTGTAAAAAAGAGGTGTGACAAACTCTATTCATAGAAGTATTAGAGATATCTATGTTCTTGAATTTCTATGTGTCATAATATATTATCATCTGTTCATGGGTCTCAAAAAAATACAAAAATTGAAAAGAGTTTACTTTATGATATTACTCAAAGTCAAAATGGTCTTACGACATTCCGAAAGATTTTATTAACGTACTTTTCATGCATTGCATTCATGTACATTGACCCGTGACCAGATGGTGTTATATACGCATATCATAATGGGTACTCGCGCTCACTGGGGGTGTGCAGACTCCGGGAGGGACCCCTTACGGCCCAGCGCGATATCAAGCCATCTCGTGGTATAATCAATAGGCTCTCAGTCTCATATCAAGCCACCTCGTGGCGTACAACGCAGGCCCTCAGCCTCATAATCATAAATCAGTGTATCCTCGCAACACAGGCCCCCGGCCTTACTCAGTCAGAATATCATAAGCCACTTGGGCAACAATAAAACATGATGCTCAGCCTAAATTATCATTTAAAATATCATTTAATGTATTAAAATAGAGTAAACATGGCTGAGTACAAGTATAAAGTCAAAACAGTGAGAAAATATCAGTAAAAATCCCCTAAGGGCCCAAATAGTTGGCACAAGGCCCAAATATGGCATTTCGCCCAAAACATGATAATAGCAAACAATTTTCAATCAAATACGCGGTAAAACAGTCATTCGGGACGGACTAAGTCACAATCTCCAACGGTGTACGACCCCATGCTCGTCATCTAGCACGTGTGTCACCTCATTATAGCACAACGATGTGTAATCTGGGGTTTCATACCCTCATGACAACATTTAAAATCATTACTCACCTCAATCCAGTCAAAACTCCAGCCCGCGACGCCTTTGCCCCTCGAATCGGCCTCAACTCGCATTGAATTTATCCAAAATCAGAATCACAACGTCAAAATATGCTAAGGAAACGAAGCCCATGCAAAAATAATCAATTTACAACATAAATCCCGAAATTAACCAAAACGCGACCCCCGGGCCCACGTCTCGGAATTAGATAAAATTTACATCAATAGATTCCTTATCTTCCCACGAGTTCATACATATCAAAAGTCCGAAAATCCAACCACAAATGGCCCCTCAAATCCTCGAGCCAAGATCTCCAATACCAAGACCTAGTTTCCCAAATTTTAACCCTTAATTTCCATTAATCTTAGGCTAAATCAGTGAAATAATTCCATAGGATCGATTATTAGACTCAAAAATCTTATCTCCAGACGATATCCCTTGATTCCCTCTTCAAAATCTCCCAAAAAGCTCCAACATCGACTTGAAATTGTGAAGAACAACTCAAACATCATGAAGGGGTGCTTTTATACCTTCTGGACCAAGCTTTTCACACTTG
This sequence comes from Nicotiana tabacum, assembly GCF_000715075.1. Classification (NCBI taxonomy): domain Eukaryota; kingdom Viridiplantae; phylum Streptophyta; class Magnoliopsida; order Solanales; family Solanaceae; genus Nicotiana; species Nicotiana tabacum. Next base: position 113,219,663 of record NC_134087.1, read on the forward strand.
CGGTCCAGATACCGCTTTTGCGGTCCATACACCGCATTTGTGGTACTCACTTAAATCCTCAATCTCCGCATCTGTGATGCCTAATCCGTACCCGCACCATCGCAGGTGCGGTTCCTCAACTGCTTCTGCGGTTCCTGCCTTCCTAGGCTCTTTCTGCTTCTGTGACTGGTCCTCCGCATCTGCGGAGGTCGCACCTGCAGCCTCCCAACCGCAGTTGCAATTATGACAGCAGTCCTAAAAACTTTAGCTGCAATTTTCAAATTCCAAACTTTCCGCCAACCATCCGAAATCATCCCAAGGCCCTCGGGACCTCAACCAAAAGCACCAACAAGTCCTATACCACTATCCAAACTTATACCAATCTTCAAAACATGTCAAACAACATCGTATCAACCAAAACACATTGGATTCAAGCCTAAGGTTCCCAAAATCTTCCGAATTACGCTTTTGAACAAAAGTCTACCAAACCATGTCCGAATGACCTGAAATTTTGCACACACATTCCAAATGACACAACGGAGCTACTGCAACTTCCGGAATTCTATTCCGACCTATATCAAAATCTCACTTATCAATCAGAAAACGCCAAAATTCCAATTTCGCCAATTCAAGCCTAAATCTACTTCGGAATTTCAACACATTCCGATCATGCTCCTAAGTCCCAAATCACCTGCCGAAGCTATCCGAATCATCAGAACTCACATCCGAGCCCTTTAACAAATAAGTCAACATCCGGTTGACTTTTCTAACTTAAGCTCCCTCAAAAGAGACTAAGTGTCTCAAACCTTACCAAAACCTTTCCGAACCCGAGCTACCAACCCGATCACACATAGAACCGATAAACAAAGTAATAAGAAGCAGAAATGGGGGAAACGGAGCAGAAATTCATGAGACGACTGGCCGGGTCGTCACAACAAGTGTGCTAATAGATCTCCTTGTGAGACACCTAGATGGTGCACCCTAAAATATTAAAACTAGATATGAGCACTGGAAGCCTTGAAGCAATAAATATTACTTTAGTGTATCTCCCGCCCGCAGTAAAGAAAGAATGTTAGGCAATTGAAAGAGCCAAGGGATGAAGCAAGGGGAGCCAAAAGCAAAAGAATATTTTGTTCGAGTTTTTAGAGTAAAGTGGTAGAAATAGATAATTAGCGGGAGATAAGAAGAGATTTAATGAAGCATTATGAGTAAGATGTGATACACGAATGATAACGGTAGGTCAAAAAAATGATGACACTATTACAGAGTTTACAGTCAAGTGAAGGAAAATACAAAAGATGACATGCCATGAGACAATAAAAGAATATAGGCCTTAAAGTCAGATTCTCATTTCAAGAAATTAGTTCGCAACTCTAGCGCGATTAACAAGAGAAAAAAAGTTAAATCCCAGATTAATAGAAATTAATATGGACTGGTGAACAAGATAAACTAAATATGAATTAGGGATTGAGTGATTTGATAATAGTCAGTATCATGAGAATTTCATATCGCGTTCCGGCAATAATAGGATGGGCAATAGAAGAAGATTCGTGAAAACTTCAGAGAATGGTCATTCAGGAAGACGCCTCCCTAAAAGCAAGCAATGTTAGCAAAGTTAAGCTTATGAGACTGTATGTACCAGTTACATTAAGTGACAACCTCGCGAGTAAGGGAATTTGTCATCCTTAGTACAGAAGGATTGTCGCAAGGCGAGTAAGGATCATTGACGTTGAAAAACAATGCCAAAGATGAAGAGGTAAAAAATCTATATGAAGATCCTCGTGGCTTCAGCTCTTAGTACACCCCTAAAAGGGGGAATATGGAGTGATGTGACATTAAGTCAGAATTAAGTGGTTCTAGTGACTATGGAATGGTAAAGGAAGAATGCAATAAATGAAAGAGGAATGAGATGGCACTTATCCAAATCTTACAGATACGCTACGATTCAAAAATGTTGTGAAAGCACGACGTAAAGGAGAGGAAGTAAAGGTTCCTGCCCATGTTGTTATTAATAAATAAGGAACCAATGCGAGACGTAAGTTAAGACAAAGGAAATAAACAAAGAAAGATTACGAGTAATATTGATATATGAATGGGCCAACGAGTAGTTAGTAATTGGTCAGGAAGATCCCAGTTATGGCTAAATAGGAGGTTACAGACGAGTCATCAGATCATGTAAGATAAACATAGTAGAACCCAACATGGAGAATTCAACCTCGAAGAATATCATTATAATACTTGAGATATATTGAAACAAGAGTCGGGGTAGTTAAAGGTACCGTATAAGTGTTACGGGGATAAAAGAAAGTGCCACTGGGAAGGCAGTCAAAATATCAGTTCAGAAGCAACCATACAAGCATAAGGGCATGGAAGTAAGCAACTACGGATGATTATAGGCAAGTAAGGACATCAAAAAGGTCCATAATAAGCTCACAGTTTTACGAGAGTCAAGGGTTCTCCCTAAGTACTACAATGAAAGACTAGCTGAGGAGATAAGAAAGAAGGCTTCAACCTAAGCACAACGACCTAAAGAGGAAATGGTCGTGTAGCAACAATCTCGCAACAACATTGTAAGCATTCCAAAGGAAAATGGCACCTACCGTGGCTAATGAACGGGAAGTAAGAATTAAAAGTAATATTCAAGATCATATGGGTTGTATGGAATTTCAAAATATGCGGGCACTAAGATAAGCCAAATATTCATGCAACAAGTGGCAGAACGACCAAAGAAAGTAATTGCTTACATTTAAAGAAAGCTGAGAAGTAACGGAAGGAATTATTCGATCAATGATCTAGAGTTAGTTGTGTTATGAATGCACTCAAGATTTTGGAGCATTATCCAGGCAGCATATTTGTTGACAATCACATATCCACAGAGGACTCCGGTATAAGTTAAAATAAAGAATTGAGTCTAGGACATAGACAAATGATTGAATTGTTAGAAGATCGTGTCATGGATATTCCATAATGCCCATGAAAGGCTAAGGTAATAACTGATACCATGAGCCACAGATCAGAAGATAGCTTAAGCCTACGTAAAGGCTGATCAAAAGGAAGAAGAAACTAAAGAATTACAACACCCAAGTAAATCGAGAGTCTGATTATTGGACTATAGAACTTATGCTTTAGAACATGACAGAATCACTCTTAATATCAGATGTTCAAGAAAAATAATACAACAACCATAATCTATAATGGCTCTACAAGGAAGCCAGTTAGAAGAAGTACTAGACTCATAAGAAGCCATTACGAACTTCCCACCGGATTATGTATGTACCAGAGGTGCAAGTATTACAATAGAGCTTCAGGTTATGGAGGTAAATTATACCTATGTGGAAGGAAGGTTATGGAAGAAATAGAAGAATGTGAGGCAATATTTTAAGTTAATTAAGGAAAAGGTGAACAACATACAAGATAATCAAATACATAAGGTTATGAATAGTCCATATTGCGGATAAGAGGCTAGAAGCGCGGGGATTCAGTATACAGGAACGATAGCAGCGTCGTCAGTAGCATACCTTTCAACCTATGGTTTCTAAGTACCAAAAGGTCTAAATTACAAGAGTAAAAAAAGAGTTTGAGACAATGCGATGTCTCGCTCGATGTTTCAGAAATAACGTAAGGAAGTCTATGGTGCAAGCAAGTTGAAGGGAGATTGTGAGTAGTATAAATGGATATGTGTAAGTGGAAAATTAAAGTATGGTAAAGCGATAAGGTTTTAGAAAGTCGGGAATAAGGATAAGAAAGGGCGAGTAAGAAGGTGACGAGAATGGATAAGTCCTCACGATTAAGCCCATGAAAACAAGCAGTGATGATGGTTTCTCTAAGTTATACAAAGCTCAGTATAGCCTGAATGAACCCAAAGGAGTCTAAGACTAATGGCATTTAAAATAAATGGAATGCTGCTCTGGTAGTAGAATGAGGGTGTAATTATGATGGATAATAAAGAATGACATTTGGGACTTTGATTGAATAATGACTTGAAGAGGATTTCACGAATTGTAAGGGAATAAAATACCCATATAAGGTGAGTCACATTGTGATGCTATTAAGTACAGTTATGGAAATATAGTATCACCCCTAGGTGGATCAATCTAATTACTCTAGATGTCCCCGATAAGACGTGGGCCCTAGAAACAATGTATTACATAAGAATTCAAGTCATCAAGTAGTAAATTATAGATCAAAATTAAGGTCAATCAACAATGGACTAATACAAGTTACAAAGTATGACATAAGATTAGGCCATCATTCTTAAAATGAATAGTAATGAGGAAGCATTAAAAGACTTTGATTTATACATATTGGATAAGCAACAAGAGTAAGCGGGAATTTGATAGCAGATCTCAGCAACGATAAATCGAAGTAAGAGTTATGGTATAGTATTATCTACCTAGATGCAGAAAAAATTACGCGGTTAGATAACCGGTTCTATGAAATAAGATGTAGCAATAATCGCAATTTTAACAAAATACCGAGAGAAAAACTTTAGTATACCTACAAATGCCCATAGGGACACTTCATCAAGCTTTGTATATATTTGCGAAGTGAGGCCTAGAGATTGGCCAAAAGTTAGAGGAAAAACAGGAGAAGAATCGCACAGGCGCACTTATAAGATCAAAGTCGTACAGACTGCATGATAAAAGGTAGCAACAGCTACGAGATTGGAAAGATCCTCACCATAAGTCGTGGTATGAGAAAGAGGCCTAAAAGGGGGAATGTCCTAGCCTTTGGATTTATTCACAGAACAATTACCTAAGTGACAAAGAGAGTATTAAGGTATTCAAAAGAGCTATAAGTTATAAAAATGATAAGAGCATCAGTCAACATTTAAGGACGAATATTCCAAAGAGGGGAATGATGTTACGCCCCATAATATTTCGTCGATGTTACGTCCTGAAGTATTAAATTACGATGATGTTGCACCCTATAGTATTGTACGTTGAATTTGTCATAAGGTAATTGACGTCAGTCCAAGGAAAAGATTATTTGGAGATTATAAGGTTTATGCTATTTCAAACAAGTGATGAGTAAATTCGTGAAAGTGAGAGGGGAAGAAAGTCAAAGAAATAATTTTCGTCCAAGTTTGGCATGTTGGGATAAAATACGGGCTGAGCGTTAATATCCCGTATTTATGGACTAGTACCATATAAGGTACCATATGATCATAATAGTATGATGTATAAGGGTATATTAAAAATGAGTAGTATTTTAAGTAATTTGGGATAATTTTTAATTACATGGACAATTGATTAATTATTGGTTAGTGGCAGATTAATAAATTATTAATTAAGTAAAACAATTAGATAAGTACAAGAAACCTTACCTTCAACGTGGCGACAAGCTAAGTTTTAACCAAAATGACTCGTAGTCATTTTTGGCTATGTGGCAAACTATGTTAGTTCAACAATCTTCACTTCTAATATTTTCAGAACCAAAAAATGACAACAATCACTTTACCTCAAACTTAGTTTAAGTTTGAGGTTGTTGGATTTAGAGAGTTGTGGAAAGTTGTTTGTGGGATTACCCCTCTCTGTCACTCTTAGCCGCCAACAATCACTCAATGTTTACCAATTTCAAATTAATCTTTAGAAAATTAAGTTCGTTGCGGCAATGAAGATTTTCATTCTTCAACCAAAATCCCACGAGATTTCTTAGCACACTAGTAACGTGAGATTTTGTTATTCTAAGGGAATACAGTGCAACCTTTTTCCAAGAATATCATACGTATTTTTTCCTATTCCAGGTATATTAAGGCTATCCCTTCTTTCTTTTGGCATGATCCATACAATATGAACGAAACATGCAAATGCGCAAATTCCATGAATAACTCTATTCATAGAAGTATTAGAGATATCTATGTTCTTGAATTTCCATGTGTCATAATATATTATCATCTGCTCATGGGTCTCAGAAAAATACGAAAGTTGGAAAGAGTTTACTTTATGATATTACTCAAAGGCAAAATGGTCCTATGACATTCCGAAAGATTTTATTAATGCGCTTTTCATCCATTGCATTAATGTACATTGACCCATGAACAGATGGCGTTATATAAGTGTATATATGTATGTATATATATGTATATGGGATATAGGAAAGGTTATGGAGTTATATACGTACCACCACCTGATCATTTGGTATACGATGATGATTTGGCCCACAGTGGTCGATATGATATGATGGGATGACCTTAGAGGCTGATGATGTTATGAAACATATACCTATGCATGACATGACATTCATACGCATATACATGATGCTAAAAGTAATTTATGATTTACAAAGTTATCCAGACTTACAAGTTGAGTCGATTATTCTATATTTCTTCCATGTTTGTTATGTACTTATTTATGTGCCTTACATACTCGGTACATTTTTCATACTAACATCCCTTTTCCTGGGGACACTGCGTTTCATCCCCACAGGTCCCGATAGATAGGTCGAGAGCCCTCCAGGTAGGCTATCAGCTCAGCGGAAGATGTTGGTGCGCTCCATTTGCTTCAGAGTTGCTTGTTTGGTTAGTATGATTTAGACGTGTATTGTTTGGTATAGCAGGACTTTATCCCGACCTTTATGACATTTATGTACTCTTAGAGGCTTGTAGACGTATGTCGTGTATGTAAAAGATTGTACGGCCTTGTCAACCTATGTTTTGAGTTTATAAATGATTATGTTGGCCTATTAGGCCTGTATGTCACATGTATATGATGATGTAATAAGAAAGATACGTTACATTGGTACTCGGTTAAGTAAGGTACCGGGTGCACGTCGCAGCCCATCGGTTTAGGTCGTGATAAGAAGTGGATTCGGAGGCCCGTAGGTCATTTTGGAGTTATTTGGCGAAAGTCCGAAACTTGTAGTTTTTAGAAGGTTTGACCAAGGGTGGACTTTTTGATATCGGGTTCAGATTCTAGTTTCGTTAGTTGGAGTAGGCCCGTAATATCATTTAAGACTTGCATGCAAAGTTTAGCGTCATTCCAAGTTGATTTGATAGGAATCAGATGCGTGGAAGTGTTTTAGAAATTTTTGGAGTTCATGAGTAAATTCATGCATTTTGGCATCCATCTCGTGGTTTTGATGTTATATTAGTGTTCCGATCGCGTGAGCAAGTTTGTATGATATTTCTAGACTTTAGTGGGTGATTGGTATGGACCCTTGAAGGCTCGGGTGAGTTTCGGACATTCGAAAGGGGTGAAAACACACTTGATTTCTGGTGTTTCTTGGCATCAGTTGCAGGTCTCGCAAATGCGAACCTCGTGAAGAGCTTCACAATTTTGAAGAAGCTCGACTGGGGCATTGTTTGCATTTGCGACACCTGATCTGCAATTGAGACCTCAGCATTGATCGCATTTGCGGCCCCTGCATCGCATTTGCTACCTAAGCAGCTAAAGCCAGTCTTCGCATTTGCGAGTGTTTTATCGCATTTACGAACCTGGTGTTGCAAATGAGACATCAGAGGCCTGTGTCCAGCTCATTTAATGCGGGACTTAGGCCATTTATTGCATTTCACTTCACCTCTTGGGCAATTTTTGGAGCGTTTGGAAGAGGATTTTCACCTAGCACTTTGAGGTAAGAAATTTCTACACAACATGAGTTAAATACATAGATTATGGGTGGATTAACATGTAAAAATTAGTGAAAATCAAGGGTTTAGATGAAAACATAGGTTTTTGATAAAAATGTGATTTGGCCATGAAATTGGTTATGGAACTTACTAAAAATAATATATTATGTTCCTTAGGTCATGGACAACAACTTCTTTCAAAAATTTCGGGAATCCGGGCACGTTGGCCCGGGGGTCAACAACTTCCTTCAAAACTTTTGGGAATCTGGGCACGTTGGCCCGAGGGTTTTAGGAATCTTACATTTGGGGTTGGGTAATCACTTTAATAGTTAGAATATGAACTTTTGAACATACTGGTTTTTACACTATTTGAATATTTTTGGATGGTTCGGCTCCGATTTGAGGGTTTGAGCGCATTTTTGAGTTTAGACGTAGGCCTTGAGACGAGGTAAGTCTCTTTTCTAACCTTGTAAGAGGGAAATTTTCCCATAGGTGAGTTGAATTAATATATGATTATTTGTGGGGGCTACGTAGGCACGAAGTGTGAGAGTCCGTATATAGCTACTATTCATGTTATGTCTGGGTAGTTCTAGGCTTACATCATGCTTTGTGGGCACCGTTATCTGAACATACTTGTTGATTTGCATTGAATGGAAGTAAATTGAGGATTTCGAGATTTCAAAGGTTTCAAGTATTTGAAAAGAATTGAGAAGAGTTTCGTTATATTTATAATTAACCGCGTCGCAAGTATATTCCGCAAGTGGGGTGACTATTTTCACTACTCTCATGGGAGCGGGCCATTCGTCTCGGCCGGTTAATAGATGCATCTATGGTTCGCGTTGTTCGACTGTCGGCAGTACACATTTTATATTTTTATGTTGGATCGGGCCGAAGTTCTCGGTGGAATCTATGTGTGATAATATAACTGGAAGTCCCTTTTTATAATTGGTATAAATTCACTGCTTTAGAGATCATTTGTTTTAAACAGAGGAAGTGTTTTGGGCTCTTAAATATGATGGAAGACATGTTTAGTTATTTCTTGTTCTGAGTTTATTGTTAGTTCTATATATCATGCTTGTGTAGAATCACACATCATTATATTATTGGCCCTAGTAAGTGTTGAAGTCCACTCTCGTCACTACTTCTTCGAGGTTAGACTAGATATTTACTGGGTACATATTTTATGTACTCACGCTACACTTCTGTACTTGATTGTACATGATTTGAGGCAGGTGCATCTGGCCACCAGTCCGGCGCGTAGACTTGATTCCCCAGCTTGAGACTTCCCAGTGAGATGCCCTTTTTGAGCCGTTCTGCAGCAGCTGGAGTCTCTCTTATGCCTTTATTTCTTTCTATTTCCTTTCAGACAGTAGACTAGCATGGTTTTGTATATTCTACTAGATTACCTACATACTTGTGACACCGGGTCTTGACACACACACTAGTAGACTCATGATTTTGGTTTACTTACATGATTATGATTCATACTTATTGCCTCCATTTATTTAAGTTATAATTTCAAACTCCTAAATCTTTTAACAAATAAGGAGAACCTATCACTTACTAATTTATTTAAAACGGGAATTCACTAATTGATCAGTGTTGGCTTGCCTAACAACGGTATTGGGCGCCATCATGGCCTATAATGGAATTTGGGTCGTGATACAATGAGCTGGTAACTACTATATGAGCTTAAATATGAACTTTTGAGCATGTATTTACTGGTTTATATGACTTCTGATTAGTTTTGGAGTCCTCGGCGTCGTTTGAAGGGTTCTAGTGAGGTTGGAAAGCCGGATTGAGA